>NC_068955.1:28408126-28726081 GCF_026419915.1 Harpia harpyja | reverse complement strand
AGAAAGGAAAAATTAAAAGGCTTGAATAATCCTGGATAAAGCAATCTTTCTTAACTTCAGTTAAGTTCGGAACACCATAGCGGCTGTTATTATACAAGAAGAATCTTGACTTGTTTTTGCTAGTTGCTTTGGCATGTTTGAGCAAATGACTGAGCTGCTGCCGTTAGCCAAAACCTGTTCCCCCAAATGTTTCATTCTGCTTTTTGTGCTTATTTTTAATCTGTCTTCTCTAAGCTGCATTATCATATGTGAATTCTGGCCACGTATTTTTTAAAATAACTTATTTGCAACTGTCAGAGATACCATCCCTACGAGCTATAGCTGCAAACATTTAAAAAAAAGTAATATTTAGAAGTCTGTGAACATCTTCTATTAATGTATTTATCAAATGAACGCAGTCATTTGCTTAGGGTTAAGAAAACATCTCCTTTCTGTTAAAAACACCACCACATTACTTGTATTTTCTTTAATGCTAACACATCAGCGGCAGCTTTCTAACTGAGTTAAATGATCTTCTACAAAAATTTAAATTTAAATAAACTGTTTTTATCCTAAGAGATCTCAAGGCTCTTGAGGACCATCCCCCCAAACCAACCACACAGACATTTAATAATGCATTGTAAATTGCCAGCATAATGATGGAAAGCACAAGGGAGAGTGGAACTGCAAATTTTCAGTTTCCCTTTGAGAGGAGCAGAATTTAGTAGAATAATAAAAGGAAAATCTTCTCACTTAGAGGGACACTAGATAGTCTGAACAGCAAGCTTTAAAGAGTCTGGTGCTGTCTTTCATGATAGGGTTGTGATATTTTGAGGAATGATGACCCAAATGACTGTAGCTGAAATATCCTGGCTCCAAAGAGTTGGTCAGATCATTGGAGACTCAGGTTATGAAAAATTCTTGGGTTTTTTATTTTCATTTTTTAAGGCAAAAAATTGTAACCTATAGTAAAGAGACTAATGATTTGTGTGTTATTGTAAACATTAACAAGGATGGATAAGGGGAAGCTCATCTTGTACCTAGGCAATATTTTAATGTCTAAGGCTGAATTTCACTAGAGCGGATTTTGGGAAGCAACGGCTTTTCTGTATGACTGCTGGGTGGACTGTTTACTCAGGTAGCTGAGAAATAAGTAGGAAAGGGGTGCTAATGTGATCTTTGTTCGAGAATGACCAGTTGCTTTCTTGCATGTGACTGGTAAAAGAATTTAAGCTTACCAGTACTGAAATACAGAAGAGGAAGGTGACTTCACTTGAGTTTTTATTTTTGTCCTCCTCAGGAATGTTATGTTAGTTTGGGGCTGGTCTTCACTGGCAAGTATGACTGTTCAAGTGTGATTTGCATGTGAGCGTGTGTTTTAAAATATTTATTTATTTGCTTGTTTGTTTAACCTGATAGTTATAGAGTTGTCATCCCTAGAGGGGCAGTGAAATTGATAGAAAGCAGATTTGGAATATTGATACTCTTGTCCTGATCGTAAAGTAGGTATATCAACGTAAAGCATTTTTACGCTGTGCCCAGAGGAAGAGGCTGCACCATTTTAATGACGCTCTAAAAGTCAAAGTGATAGTACTTCCTGATGTTATTATATTGATAGTTATTTTATTGCTCATGGATTCCCAGCTGATGTTACACCAGCCCTAGTTTATGAAGGCATTTTTAGCTAGTTGGTTATTTAATGACATTACAGTAACATTTCTTAGCCTCATTGAAAGGGAAATTTTCCCTTGGCTTATCTGCTTTTGTTTTGGGTTTTTTCCCTGCCTCTGACCAGGCAGCAGCTCCGTCCTTCTAAGTCAGAGGAACAGCGAGGGTGGCCTGTGTTTGCATTGCTGCCCTGCCTTGGAGGAGATGAATCGCTATCAAGGAGTCCAAGTTGGTAAACAGTTTTAAGGTTAGCCTAAATATTTGCAGCCAATAATTAGTCATTTCTTACTCGGGCAACTGCGGGAAGCGGAGCCGCTGCCAGCTTGCAGGGAACTGCTGACTCCTGCTGTCTAATGCTTTGTGGCTGCCTGAGGGTTGTATTGCACAATTTGAGAAACCAACCCCGTGCTAAAGGTAAAAACCAGGTATAGGGTATGTTAGACATATGCGAAAGAAAATAGGCAGTGGGAGGGTAAAAAAAAAAGGGCGGGGGGGGGAAGCAGAGCTGAAGTCAAGTGAGTCTGGCAGTGGAAAGGAGATAAGAGCAGGAGAGGACAGAATCAGGGAGGATTTGGAGAACAAAAAGTAAATATAATGAACAAGGAGCTGCTAAGTCAGTGGAGGGAAAATAGCATGTGTTCACTTTTGCATAAGCATACGGTGATAGAAATTGTAGGACCTCTCGTGTGCTCCACTGCTGTTGTGCTCCACTGTTTTGGAAACTTTGTTTATATGATTCCATCAGCTTGTGAACATATTTTAAGATTTGATATTATTTAAATAACAACACAGGTTGATTTGACATTTTTAAAAATCCTGATTATTTAGACCAGCGTTTAATACAGTTCCAAGTCAAGGCATAGTATTAACTGGAATCAAAAGAGCGAAGGGGGATTTACCCCCCCATTAATAATGTTTTCTAGTTGGGAGTCATGAATTAGAGATCAGAGCTTTCTGCAAAGCTGTCTTTTTTTTTCCCCCCCTGTCTTTGATTTTCTGTCTTTGCTTCCTTACAGAGTGCTTGAAAATTAGAATTGAGTTTGGGAAAATACGCTCCCCGACCAGAAAGCGAGTAATTGGGAGATAGTTGCAAATGGAGTAATTGATTCTGATACCTAGCAGATTTCCAAATACATCATCTGTTGGTGCTCTGGAACACTTCATAGTTTGTTTCGTGTTGATTTGAATGTTATAGTTTAGTAGTAGTTAAACTACAAAGCCCCGAACAACAGGTGATGATACTGCTAATGTCCAAATCGATTATTATTAAACGTGTGCAAAAAGTGGTCTGCAATTCTAGAGGCAGCGTGTGCTTTGTTTCAAGATTGTTCACTCAGGATTATTACAGGACTAACAGTTTAAAAAATAGTAGGTCCACTTTGGGTGGATGGACAAAATTCCTATCGCTGTTAACAGGAACCGTGCCCTTTTTGCAGCAGTGATTAATTTGTTTTGATGTGACTTGTTGGAGGGGACAAACAGTAAAAAGATGCTCTAGTTGTGATTTGGTGTCTCATTGTCATCTTTAAATATTATAAATATTTAGTGATAAGATTCTAAGTCAGGCGTGAAAAGAATTAAGTGGTTTGTAAAGTTTGTAAAGTACATTTGCAGATAAGAAAATCTCTTTCCCCGGCCACGGGTTGAACACCATTAGTATTGCTTTTCCATCCCATCTTGTTTTGCTCAGCTGGTTGGTATGAGGTGATCGGTGCCTGCTGTGCAGCAAAAAGCATGCCAGGCGCTAAGCTGGTAGCTCCACTGAGATACTTTTCTTGAGTTTTGTCCCAGTGTACACACAGCATCGCTGAGTGCACTGGCACAGATAATAAAAGTTAATACATATGTAATTCCCCATAAGATCACGACCATTATTTAGAACTGTAAGGAGTAACGGTGCTAACTGATTAGCTACGGGGTGGGTGAGTACTGCGGTAAAGAGAGCTCTGTATAGGCAATGAACCCTATTTTGCTGACTGTTAAGGAAACACTTGAACCCAGTAGAATAGCACTCACTTACCAAACCAACCCAGCCTGTAATGTAATGGTCCTTACTGAAGACTGAAGCCCCAATGTCTTTGTTGTTGCAAAGAGCTAGTTTATGTAGATGGAAGCTGGTGATATGTGAATGATCATTATGCTGTGTCAAGTCTCATTTTAAAGACCATAAGTATACCTTTTTAAAAGAAAAACAAACTACTTCACCAGTCTAGAGAGAAACATAAATCATGTATTTTTATCACCTCAAAAGACTGCTAGAAGATGAGCTCTAATATTTCAAATGCGACAAGCAATCTATACATATGAATCACAATTTGAGTTCCATTACAACTGAGCTGATATATACCACTGTGTGCTTTATGGATTTTACTCTAACAATATTAAGTAAAAACCCAAAGCTTTTTGTGATGAATACCTAAGCTTTTACAAGAATTTGTAGAATTGTGGTCCAGAACAACAGCTTTAGCATTGCCCTACAGGCTTTAATAAGAAAATACTGTTGCCGGTTTTGACCTCTCAATATTATTCTCTGTGAAGGAAATGTGTGTATTAGTAGAAGGCTGCTACTGCAAAGGTAAAAGAAGATGTGAAATACTGAAAAGGTTTGTGGAAAATGCACCACGAAAGATTGAGAAGAGGGTTAAATAAATGAGCAAAGTTTGAAGAGAGGTATCTTTTGTTCCTTCTGCTTCCTTTGTTAGGCCCAGTCTTTTTCTTCCTGGACTCAAGGACTTCTGCAGAAACCCAGTGTCAGTTGTACTCAATTCCTCTATTTATAGTCAAGTCATCACTTGAAGTCCTTAGTCTCCTTTTGAGAATTTCTCCCGCAGCGATATTTTCATATGGGTTGTGAATTTTATTTTTATCTCTGGGTATTCTTGTATTTTGTGTTACGGTAAAGTGGGCCTTGCTTGCAATGAATCGAAGTTCCTTCACCTTTAAGACTTTTAATCCTCTCCCTTCCATTTGGGGCAAGAAAGAGGAGTGATGTCCAGCGAATTCAGTGAGGAAGATGGAGGTAGAGGGTAGAGCATAAGGTTAATTTTCAGGTGAATTGGTTGCTGTTTTGACATTCTTGCTTTCTTTTCAGACATCTTTTCGTTCCTTTCCCTTTTATGCTAGAAAATTATTAGATATGCAAGAACAAAATTCCTCAAAGCTATGCTCCAAAAGCCTATTAAAAAGAGGCTGCAAGCAGAACAGTGTGAACACACGTCAACACCTGAGTGTTTCCCAAGTGGCTCTAGCACTCAGTGGTGTGATAACAAGACATGTGGGAGGATTTTTCTTGGCTTTTATCTTCCATATATTGATGCTCCTGACTTTTTAAAATTCATTTCATCAAGTGGCACTGCAACAGAAACAACAGAAATGCGGGAATGAGATAGTTCAAGGTGTTTGCAGCGGTATACAAAGTCTTTTGCCTCCAGGCCATCATTTCTAATTCAGCCCAAGTTGGCAGCAGTCAGAAATCACTGCCAACTGACAGCTGTTTGGTGGCCAACACAAAGTGATTTAGCTAGTAGTTCCTACTGGACAGATGTCCGTAGTATAGAAAGTGTGAGTAGAGCTGGCATGTGTTTCATTTTCAGAGGCTGGAAAATGTGGGTGTATTTCAACTGCAGCTACTTCAGTTTAGGAAGGTTGAACAGGATACCCAAATTTAGGCAATCAAGAATGCAGCATGTGCAAAATTAACTTCTCCCCCACCTTTTGGGATTAAATCCTGACGTTATGGTGCTAACCTCTTGTAGCACTTCCATTGTGTCTCCATAATAAGCACTGTGTGGTGAGGGAGAAGGGAGACTGTAGCTTGGTCTCTACAGGTGGCTGTGCGGAGGGATGCGGTAGGAGACCACACTGTGGGGTGACCAACTCATCTGTACCCCACCAGCTGAGGAAGCTCTTCAGCTGTGTTGTCAATTAATACCTTTCCTAAGTGCGAGCAATCAATAACAAGGAGAAAGTAATGGGGGGGGCGGGGGGGGAACTGGTCTGACTCATCTGTCTTTGTGTGGACATATGTAATGCTAGAATTAATGTTTTGAAAACCATGAATTACTTTATGTAAAATCTGTGCTACTAAGGGGAAAATCTGTCCTGCTGAGAAAAAAACTAAAGAGAATTCTTCAGTGCAATACCTGGTTTTGTGGGGAAGGAAGGGGGAAGATTTTAACAGTTTACAATATCACAGAGCTTTGGGATATTTAAACAGGCAAGTAAATTACAGGTTTGATTCACTGTTGTGAAAACAATTTTGAATAGTGGATTTGCAGCAGCAGTAGAGATTGCTCAAGCAAACAGAGATACGGGGTCGAGTTTCTACTGCTCCTTAGTTATCTTTTTTTTCCAGTGGCGTGATGTAAAGCAGGCTTAGAACGGGTTTCGGTGACTGGCTCAATCTTCTGCTTGTGCGGGATGTGGAAGCGGCACAGGGCACTGTTCAGTAACTCCAGAAGTGTGTTTCAGGGACAGGGCATTGTCAGGGCACTTGGGTGAATCTGGAGGGCTGGAACACATTCCGATCAACTCAGCGGTTGAATCTGCTACATTGCCCTGACAAACATTGCCATGTCGTATCTGTCCAGCACTGCAACTGATACCATGCTGTACAGAGTTACTATGCCCTCAAGCTTTAGTTTACCAATGAGGCAGAATTAGGATTTTCAGTGTTGCATACGTCTGATGCTATTTATGTGTTTGAAAACTCTGCACCAGTTTTTTTTTTTTTCAACATTGTCACAGAAAAAACCCAAATGTATGTGTTACTTTTCCAGACTTAAAAATTCAGGATTTTATGAAGAACAGTGGAAGGAACCCATTACTATGATACAAGAGTTTTAGCTCTATTTTAAGGAATACTTTTCTACTAAATTTGCCTTGTTCTTTAATGCTAGAGTTAAACCAGATTGCCTTTGGAGTTGTAAATGGAATTTATTTTCTCTTATTCTAATATTGTGTCATGTTATTCATTTTACTAAGCCTGACCGTAACTTTCCTCGGTGGTTCTTCCCTGCAGATATTGATGAGTGCGCTGCCAAGATGCATTATTGTCATGCCAATACTGTATGCGTTAACTTGCCTGGATCCTATCGTTGTGACTGTGTCATGGGATACGTCCGTGTGGATGATTTCTCCTGTACAGGTGAGCTCTCAGGTATACAGCAATAGTAGTGTTATACTCTGTGTGTTGTGTGTATTACTTAGCTTCTAATCAGTCCCTGTGCCGTACCCAATGGCACGTACTAGCTGGCCCTCTGCCGCCACAAAATTCAGGCACAAGTGAGGTAGGTAAATGTGGTATGAGGTACCTTTCCTACGTATGGGCCCTTTGGGATTAACTTGGAAGGTGGCTCAAGGAGCCCTGTGGTGCGCACACCGATGCCAGCCACGACAAGGTCCCTTCGTGCCCCGCGGCTGGCTTGCGTGCAAGGTGCGAAGGCTGAGATCAGATCACGTGTGCAGTGAGAAGAAATAACGTTTTATTACCTGTGGCTTGAAACTGGTCGGTGGATTGAAACGAGGAGTTATCCAGGAGGAGAATATCATCTGTTTCTGGACAGAGCTGAGACAAATATGTAAAAGCAAACCTGAAAATGTATGAAGTCCTCAAACCCAGTTATTATGAGGTGGTTTGGAAATTGTTGTTACTAATGCTGAGAATTAATGTCTCCAGGACTATGACACGCATTATTTAGAAAAAGAACAAGTGCGATAGCATTAGACAATAAATCTAGCGATTCCTTTTTAATACCTGTCAGCAAAATGAACTCTAAAAATTCTTAGCAGTAAGTAGGTAGGTCTCATTTCCATCTAGAGATTTTTAAGGGACCTTCTCTGGCAATCTCGGGGAAAAGCGTGAGAAGATGCTGAAATGCTCGGCCCAACTATACCTAACTGGATCACATCTTTCAATTGCAACGTTCCAGAAAGGCTGATCTTGGGATTATTTTGATGGTGCACCTGTCTGGCAAAGGAGGAAAATATCAGTCAGATTTATTGAAATGGAAAGAAGTCATCTTGACACAATACCATGTTTAGAATTGTGTTGGGTGAGCTATTTTCTCAAGTGGAAAGATGGCACAGGAGTATTCAGTATGAGAACGATTTCCAGCCCGGAATAATTATGTTGTAATGCACATGTTATCCTTAGGGAAGGTCATAGGAAATGTTGACTTTCACGGTGACAGCATGTCTTGTAGCTAAGATTATGTAGTTTATAAAAACTGTGGCAAAGTCCTGCCCTACCTCTTGAGAGAGGCTGATACTAAGTAGCTGTCAGGAAACTGATTTTTGCCCAGAGAGTCATTATTTCTATATAATCTGTGTCTTTTGAGTAAACTTTTGAGTTTTTCTTGATCTTTTACAATCTGCCACATCAGAAGAGTTTCAGACCTTCAATATTGTTCTAAATGTGCGTGCTGTGTGAGGTAGTGGCCTTCACAGTGATGGGGAAAGTGTTTTTGATAATCTGGCGCTTGCTTTCCAGATATGTGCTACTGATTTCCTAATGTTCCTTTCCTTCCAGCAAGGCACTATCATTAGGTGATTTAGAAAGCAGCGTTATTTGTGATTTACAGAAAAAGTGTGAAGTAGTATGACAAGTTGCTTTACAGTAATGGACGAACATTCATTTCAAGTGCACGTGCAAAAGAAATCTAGAACGGGTATAAGAACAAAGTAATAAATGAGTGAAATAACTATTTCTTAGAGGTTTATCATCTTGCTAAAATGACTTCTTTTTTGACATCACAGTTAAAAAGCGTAGCAAGTATGTAACATAGATGAGGAGGAACATGGTTCATTGCCTGTTATACCTAGAAATAAATGTATGTTATAATAATAAATGTATTTAAAATAAGCGTTGTGCAATAGAAGCACGAATCCTGGTTTTGTATCTTGCATTATGTTTATACAGACTTTTCCTCTTATGAATCTTAAAAAAATAACAATAATAAAAAAAATCAGGCAGCAAATACTTAACTAGTTCCTTCTCATTCTGGCACCAACGTATAGCAGGCAGAAGCAAAATAGATTATAGCTATTACTCAGTTTTTAAAATTTATTCCTCTTTATTCAAACAAAATAAATGATAAATTATCTTGTTATTGAACCATGCATTTGGGGACAAATCTGAAAGCCTGAGATGGGTTGGTGTTCTGATTACAACTGAATTTTGTTTACGTGGGGTCAGGCTCTAATGGGTTCAAGACAAGGTTTGACAAGTTTTTAAGGCACGTGCACAGCATCGCGTGTATTTTATACACTGTTCACCTAAAAGCAGAGTTATTCCGTAGAGCAGGAGGTATCCTGTTTTGGGAAGTCTGAGTCTAATTCATCAAGGTACGAAGTCATCGTCTGCTGTTGAGCAGCTTCTGTGTGTCGCTGGGCAGGCCTGTGCTTGGTGGCCTTGGTGGCTGGCCCCGGTGCTCTGGCAGCTTTCCAAAAGTGGAAAGCAGCGATATGTGGAAGCCGTAAATCAGAAACAATTTTGAAGCTCAATGAAGTATTTAAATTTGATATTGAGGGGTTTATCTTTATAAAAAGAACTGAAGGGAATATTTAAATGCTAGGTCAATTTGAATTGAGGAAAATTGAATTCATTTGAATATTGCTGAATTTTAAATATGCAGCTTCCAGAGTGTTTTCTTATAACTCTGCATCTTTCTCAAATGAAACTAATTTGTACTGTTTTGGTGTTGATGAAACTTTTTTTCCCCAAACAATTTTTGAATAATATTTCCCATTTCTGATCATGAGAACTGCAGAGTAGGAACTTCCCGTGGTTAACAGTAAGAAGCTACTGTGTTGGAAGCTGTGCTGATTGCATAGAAAATGCAGTCACAGAGGCAGAGTGACGACAATAATATTCTGGATGAAGCCTACAATTATATTAAATTCTGAACTACGATTTAAAATTAAGTAGTGTCTATTTTAATAAACAATATTCAGTCTCACATAAGCAAAAGACCCGGTGTGTTAAGGTTCATCCCATGGTATTTCGTGACAGGTTAGCCAGCCTAGCAATAACTTTAACCTACGTTCACCAAGAAGGGTACATCAGTGTTTTTCTGCTCACCTGTTCCTAGAGCTTTGAGCTCTGAATGTTAATTAAGTTGTTGAGTGAAAGACACAGTTTTATTAAGAAAAGTTACCCTTGAATAGGAAGCTTCTTTCAGTCTCTTCCAGTGACACTGACAGATTGTTTATCTGTTCTCAGGTAAATCACAGTCTTGTCCATTCTGAAAATGGCAGCAAGATTTGCTGCTCCAGATGTTCTCATTTACTGGAATCTACTGATTTAAAGCATTTTATTGGCTTCCACAGGTTTTTACCCTGCTTGCTTGTTGAAAAATAAGTTCTCTTGGGTTGCTTTCTTCTAACAGACCAGTTTGGGAGGTTGCTTCAAAAGTGCATTATTTAGTTTCATGCTCTTTGAAGCATTATAAATTACATAATAAAAATCTTGTAATTTGATTTTTGATGGGCTGCATCTGTTCTCTGGTATGATTTTGAAAATGCATGTGTATGATTTTTGAATTGTAGTTTGAAACTACAATATATAGTTTCTATGTCCCACTGCCATTCAATCAAGTAAACAAATGCTTTTTCATCTTAATAGGCTATAAGTTATCTGTAATAACTACATATATCGTGCTGATATGAAGAGGAAACAGTGTGGGTGGGTCTCATCTCTCTTCGCATAGTACTGGCATTTTCTGTGAAGACAATCATGATGATCACGATAAAGATTCCTGGCCTTTAACATCTATGATAACCGTTTAGAAAAAAATCCCTCATTTTGCAGTGTTTTCCTTGGGGCTGCATGGGACGCTGAAAACTTGCTATGCACTAAAGCTTAAAAAAGACCTTTACAAATGAGACTGCCAAGAGATTTTTATTCCTCTATTTGCATGTATTACTCACGGCCCTTTTGCAACATGAAGAAACTTCCTTTGGACTTGAGAATGACTCGGCCCATTTTGGCCTAGGGGCATGTTTTCAAGAAATAGTATGGGAAGTTATCTGGCCAGGCAACGTATGTCAGCAGCACATTCTGCCAAAATGTGGTGTGACCTATATGCACACATCCTCCTTTTTATGCACCAAGGTATGCTGGCAGATGTTTTTCCTCCGTGGAAGGAATCTACCTCCAGATTTTTCTGTGGAGTTGTGCAGTTCTGCATGATGTTTGAATACCAGACTGTGCTTTTAGCCCTTTTTCAGTCCTCGGTTTGTGTGATAATGTTTTTTACCTTTGGCTTGACTAAGCAATGAGTCACTAAATTAATTACATGTTACTTGCAAAAAAGCAAGCCCTTATCTAAAACAGGAAGTATTTTCAAAATACATCGTTCAGTATTTTAATTCTGTGGAAAAACTGATGTTATATAGAAATATGTTGTTTAGAATTTAAATGTTAGTCTCTAGTTTATATGCTAATTTGATTTACGGTATGGGTAGAGAAGAGGGAGTAAGAAAACCTAATGATTTTGACAAGTTATCCCATAAGCCCCTTCACTTCTATCCCATGTGGTTTCTGGAGTGGCATTCAGTTTTGAATCTAACGCACCTTTCAGAACAAGCCCTTCTGCAGCATGTTATTGGAAAAGTTGTGCCTAAAGCATAGAAAAACATAGAGTTATGAGAAATCTCAATTTCAAGGGAAAAAAAACAGCAACCCCCTTCTGCTCTTCCCTTCTTCCCCTCTCCTATCTGTGAAAGGCAGCTCAACTGCAGAAATTTCCTGCTATGGTTAGAACAAACGCTCAAAATTGTTTGCTATCACTAAAATTGATGCCTTTAGATTTTTGTTGCTGGAGTTTACCTGTCAGGTTCAAGGTGGTGTAGTTGACCCCATAGTAATACTAATAATGCAGCAAGTTTCACAATGGTGAAGTGGCAATCTCAAAGGGCAGGATACCGACCTCTCGTCCAGAACCGCTGTATGTGTTTGAGAAAGACCCAAATAGAAGCTTTTAGGCAGCCAATTGATAATACAGTCACTCTTTGAAAGACACTGCTGTTTCTGCAATCTAATCTACTGACCCTCTTTCCCCCCTTTTCCTTTTTGGTGAACTAAATTAGCATTCAAGAAAGCAACATTAATATTTTTGGTGTGGCACTTGAACTTTCAAAGTACTGTACTGGGTCTTGGATGTGCACAGAGGTCAGTAAACATTACCGCTGTTCACATGATGGCCTGGAGTTGGTCAATTGATAGACATGTCTGCTAGTTGAAAACCCAAGCCTGGGTCAGTAAGCAGTGAAGGTAGGTCTGTGGTGGAATAGTTTTCAGGTATGTTTTGGGGAAGAGCCCTCTTTAGGTCGTGCTGTTCTAAAGGATATCATCGGCGAGTATCTTGCCTAGCACTACATAATTTTTAAAGAAACTTTACGAAAATATTAATTGGGTTGGGGTCATAGTTATGTCGTCGTTTAGAGATTAAGTAGCAGATGTTCAGCACAATGGGTGTGACCGGGGATAAGGACCTTGGGCAGATCTCAACTGTCCTGATTTTACTTAGCACTAATATATTGATGTACACTGCTATGAGGCATTCCCTGCTTTGGAGTCCACTCTGTCCTCTACACGCTGAGGACAGCCCGTTGTCCTTCTACAAGCTGCGTCTTGATTTGTGTGCTTGTCTTGTCACCGCTCTCTATGTTCAGGGCAATGCGGGCATTTCCAAATGCGTTTGGAAATTAGTCTTAAGCCAACCCGAATGGATGACACTATGCTTGTATTAACTCAGCAGGAAGAAAGTGGTCTTCTGCTGGTCTCTCCTTTCCTGAGGTCTTTATGTGTCGAGTGCTAAAAGGCAGGACAGGACTTAGCTCCTAGTGTTAAGTAGTACTTTTTTGTTTGAACTGCATCAATAGCATTTCTCTTCCCAGAACTGTGAAGGGAAATGTTGTTTAGTTCTAGGTGCCTTGAAATGCAGAAGCATTTATTTCAAGGCCCTCAGTGGGCTGTTGGCCAAGTTGAGCAGCAGGTAATCTATGCGCCAGTGAGTATTGCTTGCATCAGAGAGCATTTCTTTGCTCTGCAGGATGAGTCAACGGAAGACTAGAAGAGTATTGAGTCAATCCAGCAAAACAAAACCGGAGCGATTCCACGTCGGATGGCCGATACTCACGCAGGTCTTGACTCAAACCCCATTAACTCAAGAGCAAGCTTTCAATCACGTTCATTTTGGCTTTAGATAAGTCCCACAGAGAGATAACTAGTGCACTCTTGCCATAGGGAAGCTCTGTTTAGAATTATACTAAAAAGGATGATTCTTTTTTATTGTCAGAGAATGCTGTACTAACATGGATGAGGTAGCGCCTCAATGCATCCCTACAAGGCTGATAAGTATTTAATTGCTGTTTCGGAAAAGGGGAAGCTGAGGTACAGCAAAGAGGAGCGTCTTGCCCAAATTCATGCTGAGACAGTGGCAGCATTGGAGAGTTTAGTAAACAGAGCCAGAAAAATTAGATGTGGGAAAACCACAGACTTATACCGACAAGGATTCAGTGAACAGTGAGGTTTATTTTTGTAGGTATTGATATTTTCCCAAGAAACAATAGCAGTTCATTGAAGCACAGTGTGCATGGGCCCTGAGTAACCACGTGACCTTCATGTTATAAATCTTCTCCTTCTTCCCGTGCACTTTTGTAACATCTTTTGTTACTTTGGAGTGGAATTATTCCCCAGTCTTCTAATTTTAAATGTCACGTTACGTTCCTTTGTTCCTGACTTCACCTTCATTTACTGGGTTTAGCTGCAACATATTTTACATTTCTTCCTTTAAAAAAATGCCGTTGGGAAACTGCATATTATTTGCTCCTAAGTGCTTTCAATCTGAGGGAAAAAATGTACTAAAAATGTAATATTTATAGTGATTTAAATTCCTCACTGGTAAATAGTTTAATTAAACATCTTTGTGCTTTCCTGTGCTCTAGGCATGGAAGTGTTGCTGATTTGTCCAGAGTAGTTGATAATCCTTTCAAGTCCTTTTGACACATTGATTTTCTGTAACTTTATTAATACTAAAATTAATTAAACAGCTGACCGCAAATCATGCTGATAGTTGTATTTCTTGACTTAGGCATAATTAGCATTTTTACATGATTTCTTAGCTGCAGCCTTTTGTGCTGGTATATATGCTATCACAAAAATATAGTATTTCAAATTGTTTTGCATATGCATGTTCGTGCTTACGCATAAACTTAAGCATTAAGCTCATGCTTAAAAATAGTAATATGGATTTAATACTCATTCAAGACCCATGAATGAAGCTGTCTGTCTAAAGAACAACCAAGGGCAAGCCTTTCCATGTGACCTGGTCAGCATTTGTCCTGAGCTCTCTTATGGCAGGATTCCTCCTTGATACAATAGGACTAAATCCATTTCTGTGGCGCACGAATTCTGGATTCCTAAATCTAGCGATTACTACAAGCAGTCCGTGAGGTGAGAGATGGAATGAGAGCCATCACACTAATTTCTCAGTGGGAACATGCTGTCTTGAAAACATGCAGCAGCTGCAGGATCGATGTCAGTGGCTGGAAGCAAAAAGCTCTCATGTTTTAGTCATCTGCTTCCACAGTAAGTGTTGATGCCTTCAGGAGTGTAACTTGCTTTTGGGAAAGAGTTTACTCAATCAAGTTCTGATCTTTTTGGAGCTCTAACAGCCAGGGTTTGTCCTCTTCTTTGTCCAAACAAGTAAAAAATTCGCCCATGCTGTATTCTGTTTCCAGAAACCATTTGTAACAAACCCTTTGTTCTTCAGACGCGGAACTGAACTCTCTTACTAAATCATGGAAGTAACTGAATCATGGAGAAGGGCATCTGGCTCACCACTCCCCCTCAAGGCAGGATCCGTGGACCCTGAACCATCCTTTGTCTTATCTGTTCTTAAAAAAAAAACCCAAACAACTTCAGTGAGGGAAATTCCTTAAACCCCTTTTTGTGTCGTGTAGTGTCCTGTTCCCCCCCGCCCCTCCCCGCTCCCAGTACTTACTCAGCCATTTAGAAAGGTTTGCTTAATCGCTACCTTAAATCTCCCTTGCCACAATTTAAGCCTGTCATCTCTTGTCATATTCTTAGTGAACACGGAGAATGCTTTGACCTTTCTATGTGCAGCCCTTTTTAATATTTAAAATCTCTTTTCATGAATATGCTTTATTCTTCTCATCTGTAACCTACAAGCCTATTTTTAGATTTGTGGCTGAACAGTATGAAAATATTCTAAGGGGGGTTTCTTCATCACTTCATGTTTTGCCTTCAGAAAATTCTGGGCCTGTGCCCCCAAACTTTTGGTGTCTCACAGAAGGTTGTGGCTTTTTGGTTTTGGGTTTTTTGAGTGGGTTTTTTTGTGTGTGTTGGTGTGGGGTGTTTTGTTTTTTTTTTCGTTGAGCTGCAAGAGTGGTGTTGTGTGTCAGGGAAGATGCTCTAAAGAATGGTCCCAGGTAAGAGGTGCAGTGTGCATGGGGTTGGCAAGTCAGACAGACGGATGTGGCCTAAACCTCCCGTATTGATTGTCAGAGTCCTGGATTGCGTTAATGCCTGCTGCCAAAGGCTGGTTAGCCACGCACAATGCTGATCATGGTGGACAGGAATTCTCTATTTGCCCTGCTATATCCTCTTTTTCTGCCTAAACACATCGTTTAGCTAGACAAGGAAGAAATGTCGGATGGATGACTAATGGCCAGATACAGACTCTCTGTAGTGTTTGCTTTTGGTGCTTGAATGGGTTATATGGCTTGTCTAATTTCAGTAATAATGAGCACATTACTGTTGGAAAGTATTAGGAAAAAAGACTCGACTGCTTCTCCAATATGCCTGTGTGTATCTTGCAGAGTGTAGTATCTGGAGTCTGGTGTGACCAAAATCTGTATAGTGTATGGCACATACATATGCATTTCTTCCAAAGAGATCCCGTACAGAGGAAGAGGAGCCCATTCACACCGGAATATGGGAGTGCCAAATTCCTACCGCTTCGATTTAAGGAATGGTGGAAATGACCAGGGATGACCTCTAGAAAGGCCAGGAACTTGCAGTATATTAACTTGGATTTGACAAGTGTGTAACTTGGGGATTTCCTCGTGAAAGGCAGTGTTTCTTGGTGGATGAGACTAGTCTGCCAAGGAACAACTGACACATCTGTGAAATGCGCAGCACTTTGCTGCTCTGCTGTTGTATCTTTGTATTTGCTGCTTGGATTTAAGATTTCCAAAGGCCTTTATTTCTGAAACAAAGGAATTCTTTAAAGCTCGTTAAGCTCAACAGAAAATTTTCCATAAAGTTCATGGTGCTTATGTCTGATGGGCTCTTCTGACAGTGAGAAATATGTATGACAAAGGCTTTTGCAGGTCTTGTTTTTTCCTTTTTTAATCTAAATGTGCGTTTTATACACAAGGAAATAATACGTTAACACTTCTCGCTTTGCTATGATCTCATTTTTATACCACTTTCATAGATGTGTGCATATTGATTGGGAGAAAGCTAATATTTTATTAAGAGCTATTGATTCTGGAGTATGTATGACTGTATACAAGTGCTCAAAGAATCACCTTCTGAGCAATCTTAGATACTGAAAAGACCTTAGGACACTGGTTCAGTGATGGGCGTCTGTTATTTGTTTGAAGTGGCTGGAGTTTTAGTGGCTGTAAGCCCTGTTTAGACATGCATTGTAGATTGTCCAACTCTTGCTTTGTTGGTTTTGCAGCTTCCCGGATGATAACTTAAAAAAATGCCTTTTTTCAGCAGAAATGTGTGCACTAGGGGGTGGAGGATGGGGCAGAGTTTCTATTGCTCTGGAGGCGTGCAGTGTGGTTTGTCCTTTTGGGTGGTCTCATTCTGGTTTTGGAGGACCTTTACGTTGTGTCTATGAACAAGAATATTGAGGTATATTATGGGTCATATTTGCAGGTGAATGCTAGTATGGCTGATAACCTAGCTATCCTAAATTTGTTTCTGGATTTGTAAACATCAGTGAATAACCATAAATCTGCTAGTGTTGCCGTTCTGAAACGTTTGTGAAATAATTTTTAAAGGGTGTAGGGGAGCTGCCACTGGCAAGCAGACTTGCTTGGTCCTTAAGAAATAGTAGCCTTTGGGAACAGCGCAGGGAGGGGGAGAAAGAGAGGTGCTTTGATCTATCACTTTGTAGTTAATATTTTCATGCTTTCTACTGTAGGCTTTTTGCCTCCCAGTATGAAACTTCCTATTTAGTTACATGATTGCATGTAATAATTGCTCAAACTGGGGATTTTTCTGACTCTCCCAGAAATAACTCTTGTTCTTCATTGTCAGAGAAGTGGGACAGAGCTAGGCAAATGAATGACACAGTCTTGCTAATTGTGCTCCCATTAGAATAGTCTCTATTGCAATTTTTATGTGCTTAGATTTTTTCTTCTCTTTTCAGAGTTTACAAATAAAGTTCATTTTTAGAAAATACAGTTCATGCAGCTAGAGTGAGATAATCAGGTGTTTTGGGGAAGGCTTTCCTGTTATGACAGATGATAGCAGAAGGGGCCAGAAAACAGGGCTGCCAAGCAAAGGATAAGGATGGCCATGGAGAGACAGCTTAATGGCCTGTAAAGGTAAAATATTTTTTTCCTATTTGTTTACGGTGCAGAAAAGTTTCTGTGTCTTCAGAATCCTAGGGATTTGGTTTACTCTGCTTTGTGCTTCTCATAACGGAGGGTTCTTTTTCACAAAATTTAACATATATAAGCTGTTGTAATGCTGAACTATCTGCTAACATTTGTCCTTTATGCTAGTTTTGGGCTTGCTTGTTTGTCGTCCTTTTTTTGCTTTCAAAATAGCACAAATGTTGAAAGCAGTATTCTGTGGAATATCTGACATAGGAAATTCTTCTTCAAACCATAAATTAAGAATGTGTATATTTAGGCTTACCTGCAGTCCGCAAAGGGGCAAAGGAACCCTCTGATCTTTGAAGACTTGCTTTCATATAGATTCCTTGGTATCTATGCAGTTCTGAACTGCATCCTGTATTTTAATTAGGCCATAAATGTGGCTTTGCAGTAAAGCAAAGACATTCTAAATGTAATCACATTCCACCACAACATAAAACGTTATTGTCCTTTTTGCATGTGCTAGTAGTATCTGCTCAGTACAAAGCTAAATAAATGCTCTGTCCTTTTACTTCACTCTTTACATGCTTTTAAGAGTCCCACAAACCCTACGATGCGTTATGCAAAATCATCAGTTATAAGTGATTTATGAATAGAAAAGGTAAATAGTTATCTTGCCTGGCTTGGCAGTGTCTGGCTGTACTTCATAAGAGAACGGGGAAAAGCAAGACAATAGGCTCCATCTGGTCTTGCTCTACTGTTGTACGTCCTTCTCTTCTGTGTGGGTCCCTTCACTCCTTGCCCTCATTGCGTCATCAGTACTCTTTCACCTTTGGGAAAAAGAGCTTGCGTGTGCAGAGTACTGCAATGGAAACATCTTGCAGACTTTCTGGGACCTCACGGAGCAGGCAGCTCTGTGCTGACCGGCACCTCTGCGTGAGCCCCGCGCCGGGAGCGGCAGCGCGCTGTACCTGCTCCTGGGGTGCTGGAAGGCTCGTGGGATATGTCAGATCTTCAGCAACAGTCCAGGGAACTTCACTTTTCTGAGACCGTGATGAAATCTCAGAGAAAATCACATCTGTGATCTGAGCTTGCACTGGGATGTGCCTTTTGAGGAACACGGCACTGTGGTGTGGATGTCGGTGGGCTTAATGTCTTTCATTACTACCGTGGCCCCATCCCGCTTGGGTTTCAGTCTTAGGAGTGGGGGTTAATCCTTTCTGTCTAGGAACAAGGGTAGCTAAATGTATTACAGGCATATTCAGTTCCCCGTTTCTCTGCCTGGCATGCTAAAATCACTTACTACAATCTTTTGATCGATTTGCTCCGCACTTAGGAAACTAGGTTTATTCTACTCCTCGGTGAAGATTCAAAATCCACAGTCCAAGTGACTCTTCTCTGCCCATATCTGGGGTCTCTAACTGTTGCCAGCTCAAGTAAGATGTATATGGCATCTGATGATTTAGGTTCCTTTGCATTTTTTCTGGTTGCTGCTGTTAGAATTAAACCACTGACTGGGATTATTAAAATAAAGAAGTTACGGGGAGCGGGGGGAAGTTAAATAAAATTCCTAGCTGATGTGAAATGTGTGACAGTAACAGAAATGGCAGATCTTTACAGAATTGTTTGCTTAGGGCACCAGGCAGAGTGAAACGCATAAATGCACATGCTGTCTTTCATGGTTGGTTCTTCCAGAAGAAACACAAAGGACTGTTTTTAAGGGCAACAGAGCAGCCTTGTTCCATCTGGATTGCTAAAACTTATGACCAGTTTTGAGTGATTGAGTATCTACAGCTGAACATTATTGATGATACTTGTAAAGACAGCAAGAGGCTTCTTTATTGCACAGAAACTGAAGAAGTTGTATAAAAAGTCAGCTGGAAAGACGTAATCCAAGGCATTAATGGAATTTGAAAGGTAACTTTTTTTAAAGGAACCTCGGAAACAAAAAGCTATAATGAGATTGGAGAATTTAACAGCCCTTTAATATTCTCATATATAATACATTGAGGCCTGTTTTTCAAGGATGCAGCTTTTTGCATATATTTTATTAATAAATAGTCCTATAAGCATTTTTGACTTGGAACAAACTCAGTTGTGAAAATTAGCAGGGAGGGGATTTTTTTTCCCTTTTTTTTTTTCTCCTTACACGTGGCTTCATATAAAAAATTTACATGGCTAAATACTCAGTCAGGTAACAGTCAACGCTGAGGTTGCCAAAAGTGCGATAACCTACAAATCCCCAAAATCCAGAGGCTGGGTTTATAGCTGGTAGAAATCAAACTATATATGCTTATTTAGGTCTACTGTCAAACTGGATTTTGAAGTCTTTTTAGTTGCTGCTGCTTTTGATTTGTTGCTCTGAGATTGTTGATTTATTAAAGATCATCTGTGCCATTAGACTGCCTGCCAGGATCCATAAATTGGATCGGGGACCAAGAACAGTTATTACCCTATGTGGATTTTGTTTTTGCGCTGCAGAAAAGAGGCTAATTAATTCACTGACAAAATGAATTCATGCTTCTTTTGAAATATGAAGCCCTTACCTGATATTTTTTTCTGAAGTCTGTACTGCCTTTATAGTACAAATTTCTGTTCCAGTGGAAAGCTTAGTGTTCTTAACACAGTTAACTTGAGATGTTGAGTTTAAAACAGATTAGCAAAATACAGAAAACTATAGAAACTAAGGCTGCATTAAGGTTAAGTGCTTATCGTGCTTGGTGTATGAGTACGTTCAGACAGCTCTTGAAGGACATTAACATCAATTTTGAATCCTGTGCTGTAGATTGCCCCAGTTCTATAGGTGTTCCAGCAACAGATGGTTTAAGGATAAACCACTACCAAAGTGAAAAGCTGTTACTCTTGGTTTTATTCTTGTTTTATTAACATGGTGCAACTCTTAACAGTTCACAATTTGTATACTAAACAAATTAAGGCAATATGTAAATATGCCTCACAGAAAGTCCGGGTAAGACTTAAGAGCTATTCAAGCCGTTGGAAAGATTGCGCAAGGTGCCGAGCTGCAGGTTGCTACTGGATGCTGCGGCAGGCGTGTGTTGGCTTTCCAGTCAAAAGTAAAACTTGTCAAGCTGGATCTGAGCCTGCAAAGTATTAAGCATCTGCTGCAAAATTTTAAGTTCCTTCCCTTTGTCAACGGTAATGTGGGTAGTGGGTTGTCAGCAAATCTCTGGGAGGACTCCAGAATATATGGTTTGGACTCGGCTTTGATGAACTTTTCTGTCTCTCCTTTCTATGTGCTACATGGGAATAGAAATTAAGCAAGTTTAGGTAGTGATTGGGGCATTAACTCTGTAAACAGCTAGACCTCGGGCTATTATTATTTTAGGCTTTTAATATCTCAAGACTTTTTTTCCTCTAAACAAATTTAAGTTAAGAGTGCAAGGTACTTTCTCAACAGAGGTTGCTTGTAAAAAAAAAAAAAAAAGCCACATCTCTTTTTATGATGTTAAAAGAAAAAAAAAAGGTAAATTGCTAGCATGGAGGACTTTGTCCAATGATTTCTTTAATGAATCCTGCTTGTGTTTCTTTCTCCTTGTTGACAGCTCTACAACCACAATAATTCTGTGCAGAGAAAGGTCTTCTGACCTTATCTTTTCTTTTATATCTTCTGAAAATAGCACTTTGGGTGATTGTCTCAGAATCATTTTTTTATATTATTCCATTAAGTCTTAGGAATATAAAGCTAGAGTCCCTGGTTTAAGCTATGAAATTTACACAGGTGGTGTTTCTTACCTGATTTCTATTCATTATTAGTATTATTAATTCCTGGGATTAGATGTGCATTTTTACAGAAATCGGATTTGCCATATAAGCAATGGTGGTCTGAAGATCCTGTGGTAGTTTTTTCACTCTCTGATTATTCACAGTTCATTACGATGATACCTTTTAGATACAAACATGGTAAAGATAAGACACAGTAAGTACCATAGGAAGAATAAACCCAAACTACTGTCCACTGGGTATGGCACAGGGTAGCTTGAAAATGATATAGAAGTACTGAATTATCCGGCGCCCTGCACAGACAACCTTACGTTGCTTCTCAGAGCTCTTGTGTAAGCTCTTGAAGACCAGCATTGGAGAGACTAAAACTAAAAGTCCTCCCCACTGTTATGAAAGATCTAATGATTTCTGCCCAACGCTTGCTTTGCCTAAAATGAAAGGTTAGAATTTTTGTTCACTGAGTATGCTAAATCTTTATGTAGTGCAACTGAACGTGTTGGCCTTTTCTAATGCAAAGCAATCAGAAGATTCCTTTTACTCAATACCTCCTGATAAAGAAAAATGCAAATCTAATCTCTGAAGCGCATGCTATCCTTTTGCCTTCAATGATGTCTATATTTGCATGATTCATAGGTAACCGCACCGCCTGCCCTTTCTGTGTTAGCTAAGAGTCAGCAGGAAGAAGAGTATGGAGTGCACGTTCAGGGTCCCCTCTCGTGTGACAACTGCTTGAATAAATTTGGGTAGTCCTATACTGCTGTGTGAACTGGCTCAGCTAGCCTCAGATGAAGGCAAGAAGGCCAACTTCCCACTCTTCCTCCTTCCCACAACCAAACTGAGCGTAAACTTGGTCTTCCGTCAGCTGAACTCACAGAGAACGAATGAAGGGGTGCAAGCTGGAAGGCCCACTGTTGTATACAATAATCCTGGATACCGTCCTACCCGAGACCGCTTCGGATAGCAGTCTAAAATCCAGGATTGTTTCTTTTTTTCAGTTAAAATTATTTCCCTTTTTATTAGAACCTGGCATCTTGACCTGCAGCTGACCTAGTATTTATTCTCTGACAGCGAAGCTGGTTGCTTCAGAGAAAAGGTAGGCCTCCCTGCAACGGTAATATATCACAGAAGGAATCTCTTCCCGTGGTTCCGTCTAATGATCGTTTTGTGCCTTGAACCATAACAATCAATAGTTTCATAATTAAATCCTAGCTGGCAAAACTATTCATGTTATTCATGTACATTAAGGGGCTACTATTTTGAATATTATTGGACTTAAACTCAATACCGTCTTAAGTCTTTTATCACTTAGACCTGTTCTGTAAAATGACTGTTTCTGTCTGTCCACCCTGATTTTTTTCCCCTTTAGTTTCACCAGGCAAGAGAGCTTTTTTTATTAATATTGGGTAAGAGAGTTTTGTATATTCTGTTACTCATTTTACATACCTTTGTCGTAGCTGCTATTCATTTTTTCATAAGTACTGAGTAATCATGATCTTTTAAATCTTTTTATTCATTTCTTTAAAGAAAACAAATGGGACCTTCCAAGGAAGAAAGTTAAGTAGATACATGAATATTATAGTGATCTTGGAAAAATAATCATTTTTATCACTTTCATGCTCCACAAAGAAGGAGGATAATTGCTCCTATCTGTTTAAATCCTTCAAATGCTATTTGTTGGTGTAATTTCAATTGGCCACAATACATTATTTTCATTGTCCTTGCATTTTAAGCTCTAATATAAAAATGTGATTACTTAACAGATGATAAAAGTAAAGTTGTATCTGGAAAGGCAGTCAGGTTATTATGAAATATCTAATCTAATTAGATTAGGTGAACTTGATGTGACTTAAACCAGTCTGTTAGAAGCAACAGTCAAAGGAGAATAACAGCCACAGAGTATTTAACAACACCAACAATAATAATTATAGCCCTAAGATATTTCCATTTGAATCCTTCAAGATCCTTCAAAACAAGAGTGCATTGAGCATCTTAGTATTTTTGTGAATCAGTTACCTCAGTTTTACAATGAAGCACAGGTTACACACAAAATCCTATTGCAGGGATTTTTTTTTTCTCCTCTAATTACATGTAAACTTCTATTATTTTTTTATTATTATTTATTTATTTTTAATTGTCTGTAACTGTTCAAATGATAGCCCTTAAACTGCATATAACTGCAGTGGGAAGGCAGGAAAGCTTGGCCTTGGTGAAATATCAGTTTCAGACATTGTATAATGATGACGTCTACGGTTTTTTTTTTTGTAGTTTCTTGACATTTGGGAATCGGTGCGGACAATGATGCTCCTGGTTCTCCTCTGCTTTTTAAATGCTATCTCATCTTTCTTTTATAAAAGCTGGAAAGAATATGCAAAACTTTGTAAGAATTACGGTTGTTCTTGTAGAGACATGTTCTTGCATTTTTGATGTTTTCAGCGTATGAGGTATACACTTTTGCTTTACAGAAAATACTGTTAAATATTCTGTTCTAGTTCATCTCAGTTCATTTTCATTGGAGTTTGTTCTTTCTGAGCCTCAATACAATATTACCTTTTTTTTTTTTTTTTTTTTTTTTTAGTACTGAGTTGTATTTGTTACTCATTAGCTCATTTTTTTCAGAGAATCTGAAGCTACTTGTGTTCTGTTGTATTATGTTCCATGGCTGGCTTTGTCCTCCCATACCTTTTCTTACTGGCGAATGAAACTAGTTTGTATCTTATTCCCATGCCGCCTCCTCTTTCTGTGTACAGCTGATAGAAATTGGAGTTATGAGGTTTCCTCCTTTGTACATGTAGTTCAGGACCACCTCATTTTATTTTTTTTTTTCTTTAGTGCTTTTTATTGTCTTTTAATACTGTTATATTTCTATGGCTGGCCCAATGGTTATCATACCAGCATTGATCAGAGATGTGGTGATCCCTTCCAGCCTACACAGAAAATGAGAAGAGCCTGTCCCAAGATGAGGTGGTAATTCTGCTGTAGTTAACGATCTTCTTTTGATAGCTCTATTATTATTATTATACAACCTACATTGTGCCTTCTCAAGCAAGAAATGGTACTCAGTGAGCATCACAGAATAACAAATGTTTCTTTTTGAAAGGATTTTTGAAAACCTTACAACACAAAGTCACAGGCTGTAATAATGCCAAGTAAGTATTTCAAAGAGAATAAGCCTAAAATATGAATCTTCCCCATGGATTGTTCAGAAAAAGAGTGGAAAATAGGACCATGAGCCAAAAATTGTCACTGTTCTTTATCTTAGAAACAAAAGATGGAAATGATTTTGGGTCTGGAACTAACCATTGGTTCATCCACTCCGAATGGACCACTTCCCCACAGGTGCTTGGGCTAGTGTAGCTTCAGAGAAACATTGAAGTTAGGAGATGCCTCGTGTAGCTGACTCTTCGCTACAGGATGCCACAGGCTTATCTTAAGCCACCATTTGTCCAAGTTAAACATACTCAATTTTTAAGACACATTTCCCCTTTGTTGTGCCACAGTTATTTATTCACATTTTTTGGCAAAAGGGAAAGGAGGGATCTCCCGATGCTTATGTTCTCCTTATATTGCCTCATTGTCACTCCTCCAGCAGGGATCTGCTGAGCTGTGTCGGACTGTTTCTGAAGGCCCCCGCCTAGACACAGTTCTTGTTGAAAGTAAGAATTTAATATCAGGCTGCCTTATGCGTTGTCATTCAGGTCTCTCATAGGGTTAACTCTGCTGAACTTTTCTTCCTACTTTGCATGGCTGCTTTTTGTAAGCTCTTTGGAAATACAGCAGTTTTGCCGGTGTTGGTACGGTCACTGGTGACAGGGCTAGTGACATGTTATTCATCTTTCCCAGTGTGACTACTTTTTAGGATGCCAAACATACATCAATTAGAAGAGCTCTTTCTGGTTGAGAGAGATTACTTTTCTCTCATTACAGGAGAGTTAAAAGAATCAATACTGTATATGTATAATTTTTCAGCTATAAGATTATTCCTGGTTGACCTTATCTTGCCTCTTGTTAAATATTTGAAACACATTTTTATCCTATTAATTTTCTAAACTGCATGTGAACCCAGTGAGGTGTGCCCCACAAGATTACTTCCTTGGGTTGTAGCGGCATGAGGTATCCCATTGAAATTCAATTTGTGGTTCCAGACAATTGTTTTGTTACACTAATTTGTTTCACCTGTCATCTTCATTGTGCGGTCACCTAGGGTGCAGGGTCAAATTAGTATCAAAAGAAATCTTTTTTTCTCCTTCCACATTAAACTGTTAATGTTTAACTATTCAAATGACTATTAATTTTTAACATCCTAATTCAGCGATCTCTTTCTGTGGCATTGGAGTGCTTGTGACAGTTGTGCATAAGGATCCTGCTTCTGTCACTGTAAGATGGAGATAAGATGGAGGGCTCCTAGCTGACATCCAATCTGTATGTATGGGAGCTTGTGGCAGAGATTTCCTCCAGGGAATTTATCACCGTGATGCTGCAGGCCCTGTCTGTGTGTTCAGGTTTTCTAAGGAGTAGTTAAAATCAAAAGCTCCATAGTCTTCTGTGGGAAAAAGTTACTTAATTACTCTCATGCTAATTTAGTGCTGATTTCAGCACTTGGGCAGCACAGCTCTGGGACCTTTTGGAAAAGCATACACTTCTTCTCTGCGACAATATTGTCTGTTGCGCTGTGATGGGTTAACCCTGGCTGGACGCCAGGTGCCCACCAGAGCCGTTCTATCACTCCCCCTCCTTCTCAGCTGGACAGGGGAGAGAAAATATAACAAAGAGCTTGTGGGTCAAGATAAGGATAGGAGAGATCACTCACCAATTACCGTCACAGGCAAAACAGACTCAGTTTGGGGAAAATTAACTTGATTTATTACAAATCAACCAGAGTACGGTAATGAGAAATAAAACCAAATCTCAGAACACCTTCCCTCCACCCCTCCCTTCTTCCCGGGCACAACTTCACTCCCGGATTCTCTACCAACCCCCCAGCGGCACAGGGGGACGGGGATGGGGTTTACGGTCAGTTCATCACACGTTATTTTCTGCCGCTTCATCCTCCTCAGGGGGAGGACTCATCACACTCTTCCCCTGCTCCAGCGTGGGGTCCCACCCACGGGAGACAGTCCTCCACGAACTTCTCCAACGTGGGTCCTTCCCACGGGCTGCAGTTCTTCATGAACTGCTCCAGCATGGGTCCTTTCCACGGTGTGCAGTCCTTCGGGAGCACACTGCTCCAGCGTGGGCCCCACGGGGTCACAAGTCCTGCCAGAAAACCTGCTCCGTGGGCTCCTCTCTCCACAGATCCGCAGGTCCTGCCAGGAACCTGCTGCAGCGCGGGGTTCCCACGGGGTCACAGCCTCCTTCGGGAACCCACCTGCTCCGGCGTGGGGTCCTCCCCGGGCTGCAGGTGGAGATCTGCTGCCCCGTGGACCTCCCTGGGCTGCAGGGGGACAGCCTGCCTCCCCATGGTCTTCCCCACGGGCTGCAGGGGAATCTCTGCTCCGGCGCCTGGAGCATCTCCTCCCCCTCCTTCTGCACTGACCTTGGTGTCTGCAGGGTTGTTTCTCTTACAATTTCTCACTCCTCTCTCCGGCTGCCGAATAACTCCATCCCAACTTTTTTTCCTTCTTAAAAATGTTATCACAGAGGCGTTACCACTATCGCTGATTGGCTCGGCCTTGGCCGGCGGCGGGTCCGTCTTAGAGCCGGCTGGTATAGGCTCTCTCGAACACAGGGGAAGCTTCCAGCAGCTTCTTACAGAAGCCACCCCTGTAACCCCCCCCGCTACCAAAACCTTGCCACACAAAACCAATACATGCGCGCAGGCGTTTGTCGCACGTCACAGAAATGACACGAGACGCCGATTGTTAATGATTGTAACTGGGTTTGAGCCCCTTAAATGGAAGATGTTAAAAGGACTGAAATTACGGTGTTTATCAAAACTATGCGCAAGCAGTACTTATATCACTTCCTTTCCTTCCCCTGCCTGTAGGACGTGGTGGGTGGGAGGTAGGGGAACAAGGAACCTTCCCTTTTCCTCTCCGTATAGGGGTGTTCTTCTAGGAAACAGTCAATGAAGACACAAAATGCCTTTGCAGGGGTTAGAGATACTATCTAGAGCAGGAATATTATTTGATGTGTAAAGTATGTTTTCATTTAAGTAATAAAAGCATTTGATCTTTTTATTTCGTATAATTCTGTGAAGGTAATGTCTGAGTATGTACCTCCTGAGGTCTTCCTCCAAATAATTTTACAGTGATCGTCTGGTGCTTAACCTGTGACAATAAGTTAACATCTATCACTTTCCTCATGGGCTTTTGTCAGACTTGTTTCAGCCACTCCTTGTCTCATTAAGCGATTACCAGTAACCCTTTTCAAATTGTCTGTTGATTATTTGCAAGCTCTTGTACATATGAGCTATCCCTGAGATGTCAGTGGTGTTCCAGCATGTCATAATGTTTACCTGTCACCTAGCAGTGAAAAATGTCGGGTTTCACTTAGATTCCTACCTTTTGGTTTCAAATGGTTCAAATATTCCAAATCCGGTCTCTTTCCTATTCTTGTCTGTTGGTAAACAATTTCGTTCCATTAGATGAGTTTTACACCTTTCTAACCATCGCTTTAAAAAAGATGTGGCAAAAGTATCTTAGTCACCAAGTCATGTAGTCAGTTAGTGAGAGAGAGGGGCGGAATTCAGATCGTGCCAGATGTTCTCACCCCTGGATCGTGCTTTCTCCTCTGGGCATGTTCTGCAGGAAGATCTGTGCTCAGTTTAGCTAACAGCATCATTGCTCCCTTTTCTGAGCTGAAGTGCTCTATATAATCCTGCTTTTCTCCCCTGGAATATATGCTGGAATTAAATTTTAAGCAGTACAATAGCATGTGATAGGCATAGCTACACATTTTTTTGGAGGTTGTTTCTTGCGAACAAGAAACTTGTTCTTTCCAAGTTCACCATTGCTTGATTCTCATTTTTCATTTTCTGTCTCGTTTGATTTCTGTTTTGCTTTTTCTGGTGAAACGTTCTAATCCTCCTCCTGAAGTTTCATGGTTCCTTCATGATTTGTGGTCATTTAACCCCACTTCCTGTGTCTCATTGGGTGCATATATATGGATTTGTCTTGTCAGTATTAGGTACTCAAGCTAAGCACAGAATTTGATTGTGCCTTCTTCTGTAAATTGATTTTTGCAGATGTTCCTCACACCTGGTGTTTTGCTTTCCTTCTTAATTATCTCATGCTTTGCCAAAGGCTGAATGCAGTATCTTAGTACCCACAGCAGAGAGACTTCGGGTAGCGCTTTGTGAGTCACTCACTGGTTAACACTGAAAAGGGAGCCAGAAAATGAATGTGACTTCATCCCCCAGGGGCCCCTGCTCTGAATCTCCAGTGTATTTCTGCAGTGCTTTCTGTGGTATTTGATGATTTTAGGTACTTCAGGTTACTGCTTCTATCCTCCCTAAAATTATGTTGGGTTTTTTGGGGTTTTTTTTTTTTTTTGAGAAAAGAAGCCTTTCTTGCATTATCAGTTTTCTTGAATAATCCTGTACTTAATTCCCTGTTTTTCTTGGGTAGTGATACATACTGTTTGTTACCACCTTTCTGTGACTGCCTGTGACCTTTTTAATGCATTTGGAGCAGAAGTCCCTGTTTGGAGAAGAGAATAATTCCCTGTTTGAATGAACATCAACCAACCATGTGTTTTTTTCAGTCTCGTGGATGATATGTTTATGTATCTAAGTAATTTTTATTAATTTTTACTTAAGTGATGAAAACGCAAAATGAAGTTGTAGTGTCGTTATCCTTTGGTAAGTTAGTTGTGAAGACCTCAGCAATGTACAGCATATAAATTCTGTTAGATTTATCTTTTTTCTCGGCAGTGGGATCTTCATACTGTGCGGTGTTTTGCTGATATAAGAAGGTATAGTTGCAGCCAAAGGAACTCAGGTTGTGATCTTGTCAGATCTCATAAGACAAGTATGGTCTATTTGTGATCCCTATTATGGTAGAATATCTCCAGGGAAAAACTTAGGTGCCTTAGTAGATGAAGATGCACTAGTTGCCATTTCTGCTTTCAAATAAAAATTGATTCTGGGCGTTGAGAGTAAATATAATGCTGAAGTTGCACTCTTTGAGGGGTAAAACAATTTGATCACTTCCTTCCATGTAAAAATTCCATAGTATTTTTGTGAGGCCAAAGGAGTAAACTGAAGACTAATACACAGGAGTGACTTAAAGAACTAGCCTTACTTTTTCACTCACTGCCCCCCCCCCCCCCCCTTTTTTTTTAAGCGCTGAGAACCCATTTGCCCTAGTTAAACGCATTGGGGGAAGTTAGGTTTTCAGCACTCTGAGCGAGCAAACCATTTAGTAATTTAGATGCCTAAATATTGTCTTAGAAGCCAGTTTTTAGACATCCATTTTTAAGAATCTCTGTCAGCATTCACTGGCTTTCTTGGGTGAGCTGCAACTAGGCAGATTTTCTGTTTACTTTCAGTAAGAAGCAACAGTCCATCTCTACTCTGTCAAAAGCTTAAAAGGTACTGGAGTCCGTCCTTTTTGCAGCATTTGCCTAATTAGAAACTTGTACGTAAACCATAAAGGTGCTAAGTCTGCAGGGAAACCTAACGGCTCGACTCTTTGTAAACAGAAAATTGAGAAAAGTATGCTAAGTCTTCGTGACTTTCATATCACCTGTAATACATGCTCCAACACTGCAAGCCTTTTCATTGCATCTCTGATAGGTGCAAAGAAATAATACGTGTCCTGTCCTCATTATACTTGAACTCTGCTATAAAACCTTAACTGTGATTTTATGTGTTCTTCTATCGGCAGATTGACACATCTGTCACACATGCAGGTTCATTTAGAAACAATTCCACCTTACTATATTGCAATAGCACTAATAGACTTCTGTGCAAGTTTGAAATGGGGCATGTATTGCTTTTTGTTTGCTTGGTTGGGGTTTTTTATGTGGAAGCTAAAGCATCACAGAGTGCTGAAATCTGAAACTCTTTTGAACTTGTACCACCGATATAAGTTTGTCAAGCAGTGATGAAATGTTGGCTAAAAATGGCATCCAAAGGTCTATTTCATACTTTTTGTATTAGTGATTTTGAGATTTCTGCAAAATAAAGCTTGCAGCTATCATTGAACTAAAAATGCCTGAAAGATGAGGATCTGATGTCAACTTCATAAAATATGCAGCTTTCACAATTTTATGGATAAAAAGCAGCCTGTCCTTGTAGATTAAGTTATATTGCTATATAAATAAATCAGTATTGCTTTAGGGTTTCTTTTCCGACACGATGCAGGTACTTGGACCGTATTCAGCTTTTAACAACACAGGCAAAGTAAAACTGTATCTTAAGATGTAATGGTGACAGGCATCTCTCCTGAAAACTGTAAATTAGGCAGTGGCAACTGCTAGACAAAGTCTTACTTTTGCAGATTGTGTCATTGCATGCAATTTCTTTATTTTCCTAAGTGAATGTCCTATGATTTAGAGAAGCTGAGAACTTCATAGAACTGGTGGGGGGTTTTTGTTTGTTTTGGGTTTTTTTTTTGTTTGTTTTACACCATATCTCTATCAACGTTAATATCACTGCTCCAGTCTAGCTGGAACTGAGTAGTTGCTGTCTGTCAGTGTGGTACATCACATTGAATTCAAGGCTTTATTTGTTCTCTGTGTGAAATTCTCTGCTTTGTAACTATGTCAAGAAAAGCAATAACTACTTAGAGAAAGTTGGAATAACTAGTGGTTTACAAATATACAAATCAATATACACGATCAAGGTGCTTCATAAAAGTCCAATGCCTTGATGCTTAACTGGTTTGCGGAAAAGATAGGGATTGTGTTAGAAATTTAATATCCCATAATAATAGTCAAGATGACCATATTGCTTAGCATGTTCCAGTTAAAAAATATTGGTATGCATTATAGTTCAGGCATGATAGTATGACTTGCATGTAGTACTGTGTTTGTGAGAGAGCTCAGAACAGACTGAGCTTCCAGCATATGGACCTGTGCTCTGACCATTGCACCTCAAGGCCGTGCTGTATCTTTTATGAAATCTGGAATTTCTTCTGGCTTCCTTAAATAAATGTATAAGTAAATAAATAAGACACTGGCATGCAGACCAGGTTACTGCAAACCTCTAGATGTACAGTGCATAAACTGGTCATTCTAGTTTATAAATCCAATAAGGAGAAACACTTTTAAGATGTTTTGGTTCTTGCAGATGAGGTTATAGCTATTTGCTCTTCGACACTACATGTGTTTCCCGTGCATACAGTATTACATTTTTGTTAACTTTGTGAACGATTTCTTATTCCTCTGAGGCTTTGACTTAATCATTGATATCTCTCAGTCTTAAAAATGGGTTTATACTGGGCTGTGTTTCATTAGCAATATGCTGTATGCTTCCTTCACCCTGTGCAAAAGTTTGCATAATGACAGATTAATTCTGAGCTGTAGGACCAGAAATGAAGGTCCTGTGCACTCTGTTACCATTAAATTTAGGAATTACTCTGAGTTTGAGACTGAAAGTGGGCAATCCTTACTACTTAGTTTTAGTTCTGAAAGATCATCTGATCTTCATGGAGTTCAGCCTCAGTCCTGAAGACTATGAGTGGTATGGATATGCCAGCTGTTTTCTCAGTTAGAAACTTTACTTGCAAAAGAGTTCATTCTTTTGATGGTATGAATTTGCCAACTCTTCAAAGCATAAAGATAACAAAAGAGCTTTTTTGACAATGGAGTGTGATTTCTTCCTAAGTGGAATTTTTTTGTTTGCGTCTCTAAATCTGCAATATGCAGACCTCTCCAAACTCTTGTAACGATTTTCTTGTCTAGATCTGGTCTGAATTGAATTTGATGCCTGTCTCCACAATTCTGCTCAAAGTTTGCTGGCGAGTTTTAGAATGGAAGACACGCCTTGCTAATGACAAAGTTGACTCACATATTTTTGGGCATGATGGGTTAGGATAACCCAGCGTCATGGGTTTGAGGCCCACGTTGGGCACCAAAAAGGACTGTCATGGGTTAACCCCAGCTGGCAACTACGCACCACGCAGCTGCTCACTCGCTCCTCCCCTGCCCCTGGTGGCATGGGGGGGAGAATTGGGAAAAAAGTAAAACTCGTGGGTTGAGATAAGAACGGTTTAATAATTGGAATTAAAAAACATAATACAAAAAATAATAATCGTAACAAAAAGGGAGATAACGGAGAGAGCACGAGAAACATAACCCACGAAAGACAAGTGATGCACAACGCAATTGCTCACCACCGGCTGACCGATGCCCCAGCAGTGATCCGCCCCTCCCGGCCAACTCCCCCCAGTTTATACACTGGGCATGACGTCCTATGGTATGGAATATCCCTTTGGCTCGTTCGGGTCAGCTGTCCTGGCTGTACCCCCTCCCAGCTTCTTGTACACCTCCTTGCTGGAAGAGCATGGGAAACTGAAAAATCCTTGACTTGGGATAAGCACTACTTAGCAACAACTGAAACATCAGTGTGTTATCAACATTATTCTCATAGTACATCCAAAATACAGCACTGTACCAGCTACTAGGAAGAAAATTAACTCTGTCCCAGCTGAATCCAGGACAGTGAGAAATATGTTGAGATGGAAGATGTGGAAACTGTAATGGGTTATTAATCCTCTAGCACAATCATACAAGCTGTCCTAGTGTGTAGTGTTTACATACTGATTTTTTTCTTAAGATCACTTGTCAGCATTAGGCAACTAGACGATACTGCATCCAAACATGAATAATCTTGCTTTCAAAAAGCACGCAAAACTGAAGCAAAGAATCCAGTTTAAATTGAGAGCATGTCAGGTGGATTGCCATTTTATTGTCAGTCTGCTTGTTTAAGGATACATTCTGGAATTTCTGTATATGTCAATATTGTTAATATCTCCCTGGTATATATGACATGGAAATTCAATGTCAAAAAACCCCTTGATAGTGTGACTCTTCACACTAATAATCTAGTAGCTATTCTTCTATATTAATAAAATGATTTTACTATTCTTTAATAATTTGACATGTCTACTCAACTTAAACACACTTTAAAAGATTAGGGAAATAAAATTTAAATGTAAAGGAAACAATGGCGTACGCTTCCAGTGATTCTTGAATTTTTAAACGTTTGACCTACTTTGTTCAATACTGTTTTTCTTTAATCTTGGGGATCTTCTTATCAGGGTGCAATGTGTCCAAGCCTTAAACACAGGTTTTCAGGATTTCACTTTTTCAGGTTTTCCTCTTTTTCCCGTATGTCCTGGTTTCAGCTGGGATAGAGTTAATTGTCTTCCTAGTAGCTGGTACGGTGCTATGTTTTGAGTTCAGTATGCGAAGAATGTTGATAACGCTGATGTTTTCAGTTGTTGCTAAGTAATGTTTAGTCTAAAGTCAAGGATTTTTCAGCTTCTCATCCCCAGCCAGCGAGAAAGCTGGAGGGGCACAAGAAGTTGGCACAGGACACAGCCAGGACAGCTGACCCAAACTGGCCAACGGGGTATTCCATACCTTGTGATGTCCCATCCAGTATAGGAACTGGGGGGTGGGGGTGGGGAATCGCCACTCGGGGACTGGCTGGGTGTCGGTCGGCGGGTGGTGAGCAATTGCACTGCGCATCATTTGTACATTCCAATCCTTTCATTATTGCTGTTGTCATTTTATTAGTGTTATCATTATCATTATTAGTTTCTTCTTTTCTGTTCTATTAAGCCGTTCTTATCTCAACCCACGAGTTTTACTTCTTTTCCTGATTTTCTCCCCCAACCCACTGGGTGGCGGGGGGGGGAGTGAGTGAGCGGCTGCGTGGTGCTTAGTTGCTGGCTGGGGTTAAACCACGACACCGTACTTTCTTGTTTTCTTTTTTAGTATTGCGTTCAGAAAACAGTAAAACCAGATGTCTCTCTTCCCACTTCCTAACAAATATTATATAGGCATTTAAGATATATATGCAAATATGCGTGTGCTAGCACAAGATGCACTCCTTTTTTCTTCTCCGCTTGCAGAAAACAAATGCAACGTTACCGTCAACAAGGCTACCTATTATTCATCTTGATTTAGCATAAAAGAAACCTTTTTATTTTAACAATTTAGAATTTCCTATACTGCACAGTGAGTTCATCTGATGGAAATTCAAATGGGTACTATTGGTAGTTGTTTTTATGAAGAAGTGAGGCAGAATAGAGGGTCAGAGTATAAGGTACCTTTCCCTTGGGTACAAAAAAAAAAAGAAAATTAAGATAGGTATATATACAAATGCTCTAAATTACCAATTAGCATTCAGAGAAGAGATACTGGAATTATTGCAGATAGTTCTCTGAAAATGTCAGCTCACTGCTCAGCTGCGGTCAAAGACAAGCAGAATAGTGAGATCCTTTGGGAAAGGCATTGAGAACAAAATGAAAAATATTATCATGCTATTGTATAAATCGATGATGTTCTGGTGTCTTGAATTCTGTGTGCACTTCTGGTCTGTCCATGTCAAAAACCGAGGGGATGACACAGAGACCTTCAATGCAAGAGGGGACATGGCAGAGCAGAACTCCTTTAGATTGTAGAACTGGATACATCGTATGCGTGCTTGCGCACATACTCTTTAGGATGCTTATGATGTGAATAACTGCCAGCAAAAGGTCTTGTGTTGATATAAAAGAAAATTTCAAGTGTATCTGATACTTTATTAATTCCAAACAGAACCTGACTTTTGCTTTTATCTTTGGGTTTATTCACATAATTTAGAGTTTAATATGAAAAATGGATTTAACGGGACTGAGTGAAGGTGAAGACTGGAAGTGTAAACCGAATTGAATACTGAAGAGGGTAGATCATCCAAACTTAATAGCAAACGCTTCTTCCTTGAGTATTCAAAAATAGTTTCAACTCAATACACTTCAGGTTTCTGTATGTTAAATTAAGGTAGGTGTAAAAGGGAAAACAAAAGCTCCTTATGAAAAACGCTGGCTTATGAAATGTTTTGTGTACTACAACTGTTTCTGGAAAAATTTGTGTCCTCTTTTTTTATAGTATTTCTTTTTGTCATCCACGGTTGTTCTTATTTCTGTCCACATATAGATAACAAGAGTGGAACTTACGGGATTCATAGGAATAAGGATCATTAGTAAGGTCAATTTTTTGGCAATAAATAATGAAGTCTCTATATATCCTGTTAGTTATGATACATATTAAGTGAATGAATAGGATTACATCGGTTTTGTTTATCATCTTCTAATACGTGACTACAAAAAATTTTATTGTGGTGTGAAAATCTAAACTGAACCAACTGATAATTAAGGTTGAAATTGAATCACTGAGAGTAATCTCAGGGATTCTTTTTAAATACCAGTTTAGGAACATGAATCTTATTACTTTGTTGCATTACTTTCTAGACAGTTCTAGGCAGATCAGTGGATTAGAATGAACAAATAGAATAAAAAGAATAAGCATGGATTACATTAGTAGTTATTTTTATAGACTTGATTGTAGATAGGTGAATGTGACCAAAATCTAACCAGGTGCCAGAAAGGCAAAGAAAGAATTTTAGTTTATAATTCAAAAGGAAACATTCAAGAGGTTTTATTCCGAGACAACGGCATGCACATTCAGAATTTTATGTTCAAATTAAATCCCACTATTTCTTCCTAATTACCCAAGAGTAGCATGTGTCTACTCTTTTAGAATGTAGTCTAAATAATTTCGTGTTTAACACCAGAAGCTGTTTGTTGTGTCGTAAATTACAATAGCATTTTAGTTTCTTATTAAAAGAATGGCAAATCTGATATTTCTGCCAGTATTTTTATGTTTAACTGCTCATAAGGATAAAGTTGCAGCACATCCTTATGTCAAGGATCAGCAGGGCTTTTCTGTTCCGCACCCTGTTCCTTCTTCCTGTTTCCTTGTGGAAATGGACAGGGTGATCTTGGATGACTGAACTTCAGAATGGGCATAGATAAGCTTTACTTGTTTTCTTTAATTCTCGTGAGTAGGGGAAAATACAGATTTCCTCCCCCCCTCCCTGGGTTGTCTGGATTCACAATTAGCGATTATCTTTCACCAGCTTACCATCTGCAATGTAATTTCTTGTTTGATGTATGCATCTTGTTTCTAATTGCCCTGGTTTTCTGGTGGAGATTCTTCCTGTGTGTTCAGAATAATGCTTCCTTTTATTCAGTCTCTTTAAAAGCTATCCCTTTTGTTTCATCAGAACTGCTTATGAGCTGAAATCCTGATTCCACTAAGTCCACAATTCTTCCTAAATTCAATTTTTTAATCTCTCATTTTTAAAGCCTTAGTTATTACATAGACATCTGAATCCTAATGCCGTGCAACGAAGTATTGCTGCTTTTTAAAAGTATTTGGAGAGATGGCTTTCTCCTTTCTGAGTTTTCAAAGGCTGTTGCTTAACTGTCGCCAGATAGCTAATTAATTTTACATTGAGGTATGTATTCTATACAAATGGCCTCTGTATTAATGGACAGTGGTAGCATCTGATGACCTTGCTATTCCATAAGTGAGTTGTCTCTCTATTGTGAATCTCTTGGTGTGTAGAAATGTTTGCTGCATTTGTGGTTACATACCCCAGAAGCAGACTGTCATCTCAACAATTTAGAGAACGACTTAGATTTCCTTTCAATGTTGTAGAAATAAGAATAAATAGAAATAGTCAGAATCTTTGCACAATATTTTCCAAAGATGAATGCTTTATTATTAAAGTATGAAGGCTTTGAGGAACAAATAGAAGAAAATCCTTACAATAAGAAAATTGTTTCCATCTTGTAAGCAAGTTTAAATTGGGGCCTTTTCTTGTAATAAGAAGTGAGAGTAGCTATGGTGAAAGACTATTCAATGGGATATGTCTCCAGTAATTGCATTCCAGTGTCAGTTCTTTTTTGAAGAGCATCCTTATTTAAAGAAAATAAAGATAAAAAGGTCGCCACTCTTGCTGAAAAATAAATCCTGTGTCAAATGTACCTTTTAGAAATTATAAATTTGAAATCCATTATGGTCTTTTGAACAGTGCAAGGGAAAGCTATCCTGCTGTTACAGCTCATTATGACTCTTGACCAAAAGGTTCTTAGCTTTACTATGCGTTGCTTGCTATATATTTTAGATCTATGGTTCTAATTTTCTATTAAATATTTTAGACAAAGTGTACAACAATACAAACACTTGAGTTATTCCAGGCATATACAGAAGAGAAAAAAAAAGAGAAAGTTAAAGCCACGTAGAACCTGCCTTTAGACTGCATACAAATCCAGTAAGTCTAATGGTGTTGTCCCTTTCAGCGTGGGAAAGCAGAAGCGTCTTAGAAATTCTGTACTACTTCTGAAAAATGCATTTAAAAAAATATACACACAAAATATAAGCAACGGCCATCTTCCTTTTGTATGATGAATAGAAAAGAGTTTATTGAAAAGCTCTCTTTAGTAAAAATGTGAATATTTATAATACCCCCAAATGCCATTTTTTATTACCGACAGTTCTTCTGGTGCTAATTGTCAGAGCTGCCTAGAACCTTTCACAAACGCTACATTTCATGTACATATGAATGGAGGAAATTTGTATTTCCCTATAACTGTTTATTTATGCGTTTAGGTATTTATGCATCTGTATTTATAAATACATGACAAATAAATGCTTTTTTACCTTGCATGTGTTCTGAATTATTTTTATGTGGTTGTTTTCACTTGCAAACAGTTTCACAATATGGTGTGGGTGGCTTTATGCAGAATACATTACCTCAGGCAGACAAAATCTTTGTATGGCACCCTCCTCCCTGCCCCCAGTGCTTTTCCTACTGCATTCTTCCAGTTCAGTTTAGCCCAGAACAGAAGGTATTTTTCAAATATCACACAACAAAAGTAGTTATGTGATTCCTCAGTAAGATTAAGCTAGAAACACGGGGATATGGAAGATTTGACAGAAACACGGGGGCTTGAAGGTTGCTGACTTTTTTGTCCTTGTTTAAATATTCCTGTTTATACTTCTCACTGAAGTGATCAACCATCGGCAGGGTTACATATTAATGGTGGAGCAGCTGGAATGCTAGCTCATTTGAGGTGTGCAGGAGCTGCTACAACCTGCAGATGCTTGAACTTCATGAGCCTAAATAGGTACCTGTGTTTTGAAGAAAGCTAAAGGTCTGTTTAAAATTTAAGCAAGTGGCTTCACAGCTGAAATGCATTGTGATTGATTATTCTGCTGTTGCTGAAGGTGCAGCTAATACAGCTATTAGCAGAGGCTTGACCTTTTATAGTGAATGTGCTGTTGAGAGGTGTGGAGTTTAGTTGTGTTCCTGGTCTCCTGCTGCCTCAGGTATTATTCAACTGTCGTTTTTTACATATGTGTACAGTAGATGTTGGCTGCTGATGTTGCAGATGTTGATGTGGTGTGCTGTGCTGTTTGCTTGGTTGGGGTCTGTCTGTCTCAAGCATGCACACCAGTAGAGGGGGTGGAGTGTGGTCACAGCTCTCTCCATGGCAGTCTGGTAATTGGGCTTATTTCAGCAGTTTCTTATTTATTTCACGTTATTGAGACTTCAACAGGAAATGGTCCGTGTTTTCCCATTGTACTGTAACTAGTTTATTCCCTGGGATTTCAGGAAAAAGGAGATATTGTGTGTGCCCCAATATCAATGTGCTTACAGACCAGCCTGTGTTTTGCTATAAGGGGGTTTTCTGTGATTTGTAGGACACATTGGTGCTTCTTATAATAGGATGTGCAACTAACCATCTACTTGAAACTATTTTCTGGTGAATTAACTTTGCTTTTTATGTGATTGTTATCTCTGTAAGGCCATGTAATATTGAAATGAATTCTATCAGACAGCTCCTGCGTATTCTAATCATCAAGATAAACTTATTTTTATTAGGTTGCCTGTGAACAAAGCAGAGATAACTGTAACACTTATCTTCAACCACTGCGCACGTGCTGTCATGTAACACTACCCGTGTATAAACGTCAGTGTCCCCAGACCTGTAGTGCTGTCAGGGTGGACTTCTGTTCAAGTTGATGCAATTTCAGTTGCCTGAGGCAAGCAGACAACCAGGCTTGACTTCCCAGTCACAGCTTTTTCAGATAGAAGTTTTCTATAGAGATTTTGTTTTAAAGGCCTTAGTTCTTCGAAACGGAAGCATTGCTTAATGTATGCATAGAGGACGCCCCCAGTTGGTACTTGTCACGATTCCACAGTCTCATACAACGCAGGTGGCAGAGATATGTTTCTGTAAAAGGATAACTAATTTCTTACCAGTGGGCTTTCATGGGTTTTCTGAGGCAGATGGCCACCCTCAAATAAAGGCTGAGGAAAGAATGAACTTTATAGTCATTGCTTCACAAGCTGGCCTGGTTCAGGTGTGAACTCAGAAAATAAGATACTCTTGAGGATTTTGGAAAAGTTTGTGAAAGCTTTTGGAAGTTCTCGAAGGTTTTTATCCAGAAGGAAAATGTTAGGTTTGAATGTGTAGTTTGCTGGCTTTAGCTGTTGCTTGGTGGCTAGGAAACAGGGACAGGTGAGCGGTAGCTTCAGAGGTGATGTGTCCTTTCATACTTCATCTCTGCTTGCGGGAAAAATAAAGTAGAAGGTACACCAGCAGTTGATATTTGATTCTTTCTTTTTTGCAGTAGAAGATAGATATCCTTTAATTTTCTGTAAAATCTTTAGTATTTGAGGATTTCGGAAGAATGACAAGTACTAGGGGCAAAAAAAAAAAAAAAAGAATCTTGTAATACCCTCGTTTTATAGAGGGAAACAGAGGCATGAAAAAGCAACTGTTCTCTTGGCTTTACCGCAGACAAAGCACAGAGGTGGCAATAACCAGGATCCCTGACTAACAGAAACACTAATGCTGAAGATAATTTACAGAGATTTCATAAACAAACTAACTTGTCTATAAGCAAAGAATGGTGCTGCTGTTGTAACTGTTCTGAAATGGTACTTGTTTCTTGAAATGGATATTAATAGTCCAGGGGAATGAGTGTTGGGTCAGGGAATTGCACCCTACAGTTCTGTCCTTCTCAGTAAACCTGCCAGTTCTCTTTGTCTTTGATCATAAACTCCTTTTGTGCATATTATATAACACATAGAAGTCGCAGAGAGATGGATGATTTGAGTCAAACTTAATGATGACAGTTTCATTCCTGAGCATGGCAGCATATTTATTTATATCTACGTACATATATATATGTGTATAAAAAAATTAAAAATTACTTTTGTTTTTGTCTTTGAGAGTCCCCTTTCTTGTGCTTCTCATTTTCAGCTGAAAGGGAAATTGTCAAAATAAGATACGAGTTTGAGATTTTTGTCTCGCTGTAACCTCTTTGGTGCTTTGGAACGATACCGTTTGTGACTCCTTTCACTTGTTTCACAGCATCCTTCTCTTCCAATCTTTGATTGCTGTCTAGTCAGGTAGTATTTACATAACATTAAAGCAAAAGCAGGTTCTGTCTGATGTACTTGAATGGGGGATTTTGGAAAGCGATGTGTGCAAGAAAGCCATGTTCTTTGCAAATTAGTCATAATCTTCTCTGATTTTAAACAAAACGTGAGCCCGCTTTCCACGCTCGCTTCCCAATGCGAACACCAAGTGCTCCAAAGGATGATCTCTTCTGAGGGAGAAGGAAACCCAAGATAACTCACTACTGACAGAATCTTAAGGATTTTTCCATCCGGACTAAAAGATTTTTGTACCTTGACAGAAAATCAATGCTTTCTCATTCTTATTAGGCCTGTAGCAACATCATCTATAGACATCTCTACACCAGGGAAAACTTCATTTAAAGTTCCCATCGTTGCAGCCATATTGCTGCTAAAAAATCTTGAGATTCCTCATGCAGACGAGGTTCCCTTAGTCCTCCTTGCGCTAGCAGCACCAGGATGTCTCGTGAAGGGCAGGTTCCCATGGTCAGATTTGTTGCTAACTGTTCAAATTATATCGGCTCAGAAGAAGTTGACCTCTGCTTTAAGTACGGCTGTGGGAAAGCAGCTTTGTCAGTGCTAAATCTTTCAATATTGCCAGCATCTGTACATCTGCAGGAGTGGTAAATACAATGATTTACATTACCAAAGTCCTAGAACAACATGGCAGAGTATAATCTCTGGTGTATTTTGGCAAAACACGTATGTAACCACTGGGAAATCTTTTGTTTATACTTGAGGTGCTGAGAAGGTAATCGACTAATTTTGGCAATTGTTTGAGTAGGAATGTTCTTGTGTGTACACGAGCCTATCGCAAAGGCATTCTCATTATAGTTTGAATACAAACACATGAAAGCTAATGGCAATAACTAATAAAAGTAGTAAGAGGAGGGAGAGATTATGGAGAGGGTGTCTCTTAAAAGAAAGCATCGTTCAACTGCCTGCTAAGCACTTCCTTGGAGGGTGGCTCGATACTTTTTTGTGGCTGACCCAGCAGCGTGAGCACCGTGAGACCAGAGTGGCAAGAATCAGGCTGTGGTACAGTTTCTTAAAAGATGAAGGAGAGAACAGGCGGTCCTTGAAGAAGCCTGGCATTCAGAATATGTTAGGCTTCTGAAAATTGGCAAGGAGCTGAAGTAAATTACCAAGCAGAGCTAGGGACCAGCGTCAACTAACAAGTATAAATGTAAGCCTGAATTTATCAGCTAAAGCCAGGCACATTTGTGTGAGAGTTTCTTGCTAAAATCAAAGAGGGAGCGAGTGATACATCGCTTTGATGCTCTTTAAAAGAAAATGGTTGCAACCCATATCATTTTGCTGTCAAATGTATTTGAAAAATAGGAAATGTATGTCGGATATATGTTCTGCAAACAGTTATCCACAGTATTCCAGAAGTATGTGGTTTGAAGGTTTCCTTGGAATCCACCGTTCAAATCTAAATGTGTCCTGAGTTATCTTGAAATTGGCTGCCATTCTATACTATGGCAAAGTGAGGACATTGCAGAGGTTAACTTTAGCCTGGCGAAGCCTTTGATCCTGTTGCTCTCAATGGAGAGGCTCTTCCAAAGGTCTGAATTCAGAGTCTGTAAAAATGGGCGTTTTTCTTGTGTTTTAGAGGCACTACCTTTCTCTGTGGTCTATAGAAGGCTAAATTTAGTCTGTAGTCCTTTGAACCCCTCTTATTCACTGGTATATTTAAGCAAATCCTTAATTCCAGAAATGCATACTTTTAGCTCTCAGCGTATGGATACTAGCCCGATGATTGTAGTTGCATAAATGAAGACTACCAAGAAGGGTTCCACATTCGATTTTTTATTATGTCTGTTGTCCTTTGTACGGTTTTAAGAAATTTCCTTGCATCCTCTTGATTCCACTGAACAAAACTGTAAATCCACAGTGCAAAAGCATAGAATATTCAGGTGTTCTTTTTGCAATCCTACTGCATGAGGGAAGCTCCTAGTAATTGCAGGAAGAAGTGAGAAACTTCAGGGTCAGGTAGCTCACCACCTCTAACTGATGCTTTACTAGAACAAAATGTAGCAGGAGAGTAAAGTGCAGGAGCTGCAGCAAATTAAGCTCAGTGGCAGCAGTTAGAGTTGCTGGATGAAAGGAAAATATGGCCCATTTGTCTGGGAGCCTCTTTGGGGTTCGATGGCATGAACGGTGCTCTAAAACTGTAAAATGTTATTACATGCTATTAGAGGAGGAGTCAGCTCAGCATGCATTACAGCAAGTGGTTGTGACAACTGAACTGTGTATTTAAAGGGCATGCTGTTAGGGCCCCTCTTGTGTTCGCTTGCCTTGTATTTATGCTTATTGCTGTTGGTGATGGACGGTGATGTACGGGTTAGTCTTCACAGCAGATATTTTTCTGAGATAATCTTCTTCATGTGTTTTTGTCATAGCCGTACTTTGCCTCCTCATGGATTCTTTTTTTCCTGTTTTTGGACCTAAATAATCTACTGTCACCACGCACACGTTGTTGAGTTTTGTAATTGAAGCAGACCCATAGCTGACTCGCACACCAAACTCCCAGCATTCAGCCGTTGTGGCAACCTTGTTATTCCACTTGCTTTTCAAATGCCCCATCATCACACTGAAAAGCTCACTGTCTCTCTTGAATTTTTTTTTTCCTTTTTTTTTTTTTTTCCCCCCTTGTAGAGCATGATGAGTGTGGCAGCGGACAGCATAACTGTGATGAGAATGCAATCTGTACTAACACTGTCAGGGGACATAGCTGCACCTGCAAACCTGGATATGTGGGGAACGGGACCATCTGCCGAGGTAAGTCTGTTACTCTAGAAACACCATAAAAGTGGCAGACTTTATTAATATTTTCTGACAGTCACCTACGTTCTGGTAACTTGTGATGGCTGGATTCTGTCAATGATTTGCTGTAACATCTATCATCTGGCAAATGGAGTATGCATGGAGATGATGGGAATTGATTTGTGCATAACTTCTCGGCAAGAAGGAAATATTTTTTGGAATGCTAGAAGAAAAGAACTTTTCATTTTCTGTCACCAAATACCATCATTTGAGCTAGTATCATTAAGCTTTTAAGTAATGTTCATTGTTTTATAAACTGTGGATGGCATGTGCTGTCACCTTTGGCTTTTAAAATTTAATCAGATGCCTTTTAAATTGGGATAATTGTCTTTTATGTTAACATCATATGGTTGTTATTTGACTACTCACACCAGAATAGAGATTTTATTTTTTTAAAAACTTTACCTTTAAATGTGTACTTTGAAGACTTCTCAGTTATGTAAACAAGAAATACTGATAGCCAGCCATGCCTTCTGTGAAGTGGTAGGTCATTTATTTAGGGTGGGGTGTTTTGTTTTTGTTTCAGTAGAGAAAGAGAAGCAAATATCTTACATAAAGACAGAGGAGGAAATTTATTAAATAGTTGGCTTAGTGAGGGCTATGTCATGAAGTACTATTGAGTTGTAACTCGTGTTTATGAATTATTTGTCTCATAAAAAGCTATTTTTTGTCTTGTCCGGGATTGCATACTTTCTGACTTTCTGAACAGAATTGCAGTAATAGAAAACTAACTTTTTTTTTTTTCTTTCAATGACAACTATTTAAATTGAGGAATGTACTGGGTAAAATATTCTGTACAGGTTGGGGGCATAAGAGGCTGGATATTAATTTTTCAGAATATTGTAAATTGGCCAAGCAATTCCTTAAAGGATAAAGAAGATTGATGTCATTTCTGTTTCAAGCTCAAGTTCTTCACCAAGATTAGCCTGTCAACTGCTGAATTAGCATATACCATCTGATTGCTTTTTGGTATGACTTTCTTTGGGTACTGTCCATCTGCCCAAGAGCATCCCTGTATTTAAAACTGAAAAATGGTTTGTAAAGATTTAAGAAGGAATACAAAAATGTTATGAAAATGGTGGGCAAGTTAAACCTTCATCTGTCTATATTGAAGGTCAACAGGTGATACTGGGGACAAATTTATTGTAATATGTTTTCAGTCTTTGATTACAGTAAATGTAAATTGCAGCACAGACAACTATAGTTTGAGGGAAGTCTGAGTGAACAGCCTGTCTGTGATACCTTTTTTTTTTTCCGAGGGTAATACAACAAGACCATCCCTTAATCATATTTCTTTGAAACAGGAATGTTTGGATTAGTTCATAAAAAACATGTTTTCACATTGGTTTTTGTCATTGGCACACCTGGATATTTGGTTTAATGTACCAAAAACTCAAAGCGAAACTCTTATTGCGTATTTATTCGTCCAGTAACGTTGAACTAATGAAATTGCACTGGAGAAATGCAATAATGTTTTTACCCTCAAAGTTCTGTTGAAATCCGTGTTGTAGGTAAAATATATATCACATATATTTTTTAGTATGCCTTGAATTGCACATGCGAATGTAGTTATAGTTGCCTTTTTGAGATAGATGTACATGGAAATAGAGGAACCAAAGTGCATTCTTATATTCTGACTGGGAAGCATAAATTGAAAAAACTGGAGATTGTAGAAAGGGGTTTGCAAGTCTAATAATTATGAAAGTCACTAGGGATAAGAATAATGCGGCACTGCATGGACTAGTTACTACTGCAAACCAGCTAATATTAGAATAGTGTGCATTTTAGTAAATAATGAAACACTCAGTGTAAAATAGTGGTCTGAGTTTCTCAGCCTGTGGTCCTGCGGTCGCTTGAGGTTTTTACAAGTCTGGACTGCCAATTTAGGAAACGTTCCCATTCTGCCCATGGTAGCACCAGAAACACCACTTTTGCCTCTTTTTTTACCAAGTTTAATGGTGGTACGTTGTAAGTTACCAGTCATAGCAGTTTCCTTGCGCAAATGCTAGGGTTGGCACAAGGAAAGAGGTGTGAACGTGTCGGGACAACTATAAACGGCTTATGTTGTCTTGTAGTAATGTTTTGGGGCTTTATCTTCAGGCAATATAGATTGGAAAAAAATAGATATAAGCCAAGGTGATAAGTTTAATGTAGTACTGTCTGAAGATATGATAAACATTTCTGCTTGAGTCATCTGTAAGTGCTTTATAAATGTTTACATGTTATAGATGTGCGCATACACAAAACAGTTGTTCCGACTACTTCTGAAATAACCTATCTCTGCAGTTCAATAAGAAATCTTGCTAATATTGTCCAACAAAACCATAAATAGAAAAATAGTAATTTCATGATGAGAGAAAAGGACTGGCTTTGTGCCTGATTCTACAATCTATTTCAACAATCTATTTTAGCAATGTTATAAAAAATAAAATCAGAGTAATGTTCCTTCTTGAATTTACTGGATAACACTGTAGTAGCCTTTATAATAAAACCAGAATGCTGTTACTTGTATTTTAGAAAAGAAGATGTATGTGTAGTTAAATGAAATTGCCTGGTGAACTACTGGTAAACATAATGAAATGACTCTGGCAGGACTTTGTGATGTTTGCATTTTTTGTGAAAAGTTATGGAGAAATAAAAAGGACAGAAATAATCTGGATATGAATATTATGTTTTCCGGGGATTTAGAAATAAAAACAAAAAACAAATGTTGGAGAGGAAAGCAAATATGTAAAAAAAAAAATCTGTATAATCAGGCTGTCATACTTGAGTAGAAAAATAAATCTCATGCATAAGGAATTGCTTTACTGTAAATGTGGTAGACTAGACTATGTAATTAAGGACTGGATTGTGTCAAACTAGATGTGGAAACTGTCATGAAGGAAGGTGTGGAAAAGAGCGCAGACAGAGACCAAATGCACTTCTGCATTAAAATAGATACTGCCATAGTTTAAGTGACATAAAAATGGAAAGAGAAGTGGAGATGAACACAGGAAAATCTTTATAAATACGTAGTTACCAATATCTAGACTGTGAGACTGTATAATAGAGACAAATAAGACTTATTTACTATGGATGCTCTCAATTTCACTGTAAGAAGTGGGCTTTAGCACATCAGAAAAGCACTGAAATTTTGGCAATAGATCAGAACAGAATGAGGCTGAGATGAGCTGAAATGACAAGGCAGGACAATGCTGTGCCATCACCATTAGTAAATTTGACAGAATACTGGACCCAGAATCAGATAGATTATATCTTAGGATTTCTTCAGAAAATGAAAAGTAAAATAGGGAGATCTTTGCCTGAAGAAAGCATTAAAGGCAGAGGACAGAGGTATAACTAGTTGAATAGAGATTCTGAATCTACAGATTTGTTAAGTTGCTCTTTTCTATGAAGGAAACTTTGAAAAAATTCAAAAGAACTAAGAGTGATTCGGGAAATAGAAGAAGTTGTAGGTGGGTAACAGAAGACTCATGCCATGCCCTTTTACTTGAATTATGTACATGAAATACAGAATTCATAGGTGAGGGTGCAGTAAGGACAATTGGAGCAATTTCACTAAACTTCAGGATAGGATTTAATAGTGTACCATAAAGGCAATTAATTTAGGGTGGAAGGGAAAGGTAATAAAAGATGGTTTAGCAACTGAGTGTTCCAGTTGTTTAAAAAAAAAAAAAAAAAAAAAAAAAAAAAGTGTGGTGGGCAAATGACTACCTGGTACAACATTGCACTTTGCAGTGTGCCTGTCAGGATGGACCTTGTAGGAAATCGGTGTTTAGTGGCAGTGATTAGATGAAAGAAGTCTTATTTTCCTAGGACAGCCAGGTTTATGAATAACCCGTCACCTGTAGACAGGGTTGTGTGTGTGAGAGTAAAGCTCTGTCATGTATAAAATGAGTAAAACTCCCTGTCGTGACTCTAGCTGAAGAACTAGGGATATTGAATACAGAGACAAATACCATATTTAGACTATAAAGGCTCTTGGTGTGTGTACTGTTGCAGTGTTTCTGCGTGAAATCTTAGCGGGGCTGGAATCTGGGAGGCTGGAAAATGCGTACAGGGAAAACATAGTTCTCTGCTTTTTGTCTTGATAAGTTCTAGTTCCAGTTCCACTTGGCAGCCTTGCACCACATGCTGTGGATGTGACGTGTTGAAGTGGGATGTGGCGTTTGTTAAAACATAAAGGACCTCGTGCTCCACCATCTACTTTACCGTAGCGAGATGGAAGCTAGAGAATATTTGCTGTGGGACGTACAGTCCTACAGTTTAGCAGAAGTTTATTACAGAGCTCACGCCTTGTACCACAGACTGAAATCAAAGGAAGGAGCCAAGGTATATTGAAACATCAGCAGGTTTCCTAAAATAATTGATGACATTTGGGATTAAATGCCTTAAAACAAACAAACAAAACCCCACCCATCAGATTTTGTAGGGACTATAGATCTGACTTTTCAGCGCGAACAATGCACAAGTCACCATCAAGGTTTTGTTGCAATCGGTTGTTTTCTTTTGTACAAGGAGACCTACGTGTAGTATACAAGCCTTGTCCTAGCTCTTGGTATTTTGTTCCAAATGTTTGTTTTAAAGTATAAATTCTGCCCATAGAAGTCCTTATATATTCAGAAAAATAGAAGTAGCCTTGAATATACTTGGGTGGTAAACAGGAGTAATTCTTTTGAAACACAGACAGGGTGTGTTTGTTAATCTTTTTTTTCGTATATCTCTGTAGCGGGCAATGAACAGAAGGCCAGCACTTAAGTGCAAATATTTTTCATTGTACTTTTGTATTTTACTTGTGTAGTCTGTCTAACAGGTATATTTAGTGTGCTATTAATATCTCATTTAGTGGTTTCTACTGAAGTGTAGATTTATTAGAATGATTAAATGAGGTGGATTTAGTTACAGTCATAAACCTTAAAACAAATGTGTGAGATATGACTGATGCCTGGGCAGAGAAACATTAGGTATTGTGAAATAAAAATCAAAACAGTGTTTATTCTAATCAGTATTCAGGCTGTAGAATGGTTTATTTCTGCCAGAGTACAGAATATGATTTCCCCCTCCTCCCCCCCCCCCCGTTACATTCTTCTGAAGCATTTCACAGGAGACACTTAAGGGATTACAACTCGGTGTATGGTGGAGTCTTAAAGATGAAAGCCATTCTTTTTCAGTGACTCAGTTCTTCTGGTGTAATCTGGAAGTCCGCATTAGTTTCTTAATTGTACTGTAGTTCTTTGTGTATATTTGCCCTGGAAGGTGTGTTTGGGAGTGCGGTTGTTACTGATGAACTTACTGGTCACTTCATGAATAACATGTTGGGAACCTGATATGAAAATTAACCAGATTTTGAACAGATACTCCTATCTTTTGTAAGGTAATGAGAGTAATCATATGGAGTCTTTGTTCATAATACACTCAGAATGTTTACTGATTACCAGAGTACGTCACAGGCTTGAAAATTGCTTCTGTTTGATGTAAATCAGTAAGTTAGCCTATTTTACATTGTTTTAATCACAAATTGTAATTGGATGGATGTGTCGTTTTAACAAATGGCAGTCTCAGAGCTTTCTTTCATTGCAGCTTTCTTCTTTGTTTCCAAGCAGGTATTTCTTTTTTAAAGTAATTCTTAGTCTGAAATATATTTAATAATCTGAAAGACGTGCCCATGAAGGAAATTGTCTATCTTCCAACGTGTAGGCAGTATAGCGATGGTGTAGTAAATGGATGACTAAAGGCAAAGAAATTTTCCTCTGTTAGGAAATTTCACCTGCTATGAAAAATACTCAAGAGTATTTTTAGTAAGAGCTAAAGAAGAAAAAAAAAATAGTCTGTGGTTATTTCTGTGCTGGGTTGTCTGCTTTTTGTGTCCCTTTTACATTGACATCAGCAATGCTAAGGTAGATTAACTTTAAATGCCAGCAATGTGAGACAGTCAGACGTGCTGATATCTTGATATTAAAGCATATCAGATCACTGTAAGGTGACTAACTGCCACTTAGGTTTATGTTTTTTGCATGTACGTGTGTCTGTTGGAGGTGGAGTTGAAAGTCTTTATGGAGCATTGGAGTACGTTATGAATAATATGTAGGCCGAGACTAAAGTGGAAAGGAACAAACACGTCTTTCCCTATAGCCTTCGATTTTTGTAGCTGTAAGGCTTTGAATGGTTGATGTGCCTTATCATGGCTTTAATTGCTGCTTTGGTGTAATATTCACAAATCTCAAGAAAAGATGGGAGTTTTGACTCGTGCTGAGATTCTCATCTTCATTCTTCACAGTCTTGAGCTTTGTGTAGTTTTTTTTATACCTAATACATAGTGAATAAATCGCTGCAAAAGCAGATAAGTGCATTCGCATGCATTTTGGTGTCACTTGGCACATGCGGAAAATGCCATGGCAAACGTAAGATGCTGGATAGTCACACTTTTTGGGTGAAGCATTCTAGATGTAACCGATTTAATAATTTTAACCCAATACAGAGTTACACAACAGCGCAATTAGAATTCTTACAGATTTTTCATTCTAAAACTAGCATGGTTGGAGTCAGAATCAAGACAGTATGATTGAAACCACTAAATTTTCAATAGTACTGAAGTTTTAATGTAAGAATATTTGTATTTTTGTTCATGATTAGATAGTTATCAAGTGTGCACGTTTGTTATAATTGCTATGTTTGTGTCTGGATTTTGAGTTCTATAAACTCCCTTTGTAAATTATTTGCCACATACTTTTTAAGGTCCTTCACTGCAAATGTTGTTCTTGTTTTGGTTTGGGACTCTGATTTAAAACAATTTTGATTAAATTAAGATGATTTATGATAATTTTTTCTTGCCCTTAGAACGTCATCACCTAAATTTAGTCGTGTGAGATGCTGAAATTCAGGCGTAATTAGTTTTGTATTAAGAGCTAAGCTATACATATCCACCGCTATGCGGTTCAATTTTACAGCCTCACTAAGGGCACAATATTTCCTGCTGATTGGATCCTGTTCTGTGTGCGAGATTGTTCAAGATGATTTAGAATGTACATCAGTTATGGAAATAGATGATTTAAAAACCATGTTTAATGTAACTTGTCAGAATCCAGATCCTGATCTGTTTGCTGTCATAGATTGTCTCCCTGCACTAGATTTATAGCTAATTTAAAAAGTGTAGTGCTGATTCATGCTTGCTGAAGAAATGGTCCAGTCCAGAGCAATTGTTTTATCTGCATAAAAGGAAGGAAACACTGTAGTTACCTGAAATATTTTAAAACTTCATCTGACAGGTTCTTCTGCTCGTATGAGTAAGTCTAAAGAGCTCATCAGACCTACTCATGAATGTTTATGAGGGTTCCTAGGTTCACATTCTGAATCAGAGATTCTCTCATTGACTTAGTTGCTTATTGTGTCCTACTGCTTTGGTTTACATTTGTTTGTTTAGAATCAGCAGTTCCCTCTAGGATCATGGTCCTATATGGCATGTACAAAAGAATTACAAAGTGTGGTGGGTTGACCCTGGCTAGACACCAGGTGCCCACCAAAGCTGCTCTATCACCGTCCCCCTCGGCTGGACAGGGGAGACAAAATATAACAAAAGGCTCTCGTGGGTCGAGAGGAGGACAGGGAGAGATCACTCGCCAATTACCATCACGGGCAAAACAGACTCGACTTGGGGAAACTAGTTTAATTTATTAGCAATCAAATCAGAGTATGGTAATGAGAAGTAAAACCCAAATCTTAAAACACCTTCCCCCAACCCCTCCCTTATTCCCAGGCACAGCTTCACTCACAAATTCTCTACCTCCTACCCTGCCAGCAACACAGGAGGATGGGGAATGGGGGTTGGGGTCAGTTCATCACACGTCGTCTCTGCCGCTCCTTCCTCCTCAGGGACAGGACTCCTCACACTCTTCCCTGTTCCAGCGTGGGGTCCTTCCCACGGGACACAGTCCTTCACAAATTTCTCCAATGTGGATCCTTCCCACAGGCTGCAGTTCTTCACGAACTGCTCCAGCGTGGGTCCCTCCCATGGGCTGCAGTCCTTCAGGCACAGCCTGCTCCAGCGTGGGTCCCCTGCAGGGTCACAAGTCCTGCCAGCAAACCTGCTCCAGCCTGGGCTCCTCTCTCCACGGGGCCTCAGGTCCTGCCAGGAGCCTGCTCCAGCGCGGGCTTCCCACGGGGTCACAGCCTCCTTCGGGCATCCCCCTGCTCTGGCGTGGGGTCCTCCCCGGGCTGCAGGTGGAGATCTGCTCCACCGTGGACCTCCCTGGGCTGCAGGGGGACAGCCTGCCTCCCCGTGGTCTTCCCCACGGGCTGCAGGGGAATCTCTGCTCCGGCGCCTGGATCATCTTCTCCCCCCTCCTTCTTCACTGACCTGGGGGTCTGCACAGTTCTTTCTCTCACATGTTCTCACTCCTCTTTCCTGGCTGCAGTTGCACAGGGTTTTTTTTCCCCCCTCTTCTTAAATACGTTATCAGAGAGGCCCTGCCACTGTTGCTGATGGGCTCAGCCTTGGCCAGCGGTGGGTCCATGTTGGAGCCGGCTGGCATTGGCTCTGTCGGACAAGGGGGAAACTTCTCGCAGCTTCTCACAGAAGCTACCCCTGTAGCCCCCCCCCCCAAAAAAAACCCCCTTGCCACGCAAACCTAATACACAAGGTGATGACAAGTTAACAGGTATGTTCCCCACAATCGCCTGCACAGTAAAACTGGGTTGTATAGGAACATGGGACTATTTCAATATTAATTGCTTTCTCTTTTAAAAGAATAGTTAGTAAAAGCAAAAATGTGAAGATTTTACTTTAATGTCTGCACCTTACATTGTATTTTCTACACTCTGTTTGAGGTCACCTCAATCAGTAACTCCTCCTGCCTGCAGCAGGTCTCTGTCCCAGAACCCCTTGAGGAGCCGAATCCAGAGTCTCCTGAAGTCAAGCAGCAGCTTTCTAATGTTGCTAGAGTGGTTCGTTCAAGTCCCCCGAATTAGTACTTTTTTCTTCCCTCCTGCAGTATTAAAATCTAAAGTTGGAACAAAAAATATCAATTATTAAGTCTTCAAACACACCCTTCGTTCAAAGATCTTATTCGCGATGCTCTGCTGCTTTTTTGACAGTAGAGGACTAGACACCATGGTCAGTCATTTGGTCTGCAGTACTGTCTGCTTTAAACTTGTAATCCTTATGATGTGTGAAACCCAGTCTGTTTAGATCTGTGACTCTCCTGGCCTGCCTAGGAGCTTGCCATGCCATTATTTGGAACAAAGTACTTATTTTTTCATGGTGGGTGGGAAAAATCAGTTCAGCAAGAGCATCTTGAAATATATCACTGCACAAAGCCTATTGCAGCTTTGGCTTGACTCTGTGCTGCAATAGGAGCACAGTAGCAGCACTGGGCTCGCTCTCTCTTGTGAAATCAGTTACAGTGTGCAACCGTTGCAGGATTAACGTATACGGAACAGGCACATTAAAAGGCAGGAGGATGCCAAAACCATGAAATTCTTTCTATTCCCTGTAGAGTATAACCAAACAATATTGAAAACTGAACATGTAAATATTTTACCCAAGTGTAAAATAAGAGCATTGCAGTTGTTATTTTTGGCAACAGGAGTGCTACAGTGCTGTCACCCCAATGCAGAAGGAAGTACTTTTTCACACAATACATAATTAATGTGGCGATCCCTTGGTCACAGGGTGGTGAGGAGGCTAGACAGATTGAAAAAGCTGCTGCGCATAGGAAGAAAATCCCAATCAGTGGATGCACAGTATTTGGTTTGAGGAAGGTCATGGGGAATCCTTAGGAAGTGTCACAAGATCCTTGCCCTGTTCTTTCCCTTGACATTCGTTATGGACTGTAGTAAGAGAGAGGATGCTGGGCTAGTAGGCCCTCTGGAATGACCTAGTTGATTTATTTTTATGTTGTTCTGGCTGAGATTGTTATTAGAGCAATCCCTTTTTGGTAAGGATAATATTAGCCATTTATTTATGTACTTTTTATTTGTACAAAGGGGTCACTGAGATTTTCAGAGGGGGTTTGCGGGGCTGTTCTTTACCATAGCAGTGGAATAGACTCCAGCCAGAAAACTTCTTTCAGCCTTCTGTTCCTATGAATTTCCCACACTACGGTAAACCAAGGTAAAAACGTTAAGTGATTTGTCAAATGTGACACACACAGTCAGTACCTGATCCAGGATTCAGACGCCGTTCCCAGACTGACAGGTCTGTTTCTAAACCATTGGGCTGTGATTTCTCCACATAAACTATCAAAAGTATTTTAAAAATACCTAAGGAATCAAACCAAAAGAAACATTAAGACTCCAAAATCAAGCATTTGGGGATATTTAAAATTTAGGTCACCTGTTCAGTCTTAAATCACTTGCAACCACTGCTGAAATACAGTCCTTACTGATAAAATCACAGGTGGTGTGGGTTTTTTTGGTCCCTCTGCCTTGTTCAGTGCACGGTATAAACACATCAATCAGTGAAGGAGTTGAAGTCCTGAAAGTAGGTATTCAGTGTTTATTATTTTTGCCGTTCATTGTGTGATCCTATTACTATTAGCTGCTGTCCCAGTATCTGTACTGAATTTAGGATGTTACCAGGTCCTTCAGAAACCAATCTGTATTGTTCTTATCAAATGATTGCAACGGAGTGAAAATGTACCTTAGCCGCCTTTACATCAGCTCTCCGCTATCAGCGTAGCGTGGCGGTTTAGTTGTTCGAGCATTTGTCCGGGTTTTCAGGAGGGGCCTGTAACACTCTTTTATGTTTTTCCATGACTTGAGGAGGATGATATTACTTTTTGTGGTCTTGCCATTGGAGGAGGATGTGGGACAAGGGGTTCAGTTCCAGGTTCCTAGGCAAGTGTGTTACAGTTGACTTTCCTCTCTGCAGCTCCTGCAGTCCTTGTTGTTTTCCCATTCCCTCTGTTCCCCACCTACACCCTTCCTCTGTGTCTTTGTCCTCTCCTGCTTTGGTGCGGCTCGTGCACCATCGTGAAATGTGATGAATGCTGGAAGAATATTAAGGGGGCGTGATTAAACATTTACAAACTGAGATGATTCAGAGATGTGGCAAAAGGCACATCCTTCAAATGTCTGTTTCAAAGTGGGGGCCCAGGGACAGGGGAGAGTCTAGAAAAAAAAACAACAACAAAAAAAAACCAAACCAAAAAACCCTACCTGTTCCTTATTTTGAGAAACAGATGGATTTTTTGCTACAACGCAGCTTCTGGTAGATATCCAGCGTAGGAAAAACTTAATTACAAATGGTTTACTTGACCACATTACTGAAAATGGTATTTTATAGTATGGAAAACTTGGATTGCCTTGCATGTCGGTATTGCTTACTTTGTTTGCATGAGTTATATTGGCTGGCTTACTAGTTTTGGAGGTTGCATTTAGTGGTTGGGCACTGGAACGGCAAGTCTGGAAGCCATGCAGGATGTTTGATGGGATAATTTGCATGTTTTTATCTGGAAAGAGTCTCCAGTTCAGCTGTTTCACAGTGGTGCTGGTGTTTTAGCCTCTGCAACATGCTGAAAAGTTGAGGCACCCCTGCGTGTGTATAGAGTTCTTATCTAAAGTGTTCAACGATAAAAATAATAAATGTGGCTATGCTAAGCGAGCATATGCTAAGTACAAGACTAATGGCAAGCTTAAACAGTATACTGTGAATGGTACCTGAAAGAAATGTTGACGTGAAAAAGAATCTATTGCAGAACCTACTAGAAAAAACAAATGGTGCTTTGAAGATTGTATCATCAAAATGAATTATTAGGTGAATTCAGTACACGAACTACAAGAAGAATGTGAGTTAAAATAGCTTAGAACACATTACGTGCAGAGGGAATTAGAAGTTAAAGTAAACCAAGTAGAGGTGGGAATTGAAGGGGTCCCACTTTTCAATGTGATTTAAAATTCAGTCATCCAAGAGTAAAAATGAACAATTTGTATGTCATAAAAACTAAGAGTTTTTATTTAGGTATTCCTGAAGGGCTAGAGCTGCGTGACCTATGTTGTTATTCTGCTGATAAATACTCAAGTATCTTAGTGTGTCACCTTGATGGCGCTTGCAGTTTTCTCTCTCTCTCTCTTTTTTTTTTTTTTTTTTTTTTTTCGGTTGCGTGCCTAAAGACGGGAATTGTCAGGCTGGATTTTTGAAGCTAAACTTCAAAACTGACTACTTATTTGAAGGCTACGTGCTACACAGGCACATCAAGCAGGGCTTTAAATTTTAAAATGATGTAAAATTCACAAATGCACCTTTGTTGTTTAAAAGAGTAAAAGCAATACGCATCCGTATCTTTGTGCACGTCCATTTTATCCGTCTTCCCCTGTAGCCCGTTAATTATGTTGTAGCCTCAAGGGTATACGTATATGCCTCCCATAGATTATGGCACGCGTTTGCTGCCACTGATGAACAGACTGGATAACTGTTCTCCACTGTCACTTGTACTATTAAAATGTATCCACCCATTCCCTCGAGCATATGATTTCGCAGTGTCTGATGGCTTTGCGAAGGAGCTGCTGTGAGTGGAAAGCCCTGGGATGGAATAAAATGGCAGTTGGGTGTGGAGCTACTAGAACACTTGCAGAGTTTAAGTAGGCAATATCCATTCCCCTGCATTAATTATAATGGTTTACGGATGCTCATTAATATGCCACTTTTATTACTGAGACGCATGGCTGTACTGCTTTCCTGACACCTATTATTTCCTCCCTCTGAACAGAACAAAGGAAACAATAGTCGTCTGACATTGCCATGACATACGTTATTTTCCAATAAAAGATTGAGGTAATCAAATCAGTCCTGCGTGCACAGTGCAGTATTCCCTTAGCCTTTGGAGAGAGGCAAGTGAGAAAATTCTTAATGTGGTAATTTTAGACCTGACTGAGCAAGGTATGTGTCTAACTAAAAGTAAATGATTGACTCCAATGAGACTACTTGCATAATTAGGCACTTAGTTTTTTAGTTTCATGCTGAATATGCTTTGCGGTGTTTATATCGCACAGGTTAGAATAAACACAGACAGCGAGCATTCATCTTTTGCCGTGGGTATCAAGGGGAGGTTGAATTCATCGTATCTGAAGAAAGGATAACTGAATAGCCAAATCCACCTGTCGCTTATCTTTGAATACTTGGCAAATAGAGTGGGCTTAGAAGAAGGTTTAGAAACTAATTTTCTGTGGCATCACAGAGAAGTAGTCGGAGCCAAAATAAAAATGAGTGGGAATCTGTAAGTGGTTGCTAACGGTTATTGCCAAGTGATTTTGAGTGCTCCATTACTTATTTATTCATTCTTTTTCTGCTGTAAAAGCACTGGAATTCGGAAGTAGCTCAGATGTTAAAGTTTGATCCACTGAGTATTTGCACCCATTGCATTAAATGTTCATCAGGTGAAGGAAAAAGAAACAAAAAATCACCTGCACACAGCTGGAGTGGAGGACAGGCAATATACTTCCCATCTTACGTCTGCTTGCTGTAACCACTAACACAGGGAGTTATGAGTTATGCGTCTGTGCTCTTGCTTTTCTGCTCCCATGTTTCCCACGTGTTCAGTTGTGGGATGAGAGTGATAAAGACGGGAAACCTCTCTTGCTTCCCTTGCCATGGTGTTTTTTGGAATTTTTTTTTTTTTTTTGGAAACAAATGAGCTCTGGGTTTCATTTCTTTTAGAGTGAGAGAGTTAACCCTCACGCTTCCGCAACTCCCAGACAAGACCTTCAGCAGCAAATTACGCAGGGCATCGGTGATGGCATGTCCCCCTCGCCTTGATTCGCGTGGACCTGTGTGCCGTGAGGCAGGAGGCTCTTTGTGGCAGTCAGTGCTTTCTGTGGCACTCCCTGGTAGACTCTTGGGACACTTGGGCATGAGGACATTGGGGTTGGGGGTCTGCGCAGACTGAGGCAGATTGTTTTCCACTTACTCCAGGTGACAGCGCCTCATTCTGTGCCAAAGGCTTATGTGTCGTCTCAAGGTTTCTGTGCAAAACACAGGTTCCTGGCATCTCTAATGTGGCTCGGTGGGTAGGCTGGAGAGACGAGCTGAGGAGGAATGCTGAATGGCATTTTCAGATATAGTTGGCTACGTTCTGTCCACATTGCATTTGAGGCTTGCGAGTGCTTTTTCGTATCTTTCCCTATGTGTTTTTCCTTTACGTATTACTTATGTTACTGTTCCTATCGGTCTGAATGTCTACTGGGGAGAGTTACACCTAGTGATAGAGTAAATTATACCTAATGCATGAAATCAATTGCGTGAAAACAAGTGTAATTAACTGTCACTGATAAAGGTAGATGTTAGAAATTTGCAAGCAGTGTTTCTTTGTGTCGAGTACTTAAAACTGAAGATTGCACATTAAACAGAAGTATGATATACATCTTGAAATATAATTTCAGGTACTTTTATGATGTGTTTCTAAGCTCTGAACTGTGATTTTTGTATAGGCTTCAAAATCTTTTATATTGCTGTGTTCCAGCAGTCAGTGAGAAATATGCTGGCCTTCAGCGCAAATAAACTGTGCTGTAGAATGTGACTGAGCTTAATATTAGCAAACCTGGCATAGTGTATTTGCATCTGAATATAGTTATTTAATTGTTATTTAAACCTTAAATGTTCTTTCCGACACTGTGACCCTGATGAACCTTGTAAACTGTCTCCTAGGTCATACCAGACAGGTCCAGTCAGGCTCCCATCTGTTCCAGGTAGGCATGCTAGGCACATGTTAATGAGGTAATATATAAGAGGACAGATAGTCTGTTCTTGCCTTGAAAATTACATTTGACAGATAATATTTCAAACTGCTGCAAGAGCTTAAGCTGTTACTTCTCATGAAATTGTGCAGGTGTCGCGAGAAAAAGCATCTTTGTTAAGAATTTGTTTGTGCCATTTAAAGAATACATGCGCTCTTCTGACACCACTGTTTATTTGTAGCGTGCTGCAGTGCTGAAATGCTCTGCAGGACTGATTGCTCTGAAGTGCCATAGGTTGCATTCATGTGTCTCATATTGGCAACTTCAACATACTGCAAAAGCAACATTTATCTCCACTTAGCGGAGCCACTTAAGCTCTTCTCTCATCCACAGACTGACTCTGCTGTACAAGGATGAAAATACTTGTAATATAAGGGAAATGATTTTAACCCTACAGCTGGTAACACACTAGTTTATAAAATGTGCAGTAGATGGAGGATCCTGAAGTTGGTGCCTATGCAGGCAGTTATTGGCATTTATGTGGACGGTGACATTTGTTCCTGAGGACTGTTGAACACACGTTCAGAGCCTTTAACACGGCCTTTTTAGTGTGTGTGCGCAGTGATAAATGGCCGTAGATGTGGAAATGTCGGAAAAGCAAGCGGTCTTACTAGAAAGGAGGAAAGTAGAAACTTTCATGCAACGATATTTGAATTCCGCTTACACTTAGCAAAGGGAGAAGACCGAGACCATCTCCACATCTCACAGTGGAGCGTGGCCCAGTATCGTGGGCAGCTCGGATTGTGCTGCGATGGTCTCTGGAGCATTGTGCGAGGTCCATTTTTTTTTCTTTGTATTTAGTAACCTGAAGTCAATTTAAGATTTTCCGTCATGTTTCCGCTGTTATTTTTATGTAACTAAGATGCTAATATAATTACCAGTTATTGTTGAACCCGGCCTGCCCGCCTTTTCGTGAAAGTCCCCGGTTAAATAATCAGCCTTATTCAGTCACGTTAGGTATTTCTCATTAAACTGTAATAATTTGAAAAGTCTTCCAGTAAGTCAGGTGAGACTTTCTCATGAATGTATGGTAATTATATTGGTGATAGATCATATAAAAATATCTTCCGCTAGCAAGGTTATTTGCATTTCACTTGCAATGTCGACTAGCTGACATGAAATCTCTTTTTATTGCGTTATTTCAAGGATGCAGGGAAGTGAGTAGTGGGTATAAAACAGTGTGAAGATGCATAGATCTTGTAAGTTTGAACCAACACAAAGCTGAATGTGATTTTTGTTTTCCAAGCCCCAAATCAGTGCAGACATTTGGAAGGTTCAAATCTGATCCTCAGCAGTTGCAGATCGTATTTATTAATCTCATTACGTAGCTGTGCGTTTGAGCAGTGCTGAAAGAAGCATTTGTGCAACACAACTGCGATATTCCTGTTATGTTTGTGTTGTGACTGCTGCGTTGCCAAAATACAGTTTTATTGCAAGTCTGCTTCTTCAAAACTGTATGTTAGAAGCCAGAATTTGTATTGTTAAATGAAATGTAGGAAATTCAAGTACATTTCAGTGCAAAACAGTAATAATTTGTTGAGCTGGTCAATTGCTTTAAAAGAAATGAGAACTATATAACCCACAAATCAAAAAGAGAGTTGACTCTAGCTTCTTTTGACATGAAACTGTTTTCATTGTGTAGTTAAATGCATACCGTGATCAATTCTTAAGATGTGGAGCAGCTTTCGTGGCTTGTGTCACTTGAATAGCTTCCACTTTGTCTGTAAGTATAAGAATAAAACACAAAATGATCTATTAGGAAGCCTGTAAGGCCCAATACTGCAGTGTTGTTGCACTGAGTTGTGTGTGATTGTGACAGCAATTACTTGGATTTCGGGACAAGGGAAAACTATGATTTATTAATGTTTTGGTTTTTTGACTGAGACATTTGCTATGCTGTATAACTTCCCTATATTGATAATGTATTCTATGCAATTTCTGTGTTAGGACAAATTTTCTGAAACCGACACCAGCTTTTGTGGTGGCGTTTGTAGAATCAGAGAATCGTTTAGGTTGGAAAACACCCTTAAGATCATCGAGTCCAACCGTAAGTGGTTGTAGTGATCAGATGAGGGCGATACTAAACCTGGCTTGTTGAATGCAGGCTATACGGGTGGGCTGTCTTGGCCTTTTTCATGGGATCCCTTCAAATCCAGGTTGTGCGAGCTCTGCCACTGCTGAGTTGCTTGGTCCCTGTATGCTTTTGTGTAATGTGATCAACGTTGACTTGATAAATGTATAGGCGGAAGGAGAATCGGGCAAGTTCAGTAGCTCCGTGAGACGGATACGGAAACCTCTTCCACGGTCTGCTCATCGAGTCAATCGGATCGGTCAGATCCAGATTGTCTCCTCTGCCCTGCAGGAGCTCCAGCTTCTCCAGTTGTTCAATGCTTCTGTACACAGAAGAAATGGAGACTATATTTTGTACACATTGTTGTCAGTGTCTTAGAACACCAGTTAATAAGGGCACGGAAGCGAGTTTGTTACTAATGCCTGTCACTGCCCGCAGCCATCGCTGCAGCGTGTGGACTGGTGAGAAACAGGAGACAGGGTAATCCAAGGAAGCAACATAATGCAGTTGTCTCATTCCCTTCTTGTCTTATATTTTCCCTTCTGATTTTAATGACACAGTCAGTGGACAGACTCTAGCCCTTGGAGTTATTTCGGATTGTCTTTGATTTTTTTATTTTTCCTTCTTTTTTTTTTCTCATTTCTTTGTGACTTCCAAATTGCTGCCATCATTGCCCAGGAGCCTCTGCTGAAAGGGCAGGACCTGTGGACTGTCCTGAGGGTGTCCTTTGTATTGGTTCACGGAACAACCGGCTAACTGAGTTGTAGAGCAAAGGTTTTAGGTTTGCTCTTCCACAGAATGAAGCATAGTAACTGTTTCAGTGCATTTATTTTCCACTAGCTCCAGTAAAGGAGTATATTAAGGTCACTTTTTCTCCCGAGTGTCCCAGCTGGCAACATAAAATGTTGCTTCACCACCAGGAGAGCATTTCTTTTGCTGTCATGTGATGTTGGGGGTTAGCCTTGCTTTTTAGCTGATTGGGTAGAAGGATACCTCAGTGTATTTGGTTTATTGATTTTTGAAAAATACATGCTGTGAAATTAAATGAATAGCTAAATGCTAAACTGTTAGGAAGAAATGCCCCTTTAGTGTCTTTTAGGTTAGAATTTATCAAGACAAATACTTCCCATTTTAAATTCAGCGTACCACCACAGACCAAATAGACAATTATTTTAAAATGGGTTTTTCTTTGCTAGTTGATTTAGTGTGAATGAAATCTAGATTGACAGTCCTAAAGGCAGAAGTCCTCAACTCAGTTTATACCTAGTGTAACACTGACAGTAAGAAGGAGAACTGCCATTCCCTTGGCAAGGGGCAGGCTATAAACTCCAGGAGGCCTAGTCTTCAATGGCCAGCAGCAAACTTGTAAAATATGGTCAATTATTTTCATTAGACTTTGCTACCGGGCCACCGTTAAAAGGATTACTTTATTTTTACAGTCTGTTTTAGCGTTAGAATCTTTATCTTCCTATCTGCATGAACCTTTATGTCTTTCTCATGCATCTTCGTTTTTGGTTCTTCACCCTCTGTTTCCTCTTTGAAAGCAAGAAACTTGTGAATATTCTGGTCGGAAACTTACATTTCAGAGTTTGCCACAAAAAGTTGGTCACAGAATGTCAATTTTACACATTTCAAGAAAGACTTTTTTCTTGATTATTTCTTTTCCAACATTAGAAGCATCTCTAATTGTGAACTTTAAATAGGAGTACAAGCGTGGCCAGCTTGTACAGTGAGAAAATGTTTAATTTCCAATTAAGTATTGGGGCAGCAATGCCTTGGGGGCAGAAAGGCAAGAGGGGGGAGGAATTTTGTCAGTTTGCTGACTGGGTGATTATTAGCAATAGGAGATACTGAAACTTAATTAGAGTTTCTGATCTGGAACAGTGTATTAGGTTTAATTATGTCTGGAAGTCTTGTATTTTACACTTTTTCTTTTAATTAAAATGTATGAATTTAAAAAGCAAACTTCTAAATCTTACAGTCTGGGCAGACCAAGAGCAAGAATAGACTATGTTGTCTACATTATGCCATATTAAAAAAATACCAGTGGTAAAAGCTGCGGAAGGTGGGGGGGGGGGGGGGGAAAGACTGACTTAAATATCTGACCTGTAAGAAATGAAATGAATTCTAATAGCGTACAAAGCTAGGCTTCTTGGCAGAACTCCAGCCAATACCAATGTGATCCAATCTGTTCGTCCTGTTCTGTGTTTGTCATGGGGTCACACTGCGCTGTTGATAGTCCCATCTTTGGTGTGATCCAATATGGAGAGCATTTAGAATCATGCAAAGGCGATCCCTGAGTGTCCTGGGGAAATTCCAGTTGCTGTCCAGCATTGATGAGCTCAGAGATCTGTATCTCAGCAGAGGATAAAACAATCCCTCTGCTAGATTTTTACTGCATGGTTTCAGGTTTAGGAGCGTTACCGACTACGATGCTGCGTGAGATAAAGCATACGGTTTAAAACACAAAAATTAAAAATGAAAAGGATGAAGTAATATAGGGAAATGCACACTTACAATGATGAAAGTACTACTCTAATTACTCACGATAACAAAATATAGTAATAAAACTGACACCCACTACAGTATGAACTTAAGTGATCAGCCTCAGAGTTACTTCTTACATTTTAATCTATCCTGAAAGGGAGTGATCCACCACTAAGACGTAGCTGACGGTGGTGATAGATGCAGACCATTTCAGCAATTCTCTCTCTCTTGACAGCTCTACTCACTCATCTGTGGCGCTTAGACCGCTGGGATATATCTCCCTGGGGTTTGTTTTGTAGCTCAGCAGATTTTGTCTCTCAAGTGATGCTTTTGTTTTATGTAGTGAGAGACCGTGTTTATTCCCCCTTGGAGCCTGGATAGAACAGGCACAAATAGAGTAACTCCTCACGCAAACTAAGTTCAGCTTGTTCTTTTTTCTGTTTCTGACCTTCAAGTGACAGCAGGTCTATATTTAGCACAGTTCAGGATTTTAAGTGGAATGTAGGTGCTAATACATCTTTCATTGAGCAGAAGGACCCGGAAACCGGGCATGAGGTGGGGTGTAAGCGTTTGAGCTCCATTAAGATACCTTGTGGAGTTGGACAGGACACTGAAGCGTGGAGAAGGCAAGCAAACAGAAGCCATAAGCAGGTTATGAGGAATGGCTGATGTGCTTCTAGGGTTGTGAGGGGCTTTCTTCAGTTGTGGGAAACAGGAGGAAGAGAGCCATGCATTACTGGGGGAAACTGGTAAGCCCTAATACCCTACTGTATTCCAGGGATCTCTGTGCTGCTGCTGAAGTTTCTGCACTATTATTTTCATTATGTCCCTCTCCCTGGGGTCAGGAAATGCCATTCTCAATAGCAAGTACCTAAGAGTAGTTTAATATACTTCATAGAGACAATATGCTGATAAAACTTGTGCTGGATTAAAAGCCTGTGTGTTACAGCAACATAAGGGAAGAGAATAGATGCCCGAGAACAAAAGTAAGAGCCTCCTGGGTGGGTGGCAGTGAACTGGTGGTTTTGTTCTGTTCAGAGTCTCTCTTTGGGTTTGGCGTAGGTGCGGGCAGTCTGCTTGTGCATGTCTGGAGAGCAGGGCAGGCATACGGAAACAAAAGGTTATTGTTTGGAAGTCAGGTATTGTTTTGTAGATGACTGTTGAAAAATAAGTAGAGCCAAGGTTTGTAAACTCTGGATTTTGGTGGCATTGACATAAACTGTAACTTTAGGACCTTACTGCTTCCTGTGTTGTCTTGGTTTAAGTTGCAGAGCTGAATATCATAGTACAGCGAATAGCAGTTCAGAAGCTTGCGGGGGAAAAAAGGACCAAAACCCATCTGAAGTTATGACAGTGACATGTTTATAGAGTACAATGGTTTCTACATCGTCCTGTTGCACCAATCACCTAAAGAAGTAAGGTCTTGGGAATCACAGAAATTCAGCGAGAGAAGGTTTTTTAACAAGAGGCTTGCAATTGTTGAAAAAATCTTCACGGATCTGGGCTTTGGTTTAGATTCCTTCTCGTCATCTTTACCAGTGCAGAATGTCTTCGTGTTGTGTATTTCTAGCAACTGTAAATGGGGAATAATTTATTATTGCTTGTGTTAAATGGCAAAACTGTGTCTCAAGCACAAAAAATGGTAGAAAAACTTACAAATGGCTGACAGCACCACCCGCTGTAGTACAACAGATGTTTCTTTATTTAAAACTCGATCATTGTATCCTACAGTGACTTAAATGAGTTACAGCAAGGTTAAAACTTTGTCCTCTGTAATGTCCGTAATTCACAGCTTTCTTGTAATAGTATCGTATCGCTAGAGAAATGATTCCCATTTGTAGCATCTGAGTCTTGGACATGTTTACAGATGTCCTCTCTATCTCTTTTTATTATCAGAAAGATGCAGAGAAGAAAACACCTTATCTGAAGATGTTGTTAATGAGTTAATTAGTACAATGAACATAAAGGTACATCTAGTAGCCCGAGTTGCAGTGCAGGAAAGTGCAGGAATGTATCGGTTTGATATTACCTTATTATAACTGTCTCCTCCCCCCCCCCCCCCCTTCTCTTGATTAGAAGTACTGCTCGGTCTGTTGGAACTTTCAAGTTGAACTACCCCTTTTCCCTCCTGTTTTTGCAATACCTGTTTTGCTTAGTCATCCGTTATGGTGGCTTTACATGTTAGTAGCTGTGTTTATTGGAGATTATAAAATCCAAAGAATTTAATATTTATTAAATTTCCCTATGAACAGATTTTTTTCCTTGAAATTTACTTAGGTGTTGCTGCATGCTGATACACATGAATTGGAAAGGTTGTTTTTTGAAAGACTGCAGCATTTTTTTGTTGGTGGTAAATTGCATACGGAATTGTAAAAGAAGAGTAGACTTCTGTTGTCTATCGGCAGCATGACAGTAATCTTAAAAAGCAATCTCTGCCGACAAATGATGCTGTAGAAAGAAAACTTTGCACTCAGTAGGCTTCCTCATTACTGCAACTTCTGCATAAAATAAACAAGTACAGAGAGCTTTGTTATGAAAGCTCGAGTGCTCCTGAACTTTGAGGCAGGGACTTGCAACGTAAAAGTGTGTTGCCTTGTTTTGGAGATATGTTCATGGCTGCCCTGAATAAAACTCTTTACATTTGGCATTGGAGAAACATGTATGCTCAGTGTCTGCTGCTTATATTTTAGCAGCCTGGCTCCCAGAAGGTTTTACAGGCATCTTGATTTCTGACGTTTGTTACCCTGTGAACACTTGTCTTTGGGTAAAATTCTTTACTGCGGTTGTTGGAATGACCGTTGAGCAAAGTCTGAGGTCTATGAAATTATTGATCCTTGTAGGTCTAAGTAGTCTCTAAATGCAAAATGCTTCCTGGGAACATTGAGAGTTCTATACACCAAAATGTAGAATGCTGCTTTCAGCAATATTAACTGTGCCACAGCTGCTATGGGCCTCATTCAAGTCTTTGAAATTCAGGAGGAGGCTTTGCACTGAATTAGTGAGGATGGATCTAGGTCTGTGGCAGGGTGTTACTTGATTAGAGGGTAGTACTGAGAGCATGGCATGAAAGCTGGTAGATAGCATGGTAGGTTACCATTCAAAATACCAAAAATGCCTCATTAATCTTAATAGTTAATATATTAATGATGACTTATGGGGGTTTTGTGAAGGCTTCCACCCTCAGTTCTCCTCCAGGAAGAATTATATGACCTTGTGGATTAGAGTAATCATCCACTTCAAATACTATAATAGCCTAGGAACTATTAGAAGCTGATTACAGGGAATTTTTCTGTACAACTGGGGCTTCTCATTTTGAAGTAACATAGAAAGCAAGATGGTATTGGTCTATTGCTTGATCAGGAGGTGAGAGTGAGCTGCTACTGTGATGCAGCTGAGAGAAAGGTGAAGTATTTTACTAGAAGGAAAGAAGCTTTAATATGGTACAAGAAATCGTGTAAGACCTCATTGGAGAGATTGTGTATAGTTCTGTCACGTCTGTTCCAAAAAGATGGTTTTAAACTGGGAACATGTTCGGCGATGGCTGCAAGGATGCGTGCAGGAATGGAGAATCCATCTGATAAAAATGGATTAGAGAGAGCTGCTTTTTTTTAGCCTAGCGGAATAAAGCTCATTAAGAGTTACTCGTACCATGTACAAATCTAGTGAGAGAGAAACATCAAGGAAGAAGAAGAAAATTTTAAAGGCCACACTTTTTACAAGAGCAAATGATACAAAATTTTAAGGAATAAATTCAGCTTGGAAATTAGAAGGTGGCTTCTGACCATTCAAGGAGTAAAGATGCCAGAATTTTGTTAATGGCTGATTCCACATACAGGCAGTTCATTGACAGATCTGAAGGGGGAATAGCCTTGGGACGGGAAAGGGCAGAGACGAGCTGCAAGCATTTGGTAATTTCTTACACCGCTGCAGTTGCTGCTGGAGCAGCACTTCTACGCAAAACTTTACATGCTCTGCTTTGCCGTTAGTTGACTGTGTATGAATGAGAGAGGGTGATTGTCATTAAAAGTCACCATGGTGATGTTTACGACAAGTGTTGGTGGGTAAGGTCTTAGTGTTTTACTACTTCTGAGTGCGCCTGGAAGAGGGCTGGGACATGATCTGCATGAGGGATGATATCTGCTGACATCTTACACCAAGTAGCTCCTCTGGCCCACAGGCCCAGCCACGTCCACTGGCACCAGAGAAGGAATGAAACCAGCTGCAGTGCTGTCCCGCGTGTTGGTGTCCTTGCTTGGTGACAACAGTTGGGGTGGTTTGGGGACGGGAACTATCTCTGGTCCTTTTCACAGGCACCGTGACTGGATCCAGCCCTGCACATGTAAGTTCTCCGTGACCGGTACGTGTTATTTTCTGCTCGATGACAAATAAGGCGGTGGGGTGATTGATCTCCCAGACCAGGACAATGCCAAGCATCTACCAGACCATGGACATGATTCCAAAACACAGGGAAGAAACAGTTTTCTGACAGTGATAACTTACGATGTAATTACTAGGTCAAGGTCTTCTGCTAATGAGGAGGTGCAAAATGACAAGTGCTTTTTAGGTGAACTGTGCTATTTTAAGATGTTAAAAAGACATAAAGATGTGGTTTGCATTTCAATGAAAAGGTTCAAAAAGAGAAAATCTCTATGTATGTTTAATAATTGGATTATTGAATAAGAAATTATTCAGAATTATTAACCTAACAGTTAAATGTGTTGAAACAAAAATGTGAATGAAACTATTTGGGGGAAGCAGTAAAGGAAGAGATGAGAACATTTATATCTTATTTCAGGCAGAAACTAGAAGTTTAGAGAAACAGAAGGCTTGTTTCTGTGGCTCAAATAACTGTGTGTGGATGAGGTAGCAAGACGATGCGTGTAACAGAAATCTGACTTCTCAGAATATGTTCCACATGTTAAGATGAGATCAATGTGATGGTAGTTGTGATTTAAGATGCTAGTTTATCTTGCTGTTTTACATGGCTGTTGTCGTTCGTGTATCGTGGTACGTATGTGAATTTTAGTATGTAAGTAGATACATGAAAAAGTAAGAAAAAAACCAAGGAAAAAAATCCAACAAGAAAATGCTTACCCTATTTTTTCATTGAAACAAAACTCAGTGAAAAAATCCTCACTTCATCTACTGATGAAGTGCAGCTGTTAGATGCAAGGTCATATGCAACAGTCTTTAAAGAGAGAAATGAGGAGAAGTGGTCTATCTAACTGAGGTGGAGCTTAAAAAGCCAACCAAACAAAACATGCCCCCGCACCCATCCTGTTCTTATCTGAAAAAAAAAAAATACTGACTGTTTAGATTAAATTGATGCTTGTCCATGGCCACATTTATTCTGAACTATGTAAAGAGAAGCTAAAACTAGAAATCAAAGTCAGTCACCTGACCTGAATGAGGAAAAATGAAATTCATGGGATAAAAGTTACTAAAAAAAAATCAGATCTCACCAGCACATATGCAAATGTTTAGAAATCAATACAGCTCAAGCCAGAGCAGTAAATAAAGATGAGCACTGCAGTCGGCTCCTGTATCATTTAAGCATCTGGTCTACTACAGTTAATGCCAAATTTAGTTCATGTAAAATAGATGTAAATGAATGTCTGTTGCAAAAGAGACTAAAAAGTGAATATCTGCTAAATGGAATGTTGCTGCGGCAGAGTGACAAGAAAAGAGATTTCAGAATTATTGTGCAGAAATCCCAAAAGCCAACCACATTTTCTGCAGCTGCAGTCGGGTTAACAAACAGGATTCCAGCATCTTTTTGGAAAAAATGCAGTCAGTGTTTCAGGAAAATGCATTTTTGCTATTTAAGAGGCTGGCTAAGCTGTATCTATTATATTTTGTCTAATTCCAGTCAGCATTCTAAATATGCAGTTTCTCTTCCAGAGCTAAAAGCATGCTAACGCAGTATCTATCTTAGAGAAAGATTTTCCTTTCTGCTTCACAGAATGTCATGTCAGCTCTAACATGGATCTGGGCAGAAGGGATGCGAGTGCTTGAGTGCGTGGTGCTCTCAAGCAGATGGGTAGGCAAGCAGCAATAAAGCAGGGCTGAGCCAGGAGGCAAAAGGGAATTGGCCGGTACCCGTAAAGACCAAAGAAATTCCTCCTGTCCCCTCCTCTCCTTCCTCCCCACCACCAACCTTGCAAAGAGGTCACAAGTTTGGAACCGAAACAGTCACAATTCCTCCCTGCAGTTTCTCTTTGGACCGTGAGGAAAAGCTCGATTTAAGTCTCAGGTCTGGACTTCAGAAGATGACAAGCATCCCTTTTGCGATATTACTAGGAGTATTTTATGATAGAAATAGTTTCTGTGGGTTAATTGTTATTTTTGTTGTTGCAGTATTTACAAGTTCAAGGGTTTATAATAACAGCCATTGGAGTCTTTCTCTTGTGTCTGGGCAGTGGGCTCAGTGGAAGTTGTCCAAGTCCTGCAATTTGCACCTTGATTACACAGCATCAGAACAATTTCCTCCCTCTCGCTTCTCCGACTGTCTACCGCTAATCAAATGTAAAAATTTCAAAGGAGGAATTATTTCTGCTATCAAAAATACTGTTGTGCATGGTGGTTGAGAGTTTATTCTTCCTCCCTGGTTTTTGTATCGTTTCAGCAGGAGCTTGGTGTTTAGGTGGTCTTTTGCAAGCTTACTATTTGTCATCAAGGCTGCTGAGGAGGAGTAGGACCTTGGCTTATGGTCTTACTAAGAAGTTGCGAATTATGGTGTAAAATAAATTTTTGGCTTCGGTAAATTGAACAGCAAAACATGGCGTGTGACAGCTAAGTTGCAGTGTCTTGCTTATCCATTGCGAACTACCATGTCAGAGTTTAAGTACTTCCACTATTAGAGGCTCTGAAATTCTCAGAAATCCAGCAGTGCACTTTCTAGTGAGTGCATCAGAACGATATCCTATTATTTTACCTCCTGATCAAAATGTTCATATCTGTTCTTATGATACCAAATGAACAAGACAGTGTAGGTCTTGGTATGAGTGCATGAGGGATCACTTATGGGAAACGACAAATCCTGGGGATCACCTATACGCTATTAACTTCTTACATTTCTAGGCGTCATTTTCTCAAAAGATTTAAACATAGTCAAGGCTAGACAAACCGTAGAAGTGAAATGTAGAAGTTCTTCAGACACCTGTTCAGTAAGGGCGCCCTGCAAAAAATATTAGAGACTCAGTGATTATACTGTCCTTTATTTTACTTCCATTCCATGGCAGTAAGATGAAGCTTTATGTCCATCTGACTATCTCTGAAGCCTTCTATGTGCTTTCTGTACTGCTTTGGTAGAGAAAATGTAGCTGCCTGAAAGACTTCAGAGCAGCAAATAAGTATGACCCTTGGAAAAAAAAAAAAAAATTCCATTTTTGAAGCTCCTTTTTAATATGCTTGTTGATCGTCTTGGTCAACACCAAGACGGAAAACATCTGCTGGGGAGACGATGCCTGTCCAGAAGTGTTGCTGGATATTTTGGTCTTGGAGAGGAACCGAGGCATTTTGTCAGTGCTCTGGCTGTTAATCCTCTCATTTTCATAGCAGCTGGTAACCTCGACGGAAACACCAGCAAGATGATGTGCTCTAAATTTGCTGAAACTTCTTCAGTTAACGAATGTCCCAGAGATGCCCTTTCAGCCTCTTTTCAGCTCCCACATCTTCCAGGTTTGGAATGACTGCTGCGGCCAGGCTTTTAGTTCATGCTTCTGCTGACAGTGTATGATTGAATAGTTCAGGCAGCAGCTGTGTCCTGGAGGAAAGGAAATCCTCCTTTAAATGAGGATAGTCCCTATCACAAAGACTTACCGGTTGAAGTGAAGTCAGAGTGGAAGTAGCAGAAGAGGTTCTGAGTACAGATAGACCAGACTAGTTAGAACTAGTTGAGCTGTGATTTGTGACTGCCTGGATCTGCAGACAGCCTAGATCTAAACCAGTTTGTACCCTGCTTTATTCTCACTGAGCCTTTTGTTCAGCTTCATTAAAGTCCATCTTGCTGTAAGGGTTTTTTATTTGTTTCAGTACATTAGGGACCATTTCATATTATCCAGTACTGCGTTCAGCTCTGGGGGCCCCAACATAAGAAGGACGTGGACGTCTCGGAGCGAGTCCAGAGGAGGGCCGCAAAGATGATCAGAGGGCCGGAGCACCTCCTCTATGAAGACAGGCTGAGGGAGTTGGGGTTGTTCAGCCTGGAGAAAAGGTGGCTCCGGGGAGACCTTGTAGCAGCCTTCCAGTACCTGAAGGGGGCCTGCAGGAAAGACGGAGAGGGACTTTTTCCAAGGGTTTGTAGTGATAGGACAAGGGGTAATGGCTTTAAACTGAAAGAGGGTAGATTTAGATTAGATACAAGGAAGAAGTTCTTCGCTGTGAGGGTGGTGAGGCACTGGAACAGGTTGCCCAGAGGGTTTGTGGATGCCCCATCCCTGGCAGTGTTCAAGGCCAGGTTGGATGGGGCTTTGAGCAACCTGGTCTAGTGTCGGGTGTCCCTGCCCATGGCAGGGGGGTTGGAACTGGATGACCTTTAAGGTCCCTTCCAACCCAACCCATTCTATGATTCTCCTGAGAGAATTTGCTTCTGTTTAATTCTTCAGTTTAATTTTTCTGAGGCTTAAGTATTTTGACACTGAAGACAGCCTCTGAACAGTCAAAGCTAGTATGCTCTGTGTCCTCTTCATGTATCCACAGGGTTGTTTGTGGACAGGTGACTTCATATGCAAGGTGGCCTCCTGGTTACCGACAGGTATGTGGTTACGTGCTGGGGCAGGCAGGCACGGCTAGTCTAGGTGTGACCTTAAAAGTCCTTAATGAGGAGGTGTCTGTGCAAGCCTTTTTTTCCTCACTTGTAATGATTCTTCTCTAATGGCTCGTGATTTTTTTTTTCTCAGTTCTTCTAGGAGAGAATAAGCTGGACTGTAGATTCTTGTAGATAATATTTAGCCTTTCTCCTTTCAACTTAATTGTTTTGTTGTTCATATCTCACTTGAAACTTAATTTAGAGGTTAAATTTTGTCCATCAGTATTATGTGTACTTATCAAAGCTGCAGTAGGCTTTGGGGAAAAGCTATGATGCATATTAGAAATATATGATGTTAGCTTTATTGCAGGACTGTACCACTCAAATTGCCACCCCTTACATCTGTGGCCTTCATTAAATGTGCAAAAGGCCAAGCTGTAACTAAACAGTACTGTATCTGTCTTGGGGATGTGCCAGTGGCATAAACGGGGAAGACAACAGCATGTAATAGCCTTCTGGACTTGAAAGCATTATGCCTTAGACTGATCTGCCAACTCAGATGCTTATTTGGGAGAGCAGTCGTTGGAGTTGCAGTCATTGGAGCGGATATTTCTTATTTTTGCCAGACCTGCAGAATGTTCTTTTTCAGTTACTTGTAGTGTGTCTGCACTGACAGTTTATGAAGTTCATGTACATGTAACATCTTTGCTACAAAATGCCTTGAAGAACTGTAATCACTAGATTGAATGATCAATTTCTAAGTGCTAGAAGCAGTGGGATAGTACCTTTACCCTTAATTTTACAGTTGAAGTCCTTTCATCACCTGTACGGTTGAGAATTATAATTCTAAACTGAGACAGGACCATTGTCTTATATCTGTTCTGGTCCTTTTAGTCATCAGAACCTGCGTTCAGACATGCTTTACTCTTACGAACATCGTATGCTTAATGACACAGTGACTTTGTCCTTGGTGTCTTTTCCAAAGATAACTGCTTTTTCTTTTAATTTCTGTACAGTTTTAGGTGTTGCAGGTTAGTTCTTCCCTGTTTGGGATTCTTCTGCCTTTCGAAGTCAGCAGGCACTTCTCTTTGACTTTTTAAATGTAAATTTTAAAAGATACAGCCAGAATTCCTGTGTAGCCAACAGCATTCCCTTTTTCTGGTGATTGGTTGTCAATCAGATTTAAAGCATCTAGGGGTGCTCTCGTTTTTCTGTGAGTATTTTCAGTTTCTCACTTCTTCCACGCATCCCAACTTTTTTTGTTTCCTTTGCTTTCTTCTTCCTCTGCTCCTTTCTGCTTTGTTACTTCCTGAAACTTTTGGAAAAGAGAAATACAATACTTCTGTCCCTTCTCTTGTACGGAGTTTGAGCAAAGCTCCAAGCTTCCTGCTGGAGACTCTCACTCCTCTTGAAGCCCAGCTGGCATTCCTTCTCTTCAGAAATATCTCAAGAGATTGTATTCAAAATGCTATTCAAAGAGGTCCCTCAGCCATTTCTTACTTGAGTCTGGGGTGCTTTGTCCTCTCACGTCTAATTTAGCGTGCGCTTACAAGCAGAGCTCTATTTAGCCCCATCCGTTGTGACACCTGCCGATGCTGATGGATCCTTTTCAGCAACAGAGAAGAAAGGTGGAATCAGTGCCTTGCTGCCAGCCAAGGACTTCCACAATCCATTTATATAAAGGAAAATCTTTCTAATGAGGATTGATTACTTGTTGTTCCTTTAGGTGCGTTCTTCTTTTGGTGTAAAGCAACTCACTATCTGGAAGATAGGTCAGCAGACTTCCATTTTTGAGATAAAGGTTTAGATTGAATTTGCAGCTCAGTATTGCAGCTCACTTGCTCTCAGGATATTATCGTTACTTTGCCACAGTTATGGTTTTTATATGGATTGGCAGCAGCTTTTACAGGCAGGCTGAACTTCATAGAAACCTAACTTAAAATGCACAGAATGAGAAAAATGCCTCTCTTGTAAGACTCCTGCTGAGCTGATAACAGTCTGCAGGAAGACATCTATTTAAACAGAAATAAACATGCCTTAGGATCCTTGGATCCTATTTTCAGCTTTATTAAGCTATTTTCAGCTTTATTAAGAACGCTGTGTTTAATTTTTCCAGCATTTCCAGCCCCATTAATTTAGTTTACACTGCATTTGGATCAATTAGTGCACTTGATGATAATGCACTATTTGCCTCTGCCTATTTAAAACAAGAGAAACAACAGGATGGATTTTCACTGTATTAAAGAATCTGGAGTTCCTCCAAAGGCTCTGATTAGTCCAAATGGCAAATCTCAGAGGCTGGCCAAGTGGAAACAAAAATTCCATGTTGGGTAACTGTCCAGTGGATCTATTTTCTCACTCCAATAACTTAAACCGATTCTTCTGGTGACATCTTGGCTTCAGGATTTCCCCCCCCTCCTCCGCCCCGATACACATATTCTCATGAAGACTGTACTTAGCAGGAATACATACAAATTAATAATAGAGGTAGAGCCACAGAATGTTCAGCAGAAAAGATAAAAGAAAAGAAAAAAACAGACTGCTTCAAAACTGCAAGGATTTAGAAAGAATTCCTGATGTGATGGCAATGCTGTTATCAACCAGTTGAGATCACATTCAGCTTCCTTTTCGTCAGTAAGCATCTTTACATTTTCTTCTTGGGGATTAAAACACCCAGGGATTAGGACAGTGGAGAAGGCAACCTCTCCAGACCCGAGCTGCGTGATCTTACTTGGCGCATACTCAAAATGCTAATACGTTAGATTTCTGCTTCATTGGGTCTCTGTGACCTGCTGGATGTTATAAAAGGGGGTCAAAGTTGTTCTAAATTTTCATGTTTCATTTTTGTTTTAGAGAATTGCTTGCAATAAAAAGCAAATGTAAGACATGAATTTTATTACAACACTTCTCAAATGCAATAGGGTATATTTAGTATTGTGTCAGGTCCTAATACCAACTGTTCCTGCCCTCTTCTGAAGGGTATTGGCAGCACTGAATTGTAGTTATTCATGTAAAGCAGTGCTTACTACAGTTTTATTTGGGACATACACGTTACTGAAGTACCAAGGTGCAGTATGTGAATTTTATCTGCCACAGAATATGATTAAGATGATTCAACTTGGAGAAACTACCTCTATTTATCTGTGCTGCAAAATTATTTTGGACGTTGTTATATTGTGTTACTGCACTGTGATCTTTTGCTTTTTCATGAGTGAATAGTATCACATTTTGCCTGGAAGTTTTGAGTGTTTATTGTTCCCATGGGATACCTTGTTTATTTGTCTTGCTTCTGGTCTGTCACAACATTTTTGGTTTGACGCACGTTACTTACAAGTTTGCATGTGGCGAGTCTTGTAATCTCATTTGTTTCACCAAACTTCATATGCAGCCCTGAGACACATTCCCATTTCACTGAAGTACCTCCTCAGTGGCACAATACAGATAAAGGTAGATATAAGTCACTGTAAAAATTGTATTGTGATGCTGGATTTGTTGATTTATTTAACAGTAACAAAATACAAAGCAATAGGTGAATGACCTAGGCTGAATTCCCTTAAGTATCTAACTGATATAGAAGTATCTTATTCCTTTATGCTTCTTTTGGAAACAACAAAAATCAGTTCTTCCTTAAGTATCTTTGTCCAGCTTCTTAATGTCTTAAATGTGTATTTAAATGCCCTGATACTGGTCAATGAAATAAATGTAGTTGTGGATCCTGAAAAAGCAGAGCTTTTTAATGGAAATACAAATAATACTGGGATTTTTTCTATCTGATATTCCACTGTAAGAAATGCACTGTCTTTATCTTACCCTATAGTTTTTGATGTTCTGCCAACCCCCTAGAGCTTGAGAATTACTGTGTTGGCTAATGTGCCACATAGACCACAATTTAAAAGGTTTATTTTAGATAGATGTAATAATCTGTGGCAGTATGCTACGGGCATGGCAGTCTGAGGAATCTTGCCCTGTTGCTGACACTAACTATTCTGTGGATAAATAGATGACTTCAGACTCGGGGTTGCCTTTCAGAAGAGAGAAAAACCACAAACCCGTCAGGCTGTGCACTCCTGTGCAGTAGATTTCTCTCTGTAAAGGTTTGGTGCTGCTGTCCATTACTTTCCTTCAGCCCATTTGGTGCCTGGACGATCACCAGAACCTTGGCTTCATAATGACATGGCAGCTCTGGGAATCTTGACGTGTCAGCTGTAGTGCACGCAAGAATGACACTCATTTTAACTAGAAGCTTGCTTTCTGGCCAGTGTATATTTTTATTTGAAGTTTTCTGTTTATGTAACAACAGGACACCATTATTCTGATACCATCCAGCAGCAGCAATATTCATTTGCTATTAATGACCGATTATATACACTGTAAGAGATTTGTTTCCTTTTGCTATGCAGTATTATTCATAGTGTAGAACACACCTAGTAATTTTGCTGAGAGATTTTGGGGAAAAAAACCAAACCAAAACAGCAACAGCATAACAATAGTGTGCATGAAGTTTCACAGAGCTGTTCAGAGAGCATCTTTTCCCCACAATTTGACTTGTTTTGTCAGTGTACATTAGAGACGGCCACCTGATTGCTGCTCCGTGAAAACATACTTTTTTTTTTTTTTATGGTCAAACCTTATTTGACTTAAAAAGTGTCTTTAAACAGAAATTACTTCTGTACTCAGCCAATTGTGTGAGAACATTCTAAGTTAAAGATTTCAGGACTTTTATTTTCACTTGAATGGAGATGAAGCGATTTCAGAAGGTTCCTGTACTCTGCTGGAGTTAATATTAGTGAGGCAATAGAATATTTAAGTATTTGGGGTGCTGCTGCTTTGATTTTATTTTCTACCTGGTATTATTAGGTATGTTTTCAGCTTAGCACATGTGAACATGAATGTCTTCAAAATAAACAAAACCATTGGGTCTGACAGATGTCTCCATGCTACACACATATATCTCATTCTTGGCTTGAGTAATACTCTTTAGTGTTAAGTGAACTGTCATTTAGAATTATGCATAGGGTACACTGATTTCCAGTGAGATATCTGAAGACTAGGTACTACATGAGAGAACATACTACAGTGTATTATGTTGATGAGGATTTTATGAATCGTGGTGTAGCATTACTATATTTCTCATACCTGATGAGCGACATTTTAACATGGACACAAGTACCAAAATATTGCGCTATTGCATTGTAAAGTACGTTCTCCTTTAGCATCATTTACACTGGATAGATAAAATAAACCTGACCTGAAGTAGTTTCCTTTCTAGTCCAGATTCTCATTGCTCGCAGTGTTGAAATATTTGAAAATGCCTTTGCATCAAGGCATCAATCTAATAATTCTGTCTTCACGTATTTTCTCTGTAGCTGTCTGGTGGTGCTTGAACCCCAGTATTTTAAGTGAGTTAATTCTCACAGAGGGTACTCCTACTATTGGTAACTTGTTTCAAAGAACACATGCTTTGTGGAGCTCATTTGCTTGTTCCTTTAAGATGATACTTGTAGATTCAAAGAATATGTTTTCAGGAACTATTTTTAGAACAAAGATTTTAGTGAAGCCTATCAAAGCTCCAGTAAGCTGCATTGGAGGGCATGACGTGAGGGGGTTAAGATTGCGTTTTATAAAGTTGGGAACCCATCATCTGCCAGAGCTGCTGTTGTCTGGTTGCAGAAACCCTTGGTATGAGGGACAGTGAGAATAGAAACATGCATGTATAGAAAGAGTAGCTGTTTTGAAAACTGTCTCGCTCTCCTTCATAGAAGCTAGACACAGCAGGCAGCTGGCAAAGCTAACAATTAAATGAATCTTACCTTCTTTCACGTCACAAATTATATAGGGAAGAATTTCCACAAATTGGGTCATATAACTGTGAGTTTGTCTTCTTCCAGATGCTTCTTAAGCCTTATTGTTAGTACGATGTCTGCCAGGGACTGCGCAGTGGTACGACAGCTGTGTGGCTGTGGTGGATCCCCAAAGCCGTTCATCTCAAAGAACTGTGAAACATATGCACGCGGTTTTCCCTGAATTTAGTCAGGGAGTATTGTAATTAAATTATGTTCTCTGTGTTCTAAAATTTTCCAACATAGAGCAAAATTTAATTTTTTTTTGTCAGGACATGATTAAATGGGTTGTTTAACCCAAGTTTGAGGAGGTGGCTAACCTCTCTGAAGCCAAAGGCTGAATTTTCATTTTGTGGATAAATTTTTAATATTATAATTTATTTATTTTTTTAGTAATTTCTTATCTACAAACACTCTGGTAATTCTTATGAACTTCGGCATGCATAGCTGGGACATTTTTTGTGCATAACCACAAAATGTATGTAAGAATATGTATGGCATGCACGCGATCAAGCCTGCTAAGAGCAGGCAAAGCTATTTGTTGTTATTTGGGGAAGCGTGATGTTATGAGCAAGTGTAAGTGTGTGTGTGCTACACAGCAAAAATAAATGCCACAGCTTTGCTAGTTTCCCACACAGCATTTAATGGGTATGAAGCAGTTTAGTCATGATATCAGGGAACTGATACATCTGTTAAGAGAAATGCATTTTATGCACCATAAAATTAAATGTTGCATTGCCAAGCAATATAGCAAGTATTCCTGTAGTCAATTTTTGCAAACTAAACATTGTAACATGATATCCTAAGAAGGTGGTACTGGAAATCTGTTTTGAAAACATATTCCATTAGGAACATACAATGTACTTGATGGAAGGATTACAGCTGCCATTTATAGTGCTTTATTTTTTCTACATTAAGAATATACTGTGTACCGTTAGCAGACTAAAGCATAAGAAGGATATCTCACATTTATGTTGAACCTCATCATTCTAAATGAATCCAAAGTGCTAAAAAAAAAAATCTATATGGCACATGTTCTGTGGCACTACTGAAGCGCTATTATCAGGTTGTGAGGCAAAGAAACATTAGCTGGAAGGTTTTACATGCATCGGGGAAGAAAATTTTGGCCAGACACTCAAAGCTTTAAGTACTGCACTTTTGAAAAGTTCCAGCACCTTTAAGGCACACTCAAGCCAGTTGCAGAGGTTTTTCATTACTTTCATTTCTTGAAGCACATGATGTTGTGATGGGGCCCATACGGCAAAATACGGAGTGCACTGATGCAGAATCATTGAAGTGCGATTTGTGATCAAGGTGGCATTGCTCTATAAGAAGCAACTGAGGATCTATATTTCATCTTCTTTTCCCTTTACCATTCCCCGACATGCTACTACCAGTGAGTTCTTTGTAGAAAAAATAGCGGAGAGGGGGAACAGGTGGCAGAGACTTAAGTCAGCGCTGTGCATACATTCTAGATACTAGCTAAAACGTTTGCGTGGTTACGTGTGTACGTAAGGACACAAGTCAGCAGTATGGTCTTATAAACTGTGACAGAGATGTACTCCTTGGAGTCTCGTAGCTTAAGAATTGAGGGGGTAAATTCTTAGTGACTGCGTAAATTGATAAAGATTTACTAATTGACACTAGCAGAGAGTGTGGCCCCTTGGGTTTCTAAAATGCTCTTGGCTCAGTCAAAGATTATACACACAAAGATTATATTTGCTTTTCTGCTTTTACTTGTTAAATGCATTCTTTATTAAATTATATTTCTGTAGTTAACTCTGTTCTGAAAAAGTGCCTAGCAGGTTCAGGTTCTTAATGGGTCTTCCTCGCTGGGGGGTTGTAAGGCTTAATTGTTCATAATGTGTAAAAGCTTGAGATGAAAGGATTTATGTAAAAGCAACGTATTATGATGATTATAAGGCTGATGGTGATGCATATCACACCTGCTGTCACAGCAGCTTGAGCAAAAGCAATCTCTGCCTTCAGACTGAAATTTCTGTGTAATGGTGAGAACAATATCACTTTTCACTGCTTCTTGTTTCCCTATTGAAAAATCTGGTGGGTCTCTCAGATAAGTCAAAATATTTTTCTTTCTCTTCTCTTCTGGATGAGCCTTGCACTTCAGGATAAAACTTATTTGGTGAGATTATTTTAGGTAAATCCAGAGGTTGGGATGAACGTGTCTTTTGCCGCTGGGAAAATTAAAACAATTGTTAAAAATCTACTTTTTTTTTTTTTTTGAGAAAACTCTGCTTTTGTGGTAATATTTTAGCTACTGAAAAACTTTCTGATTTAAAATTCAGATAAGAACTGAGATTAATTGTGTCCTATTAATAGTTATTTGCATTCTCTTTTTAATCCAACAAATGCAAAGGTCAGAAGAAGTGTTGAAGAGTGCAAAAGAGATCTAGACCTAAGAGAATCCATTATTTAGTGTGGTAGTTTTTAGCAGTGTGTTTGAATTTCTCTTCCCCCACCTCTCCAACCGTCCTTCATTGTGTTCTTTGTTATTCTGTCTTTCCCTTTATACACAGTTGATTTGAATGAGACAGAATGCCCTGGGGCATTGCTGACGGGGATAGAGGTCTTTTCATCTCTTGATTGCCTTCTTGGCAGTGTCTTTAGTGAATTCAAACCTTTATCTGTTAGAGACTGCAAGGTAAGCTAGATTCTGTAAATTGAGATTAACTCTTAATTCTGTTCCTTAATGGGGAAATGTCTATATCTAACATGGCATCTCTCTTGATAAAGACTGAAGGCTGGATGGGTGTTGTGGGTGAGCTCTGAAAGCTTCACGTACTGAAGTCCATCCTGTCGTGTAGTCAGAGGACTTTCATCCCTGGAACTGACAATTCCCATCCTTCTGGTGTTGGTCAATAGGATGCAGTCGTGCTTTGAAAAAGGCATTTTATTTTGGGTGGAGTGTCTTGGCAGAATGAGTGAGATGTAAAAGATGATGCAAAAGCCCACTAGAAAATGTTTTCAGAGATACCACTGAAGCTGTTACTGGCAGCATAGCAGAAGTATAATATCAAGACAATGAGAGAGAACACCTAAATTTTAATGTGCTTGTTTAAAGATACACTGTTTAAGGTTTCTTGATGTCTTTGTAAGTTATTTGTCTTTACACATCCTTGATCCAGCCCAGAAAATCCCCTTGCCGTTTTATTTCCTATTTTCTTCTTCTCCCTCGCAGTAATGTCACCTTCAGATAGGTAAATGCTATCAATAATTCCTTGATTTACTATTGCATATGTTGTGCAGCTATCAAAACAAGTATTTGTTTTCAGTTTCAATTGTTATGCTTGCAATAAGGTACCAGCAACCTTCCAAAAAATGTAAAGTTTCTTTGCAGTATGAAAAGATACTGTTCCTCATACAGAGAATTACTGTAAAATAGTGTTTTATTAACATTTTAGGCATATTTTTTATTACAGCTTATTCAACATTCAGGTGTTTTTAGTAACACACGATTATTTGAGGATGCTAGGTAGCTTTTCACTAAGCAGCATAGAGTAAATCTTTCACATTGAGACAGAATGTTTCTTACGGGTAAATAGACCTGTGTTTTATCGGTGAAGGTGCCTGTCACTGCTACAGGGCAAAGCAAGAGGAGTGAATTTAAAGACTGTATACCTGTTATATTAGGGTATTATCCAGCTAGTCTTGTGCTGAACGTGTCTACAGAATGTGTTTGCATGGACTGGAAGGCTAAGATCAGAGAACTGTAAACCACACGCAGCTAGCAAACTGTTTTTATGTTGTCTGAATATTCCATATACTGTACTAAGGTCTAACAGACCTAAGATTGCATCCACTGTTTATTGAATTCAGTTTTTTTTCAATGAGTTCAATGGGATTTGAATCAAGGTCTTTCTAAAGTTGTGATAATAGATCCGGCAAGGGAAAATGCTTCTGTTGTGCTTCTGGAACATGCTTCTTTATCCTTAAATTAAGATTGATTAAGCGTAACTGATTTCTAAGGAAACTTCGAGCCACAGTATCACAGCCAAAGTGGAAGCAGGTCAGAAGTCTCACATCCTCTCTTTCTTGCTTTGTAATGATTGCAGTTTTTAGTAAAGTGTTGTTCTGTCTGATTTGTTTTGATAACTCCACCAAACTTTAAATTAAAATATGTGAAATTATGACTTATGTGGTACGCTTGTAAATATAAATTATTCTATACCCATATGTTAAAAAAAAAAGTATAATAAGCACTTTGATGTGGTACAAAGAAAAAACTCCAATAATACGATATGTCGTCATTTCTCAGAGCAAATTTCAGTTTGGTTTTACAGTTTTAACTGTTGACTTGAATTTTGAAAGATGATGTTCAGCTGGTTTGTAGAAGAAGTGTTCTGCGCTGTTTTGTCATGCTTAGTATTAGGTTTCTAGACAGACAGCTGCAGTTGACTTAAAATGGTGCACTAAAAATATTGAAGAGTCTAGCCTTGAGGAAGCAGGGCAGTAAAATGGCAACAAGAATATTTATTTAGCACAGAAACATCCGGGGATGTGAGAGATGCTTTCATAAGTGTAATATATCACAGGACAAATTTTATTATATTACTTTTGTCTCTTACTGCTTCTATTGATCTTTTTCATATACATTTTAAAAATTTGTCACGTATCTGTCCTCAGAGCCATAAAATAAGCTTGACATCAATAAGTGTTTCACGTATGTCTTTTTACCAATAAAGTTGAATGGACAGATTCTGTCCATTCAGTATGCTTTCTGAATTAATGTAATGAAATATAGCTTGTTTGTTCATTAGAACAGATTTTAGGTGGAAATGTATTGATCAAGGTGGATAACTTACACGTTCAAAATTAAGTTCCATTATTGGGGCAATACAAAGGAAATTATTAGTATTTATCACTGTGATTCATTGTACTAATTCTACAGAGTTGATGGTTCATTTTTTTAAAAAAACCCAGCATCTCCAGGCAAACAGCACTTGAGCCCGCCCTGAAAGCACCCAGATGAACGGCCTGCTGCTCGAGTACAAATGGCCACAACTTGATTACATATCAGTCAAGCAAAACACCAAGCACCAAGAGAATTTAACATCATATAACAGCAAAGAAAGGGCCCACCGCTAAGAGTTCAGTGCCTTCCGAGAGAGATGCTCAGCCTTCCAAATTCATCTTAATCTTAATTTTGCAAGTGCTGTGTGACAGAGCTCTGGGTACTTGAAAAGATTCACTGCTACATCCGCTACAGTAGCCTAGTGACAAACTCTACAATATTGGTTCACCACTTTGATAAATACTATATAGTATGCAAATATAGACATACACATACAAACCCACACACAGTACGTACGTATGACAGTATCTGATATCTTTGACATCATTTCTTCCCGATTATATTTATTATTCTTTATAATCCTTCCAGGTACTTTTTTGGTTTGCCCTTTTTCCTTCTTAACTGTCACCGTGCATTGCCTCCCAAATTCGAAAGAATTCCTTCATGCTTTTCTGAGTGCTTTGAAAAAAATCCCATCTCTAAACCTTAATTCTGAGTTCATTGATCTTTGTTCAGACTTAGCTCTAAGTAGTAGTTTTGTACTACCAGGATTTGGAATTTTGACTACACTAGGCAGCCATTATGCTAATTACATTTGTAAAGTACCTTTTATATGCAAAATCTCTAGAAATATAAATCAGGAATTAATAACTTTACAATCAGCTATTAGAAGACCTGAGATTTATAGGCTCTTCCTGAACGGAATTAACCCTCATACATACCACACATAAAATTTGAAGTATAAATTAGGTTAGAAGCCACTCACAAAGGTGATGAACTGCCCAGCTAAGGATTTGTCTTCAGTCTCAGATGTGTTCGCATCCTGATTGCCAGACTGACCCGCACTCCCCTTCCTGCTCCGACACGGGGGATGAAAATTTTCCAGGACAGTTCTTTTGCCTAAAGTTCATTCCTGCCAGATTTGTCCTTCTCTGACTCCAGCCAGCTGTAAAAGGACTCCAGTGGCATTTGGCAGACTTTGTGTTAAATAAGTCGCGCCCTGTATCCAGTGGATGTAGTTCACTGAACCAAGAAGAGTTTTGTGCTTTTATAGATGATAGCGTCACACTTGAGCAAAGAAAAAAAGAGCAGAACCTCTGCTGCTTCCTTATTTTGTTTGAGTGCTTTCTCCTTACTTTCTCAGCTGTCCTCTGAACCGGCCTCAGCAACTGGTATCATCTGATTATTCTGGTATTTGGCTTACATAGTTGGATAGTTATCAACTGCGACCTTGTGTGTACTTGGCTGAGTAAATTCAATCAGCTAATGAAATTGTGGTCTTTCCATCAATTGATTATCAAATTGCTTGTATAGTTCTGCTAGCCCATCTCTTTTCCAAAGCTGCACATTTTTGTTTATCCAGGCAGTCTGTGCCTGACCCCTTCCTTCCCTTTCCTGAATGTCCCTTTTTTCACTTGACGTGCTTATAGTCTTTCAGTCTGGCCAAATACCAGTGGACTTCACGGTCATTTTACTGACCACCCTGTTGAAAATAAATCGGTAAAAAAGCATTTCAAAAGTACAAGAGAAGCTAGTGTGACTTTCTCTCTCACGCTGCCCAGTGTAGCAGTCCCAGACACCTGCTGATTTGCAAGGTGAACAGAGATGATGTCAAGGGAGGACGGTGCTTGCCGAGGCAGTGACCAGGAGGAGCTGTGGTTTGCATTTTGGGTAGGGAGCACAGCGCAGATCAAAGCGCCGGTGGTGAGCACCTGTAAAAGATGGATTTGCCCAGCTGCTTTTTTTCCCCTAGCTCCCTGTGCCAGTCCATAATCTTTGAGCAAGTAAAGGTGTCAGGTTTAGGTCCCTTTAAATTCCCATCTTTTAGAAAACTGCTGGAGGTTTAAATATAGGACAGCATTGGCTGTATACCTGCTGCTGTATTTGATCATGAAGTACAATTTACGCTCTTTGCCGTAGGTATTTAACAACCACTGAAGCTGATGAACGCGTATGAGGCCAGCTACCAGCTAGTTTGGGATGAATGTGAGCAGCCAGTACTTTGGACCAAAATGCAGAAAAGCTGCAGGTTACTATATCACTGCTATACAAGAGAAGCTGCTGTCCTGTATGCTCTCTGAAGGACATGGTCTCACCTTGAGCTGCATTGCAATTGCCGCTGCAAACGAGGCTAATGGCTGCTCTGTATTGCAGTTGTCTTGACAAGCTCTGGAGGCCAGAACCCAAACTGTCCAGCTTTCCCCAAGTCTTGTAAGCAGAGGGGCTAAAAAGAGACAACAGTTTTCAGTAGCAGACAGTACAGAATATTTGAAGCTACCATTGGCATGCCTCCCTCACGTTGGCTCTCTTGTGCGTTACAGCCTAGATCTAGGGAAGAACAAAAGGAATTTACAAAAATGTCAGACAGATTCCACACCTTGTGCTCAGAGAAGCTCTAGCTCTGCTAACTTCTTTTCCTTCCTGGGGATGACCGTAATAGATGGGGATATCCATCCCACTCCTACCAGTTTGATGCCAGTGCCAGCAATAGATGCCCAGAGCCCGGAGAGGAATCACAGGTTGGCAGGAGAGCACCTGAAGAGCAGCACTAAGGAATTCCAGCCCCTCCAGCCAGTAAGTCAGCCTCATCAGGGGCCCAACTTAAATGCCTCTACGCATAGGCAAGTGGCATGGGGAATAAACAAAAGGAGTTAGAGAAGTGCGCACGCCTGCAGGGCTGTGATCTTCTTGGCATCAGGGAGACGTGGTGGGATGGCTTCTGTGACTGGAGTGTTGGAATGGAAGGATACAGGCTCTTTAGGAAGGACAGGCAGGGGAGATGAGGAGGGGGTGTCACCCTCTTTGTCAGTGACCAGCTGGAGGGCATGGAGCTCTGCCTGGGGATGGATGAGGAGCCGACCGAGAGCTTATGGGTCAGGATTAAAGGGAGGGCAGGGACAGGTGACATTATGGTGGGGGTCAGCTACAGGCCACCCGACCAGGAAGACTGAGCAGATGAGGCCCTTTACAGACGGAGAGGAGCAACCTCACGTTCAAAAGCCCTGGTCCTCATGGGGGACTTCAGCCACCCCGATATCTGTTGCAGGGACAACACAGCAGGGCATAAGCAATCCAGGAGGTTCCTGGAATGCGGTGATGACAACTTCCTTCTCCAAGCGATGGAGGAGTCAACGAGGAGAGGTGCTACGCTGGACCTTGTTCTCACCGACAAGGAGGGGCTGGTGGGGAATGTGAAGCTCAAGGGCAGCCTTGGCTGCAGTGACCATGAAATGGTGGAGTTCAAGATCCTTAGGGCAACGAGGAGGGCGCACAGCCAGCTCCCTACCCTGGCCTTCAGGAGAGCAGACTTTGGCCTCTTCAGGGATCTGCTTGGTAGAGCACCATGGGATACAGCCCCGGAGGTAAGAGAGGCCCAAGCAAGCTGGTTAATATTCAAGGATCACCTCCTGCAAGCTCAGGAGGGATGCATCCCAACAAAGAGGAAGTCACGCAAAAACACCAGAAGGCCTGCACGGATGAACAAGGAGCTCCTGGACAAACTCAAACACAAAAAGGAAGCCTACAGAGGGTGGAAACAAGGACAGGTAGCCTGGGAGGAATACAGAGAAATTGTCTCAGCAGCCAGGGATCAGGTTAGGAAAGCTAAAGCCCTGCTAGAATTAAATCTGGCCAGGGACATCAAGGGCAACAAGAAAAGCATCTATAGGTACGTCATTGATAAAAGGAAGAGTAGGGAAAATGTGGGCCCTCTCTGGAAGCAAACGGGAGACCTGGTTACCGGGGACATGGAGAAGGCTGAGGTAATCAACGACTTTTTTGCCTCAGCCTTTACCAGCAAGTGCTCCAGCCACACTGCCCAAGTTGCAGAAGGCAAAGGCGGGGACTGGGAGAATGAAGAACTGGCCACAGTAGAAGATCAGGTTCGAGCCCATCTAAGGAACCTGAAGGTACACAAGTCCATGGGACCTGCTGAGATGTATCCATGGGTCCTGAGGGAACTGGTGGATGAAGTGGCTAAGCCACTGTCTATCCTATTTGAGAAGCCGTGGCAGTCTGGGGAAGTTCCCGCTGACTGGAAAAGGGAAAACATAACCCCCATTTTTAATAAAGGGCAAAAAGGAAGAGCTGGGGAACTACAGGCCAGTCAGTCTCACCACTGTGCCCAGCAAGATCATGGAGCAGATCCTCCTGGAAACTGTGCTAAGGCACATGGAAAATAAGGAGGTGATTGGTGACAGCCAATGGCTTCGCCAAGGGCAAACTGTGCCTGACAAATTCGGTGGCCTTCTGCAACGGGGTTACAGTGTTGGTGGATAAGGGAAGAGCAACTGGTGTCATCTACCTGGACTTGTGCAAAGCGTTTGACACTGTCCCACACGACACCCTTGTCTCTACATTGGAGAGACATGCGTTTGACAGATGGACCACTTGGTGGATAAGGAATTGGCTGGATGGTCGCATTCAGAGAGTTGCGGTCAACGGCTCGATGTGCAAGTGGGGACCAGTGATGACTGGCGTTCCTCAGGGGCTGGCATTGGGACCGGCGCTGTTTAACATCTTAGTTGGCAACAGGGACGGTGGGATTAGCGCACCCTCAGCAAGTTTGCCGACGACACCGAGCTGCGTGGGATGCCATCCAGAGCAACCTTGACAGGTGTGAGAGGTGAGCTCACTTCATGAAGTTCAACAAGGCCAAGTGCAAGGTCTTGCATGTGGGTCAGGGCAATCCCAAGCACCAATACAGGCTGGGCAGAGAATGGATTGAGAGCAGCCCTGAGGAGAAGGACTTGGGAGTGTTGGTTGACGAGGAGCTCAACATGACCCAGCAATGTGCATTTGCAGCCCAAAAAGCGAACTGTATCCTGGGCCGCATCAAAAGAAGCGTGACCAGAAGGTTTAGGGAGGTGATTCTCCCCCTCGACTCTGCTCTGGTGAGACCCCACCCGGAGTACTGCATTCAGCTCTGGGGCGCCCCAAGCATAAGAAGGACATGGACCTGTTGGAGTGAGTCCAGAGGAGGACTGCGAACATGATCAGAAGGCTGGAGCACCTCTCCTATGAAGACAGGCTGAGAGAGTTGGGTGGTTCAGCCTGGAGAAGAGAAGGCTCTGGGGACCCCTTATAGCTGCCTTCCAGTACCTAAAGGGAGCCTGCAGGAAAGCAGGACAGGGACTTTTTCCAAGGGCCTGTAGCGATAGGGCAAAGGGTAATGGCTTTAAACTGAAAGAGGGTAGGTTGAGATTAGACGTAAGGAAGAAGTTCTTCACTGTGAGGGTGGTGAGGCCCTGGAACGGGTTGCCCGCAGAAGCTGTGGATGCCCCATCCCTGGCGGTGTTTGAGGTCAGGTTGGATGGGGCTTTGAGCAAGCTGGTCTAGTGGCGGGTGTCCCTGCCCATGGCAGGGGGGTTGGAACTGGATGATCTTTAAGGTCCCTTCCAACCCAAACCATTCCATGATTCTATGATAATAGCCTCATTGGGAGAGGAGATAACTCTTTAACTGGACAGGGGAAAAGAAACCATACCCCATAAATATGTAGGGAGTGGTTATGCACCTTGTGCATGTCCAGGAGCATGGTACCAGGTTTGTGGGCACTTTCATGCTGCTCTTTGTGGAGCTCTGCAGTGAGATTCACCTGTCTCTCCAACTTTATCACAAAAATGACATATCCAGCCGATTTAAAATTTTGTCTGTTTCTGTGCTTTACAGATCCATCATCAAGGAGGACATGCATCAAAAATGAAATTCCTCCTCTGCAGAGAAATTATGTCTATTTAGGAAAGGTCTTTATACGATAAAGGCTTCTATTTTGTAGGAAGAAATCTGTTAGCATTACAGAGATCTGTTCACTTTGGCAGAAGCCTCCTGAAATCAATAGATTCCATTTCTTTTATATACAGAATACTGAATAAGACTCTTAACGATGGAGGTTTACCCTCATAGACTTCACCCTAATGGCATCTTCACTTAATTTTCCTGATAAAACCTTTATTGCAAATGCAGTAACCATTCTCCTTTTTAACAAGGTTGCCAGCCTGCAAATAATTTCAGAGACAGGATCTATTTATGGGAATACATTAGTAAAATAGTATCCAACCATGATTTATTTTTCTTGTGTTAACTTTCTTTGAGTAGGAGGGAGTCTGCAATCAAGCTTTGTAACTGCAAATTCCGTGATGCTGGTGGGTCCCCGTGCCCCCACAAATAGAGTTTTGATTTTGAAGGGTCTCAAACCACAGTGGAAGTCTAGATCCCCCAGCCCACAAGATATATAACAAAGCATAAGCGCCAAAGCAGATAGTTTCATGAGAGCATGGGCACTCCAGTTGATTTACTATTCAGTCACTGAGCTGCTCCCTGTTGGGTCTTCTTGTCCATAAGGCATGGGTACAGAAGTGATTAAAGATTCTCCTTAATTAATGTCTTCTGCTAAGGGTGTAAAGGAAAAATCTCATTGTGGAAATGAATGAATTTTGATAAAATGTTCTACAATGTTCTAAAAGGTTTCAGCCGGAGGCAGAACTATTAGAGAAAATAGTTCAAATAAGTGAAGTTAAGTAAAATTGCTAGCAATTGAAACTGAATTCCTATTGTTAGAGGTATTGAGCATTCTTAAAATTCAGAGTAGCGGTATCAGTACTGCATATAATACTGTGACCTCTTTTTCTAGCACTTAAGGAAAGTAGCCTTTAGACAAACATTTTGATTTTGTAACTATGTTCTGAGATTTGTGGTTTTGATGTTCCTACTTCCTGAAAGCCTACAATGCAGGAAGTAGAGGGTTTGTAGAAGAACTATCTGGGAACAGCGGGATAATTCTGGCACTCTTCCTTGGGGTTTTCTTTTCTTCCGTAAAAATGTAAGAATGAACTACCTCACTCAAATCCACCAAAGCCTGAGCATCAAAGCGAAGGACAGTTAGTCTGTATTGCAGAGAACTTACCAGCTTCTGCAAAAATTGAAAAGGAGAGTTGAATTCTTTTCTTCTGCAGCCATTGCCCAGCTTCTTCCTCAACTTCGTCCTCCAACATCCACATGACAAGCTAATGCCTCGGTGACTCCTCCTGCACTGGGCAGTAGAGAGTCCCTTCTCAGAGGAACCTGTAGTACAGCAATTCCTCAGGGTGTCCCTGTACAGACATTGTCTGGGTTTTTAAAAGTTGCTAAGGTGTGACACATAAAGAATAGGGGAATTTCCAAATGCTCAACAAGTAAGTGCTAGCACGTTTGGATACGTGTATAGGAGGTGTGTTTTGATATGGATATGTAGGAAGGAATAGAAAGTTAGAGAGAGTTTTGACCCATGGCGGGCATCCCAGTCTTTCTCTCCCAGATGTTGTGGGAGACACTGGTGTGCTTGGCTGTGCCTGTAGATGTCAAGACCTGGCTGCTGCACTGACATAACATAGTTTTTGCATTAATGGGAAAATCTTTTACATGACCAGCCCTGTCTCGTAAGCCTTTCTCTGTTAGTAATCCTAAAAGAGAACAGAAGAAAACACCACCTTACTGTGCAGACCTAGGAATAGGATTTCTTGTAAGCAGCAGACATTTCACGTTAGTAAGCTGGTAGTATCAGTTATGGTGCCAAAGAAAGTGTGTGAGAGCTCTAACTGAAGCCCTCTTACCTACCTATCCCTATCAGCTCTAACAACTTTCAGTGGACATGCCTGATTGTTATAGACAACACATTTTCTTTTTTTATGCCCTTTATGACTTCTTTTATTTTAAAAGCCCCATGTATTTCTTTCCCAGTGCAATGTGGCATATATTGTGGATGAACTATTCTCTTTTTTGCCAATATTTTCCTTTTTTTTTGCCCTTTATATCTGCTCTGCCACAAATTCTAGTTCTTTTGATGTCATGCAGAAATGTATTGCTACTTCACGAAAGTCTCTGCTTGCTTTCAATTTCAAACCAGAAAAAAATGTAGATGAAGAATTTAACTTGCACCTTCTCTGAGAATGCTGAGACTGGAGATGAGCAAACATCCTTTCAAGAGCTCCGGAGGCAATCTTTTGAGTCTCATCATGTTTTTCATATATTTTCCAGCTGTATTTCATATTAGTACTTTCAGCTTTCTGCACAGTTACACTTTTCTACCAATATTTATATGCAAAAATCACAAAATGCTACTCTTAAACCATATTTCTCTTTTTCCCATACAGTAGAAATTGACTGGTTTCAAAATAGATAAGTTTCAGAAGATTCCCATATGGAGTGTGTGCATTGATGAGCAGAAAGTGTTACTGGGCAAGAATCATGCTTTCTCCACACCACTGCCTTGCGCCAGTCGCAGGAGCGCTTATGATGTTCTACTACCATCTTTTCTAAATCACTTTAGCATTCTTCTCCCCGTGTTATCCTCCATAAAACAGTATGGCATGCTACGAATTATATATTTAGCGTAAGGCAGATCTGTCTATCAATTCAGTCAAGAGATATGATTATGTGCTTTTTTCGCCTCTAAGTGGTTAACAATTGCAAAAGATTCTTTTTAATGCTTAGTACTTTATTCACTTTATTTTTCTTTTTAGTGCATCGGAAGATAAATCTTAAACGTTTCTTCTGTTATCTAGCACTTTAAGCCTTTTCATAGCATTTGTAACATCTCTTTGCCAACACTCCATCTGTGATTTTAGCTTGCAGGAAACACTTTGCAATTGTGTTATTAGCTTAGATGCAGAGAGCCGCTGTTTAAATATTAATTGTAACTTCCCTCGTAAGCGCAGTCAAACCCACTGAGTAACTTGTGTAGTTCAACAAATACCTAGGAGAGGGTGGGGAGTCTGTTGCGGGTAGGGCCTGCTCTTAGTCTTAGCAAAGGTCTTACTCGGGTTAACAGTACAAAATAGATCATGTCCTAATGCTTGCTGTTTCCTTTCCTCTTCTTACCTCAGTTCCGCCACTTGTACGCACACAACAAAAAGAAAGAACAAAGAACAACGTTAAACTGCAAGCATACTTCTTCAACAGTTATTGGACAAAGAAACTTCTAAAGTACTTGTGTATTGCTTTGTCAAGAATCACACATCAGTAGAGGCATGATCTTGTCTTTGAGCCCTTCCCCTGTGGTTTCAGTCATGAGCCTCACCCTATTTCATTTTTCAATTCCACAAAATGTACTCGACACTTAAAAATAAAAAAATAGGAAAATATTATGTGTTTATAGACATTTCAGTAAAATGTATTTGGTAGATGTGAGAAACGAAGTAGTTAACGCCACCTGACCAGCCTGTTTTCTGTGGATCACCGGAGCATTGGAATTGTAATACTCATATTGGCTATAATTGAAAGAAGATCAGCCCCATTAAAATCGTTCGTTGTATTTTTCCCTCTCTCCTTCTTCCAGATGGTTATTAATCTTTTATTGGTGAGGTGGTTTGCCTACGGTGTAATCTGAGATTTTTCCTCATGTCATTTAAGTGAGTTACTTGTCTTTGTGCTTGCAGGTGGACTGAATTTTAATATGATGAATTCTGTTAATTGCTTAGAATTTAGATGTTTTTCTTAGTATCTTGCAAATGTATAATAATTTTTTTTTAAAAAATATAGTAGTACCCGCATATTTCTTTTATTTTTCAGCATTCTGTGAAGAAGGGTGCAGATATGGTGGAACTTGTGTGGCCCCTAACAAATGTGTCTGCCCTTCTGGATTCACAGGAAGTCATTGTGAGAAAGGTAAAGCTTTACTGAAACGCACCTTCTTCTTTGGTGATGAGAAACATGATATGCTGAATTAAGAAATAATTACTTTCCATTCATTCATCCTGCTTGATATTTTCTCTTCATTGAAGATATGACTGTTCCATAGCTGCCTTTTCCTAACTGAAAGCTAGTCTTAAATTAAACATGGAAAGTTTTAGACAATCAGGGATGTACCTGCTTTTGCTTCCAGTGGACACTTTCAGTTAATTAGGCGGGATGGCAAATGAAAAATATTTACTTCACCTATTTCCTGTGGTGCAAGCTTAAGGTTACCTTCTGCTTTTTCTGAATCTGTTGTGCAAATTAGACCAAAATTCGGATGTTTGCTTTTCACTTAAAGCTTTTGAATTCTTAAGATTTGATTTTTCTTCTGAGTCACTGAGGCCACCAATTTTATAGAATCATAGCCTATTCAAATATATCTCACTAGTCATGATTTGATTCTGCCTTTTCCCAGATTTTTTCTGTTTCAAGATTTGCTTCTGACAGGCCCACCTTTCTGTTCATTCCACAAAAGTCTGGTTCCTTGTCTACCTTAAATGAGAAGGAAGGGATCTTAGAGAATTCCATGCAGGACTCTTATTAGATTCTTTATACGGCAGGTTTGGGATTTTATGTTGGTCGGTATTTATTGAGGTTGTATTTCACTTAAATAACCCAATGATAGAGTTTTTTTGCATTGCGTGTTTTTTAATAAACCTTTTGCACTTGGCTTTATTGGTGGAAATAAAGTGGACTGTTAACGCAGGTTGCGTGATGCTCGTATGGATGAGATTATAATTGAAGAGGCTTTTTTAAGGAAGAAAAAAAAAAAAGAAAACCAAGAAATAATTGTTAAAGGATAGGTTAAATCACTGGAACGACTCGTTACCCAGAGACCGTTCAGTAATTTGTGTGTAGCGGCATCTATTTAATACATGGCTGTTCTACTATAATACAAAGTAACTTAAGCCCAGTTGTCAACAAATCTGCTTTGAGTGGCTTCTGAAAACTGCTAAAGCTTTTTATGGATGTACTCAAAGCACTGCATACTGAAATCCCATAGTTTGTAGTTGTCAGCATTGTTTCTAATTATTTAGGAATGAACTACGACGTTAATATTTTCATACCATCTCGAATAAATTTGAGTACTGCATTTTTTTTTGCCTATAGCCTTTGGGTTATTTGTTTTAAATAGAAAAAAGCTCCCAAGCTTCCTGACATTCAGGAGTAAGTACCGGCAATATACACGAGGAATTAACACAAGAAGTTCCTGCCTCGGAGCCCCACCTACCAGCCTATAGCCCTTCCTGCTAGTTACCCTCTCCCATGTATAATTTGCTCATTCCTTTCTAGAACATCTAGTATTCAGAGGGAACGGTACATTCAGAGGGACGCAGGATACCTGAGATGTGTTCTGTCCTCGTGAAAATCGGGTACTGCAAAACCAGTACCTGCATTGCCCAAAGGTGCCCTGCCTACCTAGCGAGCCAGTGGCTTTCGGCCAGCTCTCAGCTCGACTACCTATGTTTCTTTTACCCAAGAATCTTAGAACTGTCTTTTTTCTTATCGCTGTAAAGGGACTTTCGTGACTCGAATGCAGAGTCTTTAAACTCTTGAAGTGAGGGTTTAAAATTGATAAATGGATGACATAACTGTTGTTGATTTCTGTGTTTTCCATGTCTTTTGTATTGTTTTGATCCAAAAGATGAGTTAACACACCAAGTAAAGGAAACATGGCAGGCATGGTACTTCATTATATCAAGAAATTTAGAGGTAGGTGTCAGGAGGAGCTAGCTTCTGTGTATAAAATCTATATGACTTGAACCAGAAGGAATTTTATTTTTTTGCTTTGAAGATGTATAGGATTTACCAGTATGCTACAAGTCAAGCTAATGATGGTAACTTTGAGAAACCTGATGTGCAAGCCGGTTTGAGAACGAATAGGGCTTTGCGTAGGAGAAGTTGTTACATTTTAGTTGTGTTAGAGGGTTGGAAGACTTCAGCAGAGATACACCTTATGTCATAAGCATATTTCAGTGGCTAAGCGTATATCAGGTCTGTGTGAGAACAGCTTCAGCCTCCTGAAGGTGCATGTCCTGGAGAAACTAAATGTTCAGAGTAGAAAGGTGATGAACCACCTTTAAAGCAGGCTTCCCTTTGCTTACCCGCTTGCTCCTCGAAGATGTAGTGCCGTTAGGAAGAGGAGGCAGTTCAGTAAAGACTTCCCTCACAGTCTCACTGCAGTTTGCTGCAGTGTTTTTAGACATCTGAAGTATTCAAAACCAATGTTTGTTTGTTTGGGGTTTTTGTTCTCTCGTCTGTAATGTTAGAAATAAGCACTTTGTTATATTTAACATATGGTAGCACTCCCTTAATCATTATGACATATTCCGAAGATGGTGAAATGGTGGGACATCACTTTAAATCAAAGCTTAAATGTTCCTGGTAAAACCTTGCCTGATGGAAGCTCATGGTGAACTGATGCATATCAGAAGTAAAATGGTGTGTTTTGGTAATGTATTCTATTTGTCACGGTGCATTTAAAAACGTCCTTCAAACTGACACCACTGCAATTCCTTATACATTATTTGTGAGCTGAAAGGATTCGTCACCGGCTAAAAACAGTATGACCCAAATTGGCTTCAACGTCATCTAAAGGGTAAAATGAACCAGTAATTAGAAATGTTGAAAAGCAGGTGCATTTACTTCTGAATATGAATCATATGTTACTCATCGTTTCTGACTGCCTGGTTGAAATGATGATATTAGGTTAATTAAAAATTCAGAGATATTTGAGAAGGATAGGATTTACGCTGGTAATTTACTCAGGTGAAATTAAAATACATATTTAAGGCTTATGTACAAATACATAATTCAACATGCTGCTAAGAGGAATTACCTCTTAGCCAGTTGCTTTGCCTGAAATGAGGAATCATCATAACAGTTGTGGGGCTGCCTTTCCTTTTTGAAGGTGAACTGCAAATTGATACCCAGAGATACTGTCAAGTAATTCCTCCTTCCATCCAATCTTTATAAAGCTGTTTTTTTAAGTATGTGCTTGATGCTTCTTACAGAATTTTAGTTATTTTCTATTTAGGTTCTGATTCAATCTTGTTATCAATTTTTGGTTTGTTTTTTTCTCCATGTTTAGCTGGCCAGGGCTGAAATCAATGATCTCTGCAATCATTACCGTTTGTGATCATACTTAACACAGTTGTGATACCTGTGCTAGAAAGTTTTTATGTTAGAACTTTTGGTGACATTGCTGTATGGTTCCAGCATATACATGCCTGACAGCTGAGCTGGACATATGCATCCTTAACAGTATGTAACGCTGTTGGCTTAAACCCAGGTGCATCCTTGGCAGGGATCCCTGTTAAAGGCTTCTGAGAGACATTTTGGTGTGCAGAGTTGAATGCAAACGCAGTACTCTGTGAGAGTTGTTGGCAGCATGGACTCAAATGCCCTAATTTTTCCATCCAGTGATGTTTTCTCCATCTCATATTTAAAAAAAAAAAATCCCATCATTCCTTGAGCTGCTTTTCTCTCTCTGTGTATGAGCCATAGGTCAGTGGAGTTTTAATGCTGGTTTTGTAGACAGGGTTTGCCATTATTCTGTATTTGTGGAATGTTAGTCGCTACTGCCAGTGATGAAGCGCTGAGGATGAGATAGGCAGGACAATCTACAATATCAAAGGCGGGAGTAAACAGATGATTGAGTGCCTAGAAATTGCAGGCATTCCTTGAGCACCTACCTGCATGTGGTAGAGTCCTGCGCGTGCGCCTAAGAAATACAGGCCAACTTCTATACAGCTCTGGGACGGTGACCAGCGGTGGCAGGGAGTTAGTTACAGTACCTGTCTGTACAAATTATAACTTTGGCCAATGAGCAGGAAACGGCAGAAGGGTTTGAAGCAGTGGGTTCCCGACTAGGGGCAAGTCAAGGAAAATGCAGTGTTTTTCCAAAAGCTGCAGGAGGGCTTTTGGCGGTGGTGGGGCAATGCCTTCAAAAGGGATTCAAAACAATTGCACCACATCTTTGCTCCCCTGGCTCATGACAGCTACTGCCTGAGCTGATAAACGATGAACGGGGAATATGTTTCTAGTAGATTAGAAGGATGTTGTGTAGGCTGGAGCTCAGAGAGGTAAATATTTTTGTGGTAGCTACATGTGTATTTATAGTCTTTGTAAAGCACTGGAGAACAGTTTTCTCACAGAATGATAGAGTGCTGTCAAAGAATTACCTGCTGATTGTAAACAGTCAGGAACAAGGGTAAGGCATGGCACTGAAACATCAGGATGTGATAATTACGGGGGTTGGTTTTTTGTGGGTTTTTTTGGACTGTGTATACAAAAAAGTGTCTGATATTGGGGTGAGAGGTTGTTTTTCAGTATGTACCATGGCTGAGAAATGTGTTTTGAATACCAATAATTATATTGCAAGTGGAAAAAAAAAAAATCAGCGCTTGCAGTATTGCATTAGTTACATATGGAGTCTTCAGTGCAGTCATAGATTTCACAGGTGTGTAATGAAACGTTGCTATGCTTGTATCTTGAAGTTGGATGTCATGCGTATGTTGTGAAAATGAGGTCTTTAGCTGATTTGTTTAATAATAGTTGGCAGTATCTGGAGTTGTTGTCTAAGAGGCAGCATACCTCTTTGTGTACTTGTCTCTTAAATTCCTTCTTCTGGAATATATTGTCTTCTGTAGCCCTTTGGGTAAAACTCCCTACGGTCTGTATTCCTTTGGACCCTAGAGAGAGAAAAAAACGTGAGAATTGTATTTCGGTGTGCTATTTCTTTGATTCCTCAGCTGGATCAGTCTTTAGGTGTGTAGCTATCAAAGATATTTCAGTTGAGGAACCTGGTTTAAAAAAAATAAGCAAACAAAAAGCAAAGCAGAGAAAGAGATTTTTCGGTGAGTACGGTAAGCTAAATGTCAAAACTCCCTACCTTTATCTGTCTAAGATCTTTTGTAAAATACAAAGCAAGGTTTATTTTGGGAAACAAACCAGCTGTGCAGCTGTGGGCACAAGGCTTTGCATGAGATTCTTTCTAAAGCCTCTCATTTCAAGGTGAGGCAAAGCCAGTATAGTGCAAGATAGGAGGGGTGAAGTGTATGATGCTTAACTGATTACAGAAAACAGTGGCTGTGGTTGATACGACACTCCTGAGGGTGTGACAGATCCAGAGAAGGCAGATGCTCCAGGTGCTTGAGGTTGCCCTGCTCCATTTGCTGCCAAGCTGTTTACAGCATTTGCCCCAGTGGTGCTTATCGTAAAATGGCAAGGGGTGATATCTTAATGTGATAAAAGAAACGAAGCTGTCATTTGTAAAGATATCAGGGAATAGATCAAAGAATATCTACTAGAAAAATCTGATTAAGACCGTCTCTGAGGATCAAGGGGACATCTGTCTGCAAATCAACAAGGAACTCTCAGCAGAAGAAAAAAGTTGTTCTATCTCACACTGCCAAGCCAAAGAAAAAAGAAATGTCCCAGACCAAGAACACCGTTCATTTCCCCAGTGGACCATAGCATGAGGAGACCGGACTCGTTTTTGTAGTGTTTACACTGCCTCATATACTGTAAAAGTTTAGTTTTAAAAGCCAGAAGAAACACTAAGCAAACAGAGGGTTTGGGGTGGGGGTTTTTTTGAAAGGAATTTTTTTTATGTTGCTATATAGTTTATTTGTTATGATCGGGTGTCTGGTCTATGTATTTTTGCTTGTTTGTAATGAAAGGAATATCTGCTATATTAATCTTTTGTGTTAGCTGAGATGATATCTTGACATTCCAGGTAACAAATGGTTCTAATATTCTAAAGTTTTGTTATTTGTATACTTGTGGTCACATGTATTGGGTTTGCGTGACAAGGTTTTGGTAGCGGGGGGGCTGCAGGGGTGGCTTCTGTGAGAAGCTGCTGGAAGCTTCTCCTATGTCCAACAGAGCCAATGCCAGCCGGCTCCAAGACGGACCCGCCGCTGGCCAAGGCCGAGCACATCAGCGACAGGGGTAGTGCCTCTCTGATAATGTATTTAAGAAGTGGGGGAAAAAAACCCCTGTGCAACTGCAGCCAGGAAAGAGGAGTGAGAATATGTGAAACAACCCTGCAGAGCCCCGGGTCGGTGAAGAAGGAGGAGGAGGAGGTGCTCCAGGTGCCGGAGCAGAGATTCCCCTGCAGCCCGTGGGGAAGACCATGGTGAGGCAGGCTGTCCCCCTGCAGCCCAGGGAGGTCCACGGGGCAGCAGATCTCCACCTGCAGCCCAGGGAGGACCCCACGCCGGAGCAGGGGGATGCCTGAAGGAGGCTGTGACTGTGCGGGAAGCCCGCGCTGGAGCAGGCTCCTGGCAGGACCTGCGGCCCCGTGGAGAGAGGAGCCCAGGCTGGAGCAGGTTTGCTGGCAGGACTTGTGACCCCGCGGGGGACCCACGCTGGAGCAGGCTGTGCCTGAAGGACTGCAGCCCGGGGAAGGGACCCACGCTGGAGCAGTTCGTGAAGAACTGTCTCCCGTGGGAAGGACCCCACGCTGGAGCAGGGAAGAGTGTGAGGAGTCCTGCCCCTGAGGAGGAAGGAGCGGCAGAGACGATGTGTGATGAACTGACCCCAAACCCCATTCCCCATCCCCCCTGTGCTGCTGGCAGGGTAGGAGGTAGAGAATTTGTGAGTGAAGCTGTGCCCGGGAAGAAGGGAGTGGTGGGGTAAAGGTGTTTTAAGATTTGGTTTTTACTTCTCATTACCATACTCTGATTTGATTGCTAATAAATTAAACTAGTTTCCCCAAGTCGAGTCTGTTTTGCCCGTGACGGTAATTGGTGAGTGATCTCTCCCTGTCCTTATCTCGACCCATGAGCCTTTTGTTATATTTTCTCTCCCCTGTCCAGCTGAGGAGGAGGAGCGATAGAGCAGCTTTGGTGGGCAGCTGGCATCCAGCCAGGGTCAACCCACCACATCATAAAATATCTCTTTTATCATCTTCTGACTTGGTGACGGACATCGTATTTTTTTTAAGTCACAGAATATTGTGTTGGTTTTTCCCCCGCTTTGGTCCCCAGAGCTTGCACTTAGAAATTGGATAGTATTGTATTGCTTATCCTGTCTGGGATTATGCTTGCTACTCTAGCTTCCTACACTTTTAATTTCCCCACTCAAATTAGACTGACCTCACCCTGACCAGTGTCTGTATGCCAGCTGGACATGTCAGGTAATACTTAAGGATGCAGTTTTATTTAGACAAGGGAAAGGCATGATTTAGCTAGTTGACATCTAATCTGCATTTGGATTCGTGCAAAACAATGTAAGCAAGAGGTAATTTCTGTTGATCAAACTTTATGGCGCACGTAAGATCCAAAGCCAGATTCTAAAATCTTTATTCTCTTGCCTTAAACATTACGAAAAATACCTTTAGATAGTGTCTTGGCATGCCATCTTTCTTTGTGTTCCGGTTCCCGTTCTGGATGTTCTTGGATTAATATCTTGTGTAGACCCACTATAGAACTTATTATAGAACTTACAAAAATAGCTGCTATGTTTTATTATTCATTAGTTACCCTAGTAGTGAACTGAAAATACACATGATATTTAAAGAAATGAGTGGATGTGATTTCATGAAGTCAGTGGCTTTGCATCTTCCTTTTCTTATGGAGCAATAGATTTTACTCCTTCGCTATGTCTTTCTTGCTGAAAAGCAGGCAATGAAAAATCTAAAAAGAAAATGACAGTAAATTCTTTGGAAGGGAAGGAAAAGAGCAGGAAGCTTAGAAGGAGATTGATGGCTCACCTACATCTCCAGTGATAAATCAGCAATTAACAGAAGGAGAAACTCCAAATAAAGTTATAGCATCTCCTTTAGATTCAGGTACCCTGCCAAAGTGTTGGATAGTAACCTGTGTTCAATCTCTTAAAAAGCTGTTAGCAATTGTCTTAAAATTAGAGATGAGTGGTCTTTGTAGCAGTATGGGGTGAACTGACTGAATATCTATTAAAAAATTGACTTTTTGATGTGGTGAGGACTAATGAACATAGATTTCATAGAACCATTTTAAAGCAAAATGGCTCTTTAGGGCATCAGAATTTAGTGATTGAGTCAGCCAAGTTGTACATGAGAGACACCCTCTGCCACAGTCGAGATGAATTTTCAAAAGGCCCTTCACAGAACAAGGCTGTGTGAACTCTGTGAAGTTTAAGAAAATGCAGGAATATAAGAGCACCGTTCAGGTGAATGCTTACACGAGCTGTAACGGTTGGAGCATCTTTGCAAGTGTCCTTCCCCCAGACGTGTTCTATGAGCCCCCATATGTCCCCATTCCCATGTCACTAGCTGCGCGGGGCAACCAGTGGGGCCAGCCAGCCGTTGTCTAGCTTGGAGTAACTTCCAGTGCAAAGTGAAGGGGGAAGTAAAGTGAGAGTCCTTGTGTTTCCCTGGGGCTGGGCTTGCTGCATGCCCAGCTCTTTAGGGAGCCTCTCGGCGAAGACAACGCTCCTGGAGTTGCGCCTTACGCTAATTGGGTGCTGTCACGCAGCGGCATACCTTTGTGAAGGAGAACTTGTCTTTCGGTGGTCAAGAGATGCACGTCAAAAGGATACGGTGCATTTCCCCAGGTTGAATGTAACTATGCCAACAGAGGGATGCTCTTATGGTTTGTTTCCGTCACGTGCCTGGAAGATGCAGGGCACAGTGAACGTGGTATTTGCAGGCAAAAAGGAGATGCCGGTCTGTCTTAGGTGAGAGAAGAGCATGCTGCGAGGAGTATAGGCTATTCTAGCTAAACAGGTAGAAAATGTTTGGGCCTCTCTTTGCCCTCTACTTAGCACCTAGAAACCACTGGGGAAAAGGGCGGTTGGTTTGTTCCTGTTTTCTTTCTTTGTTTCAGGTGCTACTACACAGTGCTAGATGTTTGTTCATCCTTAAGTTCCAATTATGTACTACGGAAGGAACATCATGTTTAGAAAGAGACAGGTAAACTAAGCAGTAGCGACTGCTGAAGCTCTAAATATAAAAGCCCCATGTTCCCTCTGAACTTCCTACAGCCTGCAGCCTACATAGCGGAATTTTGTGCAAAAGCCTTGCTCAAACTGAGGCGTTGGAATTCGTTCCCCGCAGGAGGCCGTGTTGCTTTGGCCCTTTCTTGAAGTGCTCAGCCCCTGACTTAGCGTTCATCCAGTTGATCATGAGGAACGTCTCCCACAGCTTCTGCGCAGTTGTATCTGCTGCGGTTTCCTCTTGGATTCTGAGAACTCAGGCAATGGGATTTAAATTTGTTTCAAGCAGCAGAATCACCACTGAATATATTAAAGAAAACAGAGAACTACAGAGCACTCAACAACGTGAGCAAATATTTCTATTCGAGCAAATAGATATATGTCAATGAAATTTCCATTTTGCAGCTAAGAAGTTTCCGTATATGAAGTGTTTCTTGTGATATGAGCTGTACAGAAAAGGCAGTTGCTTTAAAATACCTACTTCATGATGAATTAACTACAAAACACATCTCGTTTTACCATGGTTAATTAAAAAAACCCCAACAAGTCTGCTTTGAGTGCAGCGCAGTAATGCTAATTTTATGACCTAGTTTGTCAGGGCATTCTGACCCCTTTTTTGGTTCTTCCAGGCAGACGCCTACATCAGTGAAAACCAGAATAATTCTAAGGAGAAATACCAGAATAGGTAGTGGACTAACTAAATATTAAATCAAAACTATCTCAGTCTGTCCAACTACAGGCAGTATTTAGGGGACATTACTGAGTTTAATAAGCTCTTTGCCACCTTACTTTTTCTTATTAATAGCCTGCTCTGGACTGGAGAATCAACCATGAATATTTAAATTTGCTGGTAACCTGGAAATATAACTTGGGATGTGCAGAGCAGGGGCAGAGAAGTACTTAGATTTTTTAAGATGGAAATTCTCTTGGCTTCAGTGGGAATTTCACCTGGGTGGAAACCTTGGGATCTGGTGCAATTGAATTAGGTGAAATGAAAAATAAATGGCTCTAGTGAAATAAAAGAGCATTTAGAGTGGGGGTTTTATGTGGAACAAGCTGTGTTAGTTGCAGTTACCAATGATAAATATGCCATTTTTAACTCGTCGATCTATGGTACCACTCTTAACTAGCTAATCTAGCAATAAGATCCTATTCAAACTGGGTAGAGAATTCAGTTTCTCTAGAAAATTTGTACAGCTGAGAATTTTACTATATAGAGCCATATTTGTGCTGAAGTTTAATACAGTGAATGCTAACATATTTCATGAGTGATCTCATTGAAGTTAATCAAGGTGTAGTGAGAGAAAATGTGCCTCAGTCATCAGAACCAGGATCAAAAAACAATTTCTTCTCAGAAATAATGGGACAAGTGAAAGGAATGGAGGTTATTGTGTATTTAATTCTGACAAAGTCAGTTTTCCTGCATTATTTCTTTTTTAATTTAAGATTTTTTTCCCCTGAAAAAAATATGGTATGAGAAGAACACTTTAAGCTGATGGAAGTGATGCAACAGGGAAAAAAAAAAAAAAGTAGGCGTAACCAGCAAGATCTTTTCCCATGTTGATAGGAATTCATTGCTACAAAAGCAACAGCCACCTCCACTTGCTTTCATTGGGCTGACATTCAGAGGAAGAGATCATGTCCCCTTTCGTATAATCCTTGGAAGGCGAATAAAATGGCATAAATCACTTTCTTATGTGACTTACGGAGACTGCAGTTTATGGACAATGAGGATAACTAATCCAATTATTTTCCTTTAGTAGTCAGGGTGAAAAAGTGAGTTAAACCCTTGTCGAAGGGAGTGTCACCCTTTTTTTATTAACTGAGGTAGCCTTTGTAACATCTACAACTGTGTTCAGTTGCAGACCTTTTGAGTATCTGTTTTTGTAAGAGTAACACCCAGCGTTTTTCAACAGTCTGCTCCAGGAAGACTGCAGGATTGGGTTGTTGTTATGCAACACTACAGTGAAGAAAAGCCTACAACAGGAGGAGGTAGCTCTTTGCAAAATCTGCCGAATTAAAATCGGTTTGTGGACTCAAGAAAACGAGTTTTTCTTTAGGACTGTACTCACGTGCATGTACAGAGAAGAAATGAAATAGGAAGTTTTGCTGATGTGGAACCTTACAATCTTTCTTTTCCTCTTCCAAGGCTTTTTCTGTACCGGCTGAAACAGTTTTATTGTCTGTAGTCTGATAGCGATGCGTCTGTTCTGCTGCAGAAAGTACTTGATGTACCTGAAGACTCCCCTTCACAGTGGACTTTTTTCTGGATAATCCAGCATATCATCCTGGTGAAATACCAGAAAAATCAATGGGTTAATACCTGTTGGGTGTGAGAAAGGCCTGTGAATCTATCTCCTGGGAAGTGTGGCATTAAAGCTTATTCCAGATTCAAAGCTGACTAACTCACTGTGCGGATTCCTGTTGCTTTTGTAAGGCTTTTGTTCATGCCTGTAGTCCCCAGAGAGCAAATATGCGAGATGTTAAAATAATACTGTACTTAATGTAAGGTACATGTGAAGCATAGAAGTAACTTGGATTGTTCTGGCTGAACGTTTTTTTTGCTAGTTCCCTTACGATTGCAGTAGCTTTAAAATAACAGTCATACTCAACCTCAAGGAGCTACGTGTCAAAGTTATTTTCAAACTTTTTATAATGTTATGATAAAAATCTGTGCAGTCCTTCACAGTTGCAGAAATAGAGTTCTTCCTAAATACATCAATCAATTTTTTGCTTTTAAAAAGAGAACCTCTGATTTAGCAACTCAGGCAGTTCAATAGCTGGAGTTTTCTACTACTTAAGCTGCGTAACATCTGAATTATTTCTTTCAACATGTAATATCTACTAAGTAGATCAGTCATTTCAGAAACAAACATAAATGGTGGAGTTTTTATGTGAAAGAGTGAAATCCCCTTTCTTAGTTGATATTTTTTTCTGAAGAGACATTCTCTGGACGCTGGCAATCTAATCTTTGGAATGGTACTTATTTATCTTTTGAATGAGACATGAAACGAAAGCCCTGAACACTTCTGGTCATTAAAGATCCAGTTGAACCTGTATCCTATTCAGCTCAGGTAATTACATTCTGCCTTCTTTAGCAATGTCAGTCAGAGAAATTACTCATATGAAGTAGCTGTCTGGCTAGCATGGAGTGACACCCATGTCTGAACTTCATAGATGTCTATGTTTCTGTGATAGGTTACAGATCCTTACAGCTTTTGATGGCAATTGCAGAGTTTTAAATGTGAATGACTCTTACGTGGAGTGTAAGCACGTAGGTGTGCGAGGGTGAGCTCAGCTCCTCCGCTGTCCTTCTCGTTGCACTGTCTTGGAAGTAGCGATACCTCTGATCTGGACGGCACAGTTCACCAGGGCCAGTTATACCTTCTTGCACACCTACCGCATCTTCTTATTGTAAGCTGGTAGGCAGCGGGGCTCTTGGAGCTGCGAAAAGCGGAGGGGGACTCAAACTCCGATTAGGATCCCACGCATCACCCTCACATGTGCTGCAGCCATCCAGCTTCTTTTATAATAGCCTACTGGTTTATTGCCAGCTTGGGCTCTAGGTACTCCTCAGTTTAAGAGAGATTAAATAGATTGTTCTCATTTCCAAGATAGTATTTTAACAAGTAGCCGGGATGGGTCTGTCCTTCCTTTTGCAGTTGAGCCACTGACCTTAAAAACCAATGAAAGTTTTCAGGCTCAGAAGTGGAATAGCTTTGTAGCCACGAGGAGAAGGTTGGCTCTTCTCTTGAATGTTACCAAAATACTGAAACTGGTCTGCTGTTGATCGGTCAGAAGATATGGCCAGTACATGTGTTTTACTTGCTTACAAGATCACTTATGAAGACTGAATTCCAGTGAAGAGAAGTTTTATGAAGATCTCCTAGGTTCCCATTTGATGCTTTGGAGCACGGGTGGTACTACGGTATGGGAGACACGTTTAGCTATCGGTAATGGTTTATGTAAGGAAAAAATTTTCCCTGGCAATTCTTTGTGATTACATTTCCTAGAAGGAGACTGAGTGGTTTCTCTGGTTTTGTTTTGGTTGGGTTTTTTTGTTTGTTTGTTTGTTTGGGGTTTTTTTGTCTTTACCATAGACTGAGTAAAGAATGTCTCATGAGCTGTGTCAGCCTCTGCAGAAAGTAAGTTTAGTAGCGTGACAGGACAGTTTCTTTTTTTCTGCCAAATACTTATGCTGTCCCTTTCTACAACAGCTGTCCTGTCCACCCCTTGTGATGGCCCTAGCTATGGAAAGCCTATCAGCCTGTCCAAAATGGATTAAAACCAAGGAAAAAACCCTTCTGCATACTGCAAGGGATTTTTATTTTGTGTCTGTTACAACCCAGGCAGATTGTGAATCCTACAGTTAATAGAAGCTGCTTTTTGGGATGGGACTTTTATTGCCTGCTAAAGCCTATCTTTCTGTCTCCCACCTTTAATTGTTTTGTTTCTCACCCTTGGAATGTCCAACACAGAATTTTTTCAATTCTTTCCGTTAACTGCATGGAGAAAGTAGAGATTTAATTCTTACCTCAGAAATTTTCTTCCATTTTCTCATCTGAAATCTTGTTTCTCCTCCAACTTTTATAGGGTTCACAGCTGATGCAGTTTGTGAGATGTGTGTGCTGATAGCAATAATAACTCCCTCAGCGGTCCCATTAATCATTTATAGGCTAGGGAGTCAGATACAGTGTGATAATGCCTAGCTATTCCTAAGGCCTGCCTTTTGAGATGATTGAGTGATATGTTTCTTTTTGAAGAGAGCTTTGATTTTTTTTTTTTTCTCTCTCTATCTCCCCCCCTTTCCCATATTTTCTCAGCAGGCTTTATTAGGTGTATTCATGACTGAATAAGATGAAAGAAAGTTGCACGTGTAGATAGATAGTGGTAGGTCACTGAGGATACAGAATCTGATCAATAATGACCAGAGTTTCCTGATATCTATTGTCTGTCTCAGTAATTTGACTGTGGGGGGGGTTATCAGATTCCCCCCATGATATATAGTTTACAAATGTAAAAAGAATTAAATACAAACTTACATAAGAAGGAGGTACTGCACTACTCACTTGTCCAGCTGCTACAAAAAGACGTATCTGTTAAAGTTGTATGTTGTCCTAAGTACTAGTACCAGTTTCCTTACCAGGCATTAAATAAATTAACTGGTGTGTTAAATCCATTATTATATTTTCTTGCTACAATCAGCAAAAAGAAATTGGTCACTTATTAGTCCATTCGTTGAACAGTTTCAACAGTGAACTGATTCACTGTAAAAATAAATTGCAGTAGCTCCTTTGGAGGAAATTCTTCCAGGGAGAAGGAAGATCCAAAATGGGAAATGTAATACAGTTGACATTGCTACTCTGTTGACTCTTGTGGAAAAGTGGAAGATACCTCATTTAATTGCGTTAATGTGATTTTTCATGAATGCTAAATTCAATCTAGCTGAAGAAACTTATATATAGTATGTTCACATTTCTAGATGTCGTGTTTCACTCCTCTTTACGTTACTGTATATTAAGCACCAGACTTAAAGGGCGTAGACAGTTTTTCTAAGCCAAATTGAGAAATAAAATTAGGAAAGAATTAAGGGAAGAATGTTGTATTAATCAAAGCTAAACATGACAAATATCATAAACTGTCCGTATGAGCAACAACGAATTTCAGTTTTCCACTGAAGGAATGATAGTGTTTTTGAGACACGAAGAAAAGGGTCCAACCAAACCAGGAAGTAACTCCTTAATTGTTTTTCTTTTCCCTATTAGAATATATCACTTTTGAACATAAATCAAACATACCTAAGCTGAAGGGCTGACTACATCTGAACCTCAGGGTAAAAGCCCAAATACTTTTTGAACATGTAAAGCCTTACAGGCTTTCTAGTTTCTATAACCTTTTTGTTTATACTGTCAGTTGTACTGAAACAGGCTGAGAATCTTGACCTATTAAATTTGGTGAAAAGAGGTTTTATAAAAACTTAATTTATCTGACAGAGTCATGAAAGCCTTTGTCAGTCTTTACCCCAGTCAGTCGTCTTACACTATGAGTAGTCATATTGATTTCGGTTGTCTAGTAATGATGTATAAAGTACAGCTCAGTGTAAGAGCAGGTGGCTGAAAATGCCAGCCAAGGATAAATTAATCCAAAAAGCATAATAAATGGAAGGAATATAAAGTGGTAATATTTATTCATAACAACATTTTGAAAGTAACATTTTATTCAGAATATATGAGTCATTTATATGACATTGTAAACATCAAGCTTTATAAATATTGGGGTATATTGTAAGGTTGTGGTTTGTCTCTTTTTTTTTTTTTAAACAGTTTGTGTAACACTTAAGAATTATACTTGGCTCCTTCCCAGGTCAGTAGATGATCCTAAATTTCTGGGTTCAGAATGAAGCTATTGTTTGATCCTCAAAGTTCAGATTGTTCTAGTGAATGAATGAGCACTGGCTGGAACTAGGAGGCACTGAATACCTTTTTTTCATGGCTCCGAAGATTTTGGCTGGGTGAATTTTAATCTTTACAAGAAAAAATCTTGTATTAACGTACAGTGTTGTAAACTGTTTAAGGTGGAGAAGTAAAGAGAGAGCGAATGCCCTGTAATGTTGGCGTTCTAACGTATCAGATCACGCACACACAGAAAATAAGTTATGCTTATGGAGGAATGTAAGCACAGAAGCAAAACCTAAGAATGGAGGGTCTAATTACAATCTTCTGTCTTGTGTATATCATATATATTGGCACATTATGTGAATATTTGTACTGTTTGGGAATGCTGCCACAAGTAAGGTGGCAGAAGCTTACTTAGCACAGAGCATATTTTCTCTAGATTACGTAGAAAAGCATACCTTCTTTAAATATGTTTGGAGTGTTGTTAATTTATTTTTACAGCATAGAAGGAGGATGGAAGAAGGGGAAAAAAAACCCCACTTGATATTCTTGAAAGTTGATCGAGGAGTTAGCGTAGAACATATTTTATGAAGTACATTGCATCAGATATGAGTATATAGTCTGTTTATAATCCCATTTAGGGACTACAAACAAGAAAAAAAAAGTATATAGACAAGTTATATATTTCAAGCAGACTTTAGCAGTAGATTCCAATTTTGAGCAGGTCAGCCGTAATGATATAACTCAATTGTCATGTTGATACTTTAAAACAGCATCTTTTTTTTGCTGCACCGTATAAAATAGCACTAATATGAGGGACCATGGAAATTTATGGACATAGAGATTATTTCATCTTTGGAAACAACTGTTAATGAATTTGTCATATAAAAAAGGTGGAGATTATAGTTCTTTATCGATCTTAATAATCAGCTGTTTTATGAAATGCCCTGCAGCTGTTCTCCTAAGATACCAGGCACATGCATTGTAAGGCAAGGGATGAACAAAGACCTCGTATAAAGTCATCACAAGTCTTGGGTTCCTTTCCACGAGCAAAGATGCTGAGAATTTGGTGAGGTCATCTTCAAGGACACAGCTGTCTTAAGACAGCCAGACAGAAGATTTTCTGCTTCTTTGGGTTTTTAAAAGCCAGAGTAAAGCCTCCTTAAAAGGCAAGTTTATACTGGAAAGGTGAATCGATTACTCTTTTATTAAGGGCTGACTTGGCTGTACATGTTTCCTCCTACTTTCAGAAAGACAATCACAAGCAACCCCTTTAGTTGCACCTATATATTTTGTGGATATGTAATGTAGGTATAATACAGCTTGTATTTGACTAAAGTGATGTGTCTTTTAAGAACTCCTGAGAAAGGAGGGCAAAATTTGCTTGTAAATGTTGGCAGATAATCACAGTATTCATGAATTCTCATTTATTTTTCTTCTACTTCCCTTTCAAAAATAGCCAGTGTTGTTGTGAGCATTCTGCTACTTCCAGAAAATAATTTGAAAGTGAGATAATCTAATTTAAATTCAGTGTAAATATAAATACTGCTAAAATATGCTTTCAAGACTAGCGTAGGATTATATGTGTGCTGTGGGGTGTAGGTCATTGCTTGTTTTCAGAAAACAAGGATTTCTGCGTCTAAGTTGTACATTACTAATTCTAAACCGTAATTTGTGATTTTTGTATACATTTGCTCTGTGGAGATGAGTACAAACAAAATACTACATAACCACTTCTGATGTATTTTTCTTGCGTTTTCTAATAATGTATACCTGTGCTGAAACAACATATCCTAGATCTGTACAATTACGCAGGTGAGCCTGAGTAGCATTCATGGGGAGGGATTCTTATATAGTAGTGAAGAAGTGAAATAACAATCATATTTTCATTATTCTAGTTCTCAGTTTTACCTGTGGTATAGCTTTGTGCATGTATATACATTTAGAGTGGCTTAGATGGGAGAGGATGGCTGACAAAGAACATAAGGGCTGCACCATCAAGTAAAAATAAGTGAGGAAAAGAGAACCCATGGTATTTTTCATCTGGGCATTCTGTGTGCATCGGTGTCAGAGGTAGCACCGTTAGTTGCAACATCGGTGTCGTGATTTTTCCAAGACCTGTGGCATTTTCCCAAAATCTTGTTTCTCTAATAGCACCTCCATAGTTGTAAAGTCAGCTCCACAAGAAAACAATGTGCTGATATGATGCAAAACAGTTTCTAGTTAGCTATTTAACCTTCTCTCCATGATTTATTATTTTACTCAGATGTGGGTAATGAGAACAGAAAATCCCTTTAGATGATTGTATGAATGGCTAAATATGCATGCTGGGTAGGCTTACATTAGAAAGGACTGTGAATTCCTTTTCTTTGGAGCTGAGGAGCGTGTCCGCAATGCTTGAAGAGTAGTCACTGAGTGGTGAAAATAATTAAGATGCTCTTGAATTGTGATTTTAAATTTTTTTTTGCTTTTGCCTCTTTGGTTAGATGGATTACATGGTCATGTGGGTAGATAACGTAGCATAGATAATTCTATCCTTGTGGTGCATCATAGATCAAGCTTTTGATTTCATTGTTTGTTTGCTCAGGGTGATACTGAGAGTATTACAGCATTTAGACATGAGGATTTCTAAAATGATGTACTGCAAATTTGGCTTCAGACTGTAAACATGTATTGGAACTGTGTAAGAATTATCAAGTGAATAATACTATGAAAATATTTTGGATTTAAAAAAACCCGAACAACCCATATATTGGACTTATACTGAATTCTAAATTCCAGTAAGAAAACCCAGCTTATTAATATTTAAAAGGAGAATCTTTTCTCTAAAAATCAATGAGTAGATGTAATTATTTGTTTTAGCAAAGAGGTTTAAAAATGAGAAATTGTCCACTGGCGTGGAACTGTCCTAATGCCGCTAGCTATGAATACATTATAGAGCTATATCTTTATAGAAAACGTTTCCGCCCTGCCATCTTCATTTAACACAGACATTTTCTGCTTTATTCATTTCACCTGGGTTAAATTTTGTTTACACTGTAATGCAATTTATGTTATTGAATATGATTCTCATAGGTCCCTCACTCTGAGAGAGAGATATAGCACTAGCCTGCAACTTGCCTTTGGTTTTGGTGTCTTTATTACTGAAATCTGCTTACATCAGAAGTATATAAATAATGAAGCTGGCAAGAATTTAACGTCATAGAAAAATCATCTCAGAACAAAAGCCACTAATTTCATGCATATATATCTTTGCGTGACTGTTGAGGCCCTTGTATTACACTACCCATATTACTTGTTTGCACTGAAACCAGAGAGGAATATGTGCTGAAGATATTTCTGCAATGAGTGTTCAAGGTTTGAAAATTAAAAGATGTGTATTTCCTTTGATTAGCCTTTTCATTAACTTTAAGCTGTTTTGGCAGACTTACTCAATGTAATTTGCTTTTGACATATATTAGTATTAAGTCATGCTTTCAAATGCTATATATTGTTTCCAGTATTAAACTATATTCTATAATTGACTTTCAAGACTTCTGAAAAGAATACATTTTTGCACAGAAAACAATGTAGTCTTGCGACCCAAAATTTTTATGAGGGAAAACCCCACTTTGTTTTACATCTCTTATTTCAGAGAATGCAGACAGTTGCCTAGATTTATTTTCTTTCTGGAGACTTTTGTTTTACCGTTTTGAGTAGGTCTGAGGTTTCTGACAGCAGACTACCCGTAGAAATGGTTAGGACTCGATATAATGCACATAAGTGGCAGGTAAACATCCTGCACGCAGATCTTGTTACTTGAGCCGTCAGACTTCCTTGACACCCTTTCGTGGCACATTTTGTACCAGTTGGTTTTGTCCACTGGGGACAAAGGCTGGCTGCGGCTTACCCATACAGTGCTCAATGTGACCTGTCCGAAGCAAGGCTTGAATATATGTCTCAGTTCAAAAGGGGAGGAATTTCAAATCGCTGGTCCACAGACAGAGGGTGGAGCAAGCTGTTGGATTATGAACGTAACGATTTTTAATTTCTGTCCAAAAGAAAACTCTTGTGATGATCTTGCGACCTCTTGTTTCCACCATACTGGTAGGGAAGTGTCTTCATTGGTTGTTCAATTAGTCTGATATAACAGGGAGATGAGTAATACTGTGTTAAGGGCAGTAAAATTCAGACACGTTCATTGTCGCCCCTTCTGTTCATTGAGGCCCATTAGTATCTGGTCTGGGGTTTTGTGTGTGAGTGAGATATAACGGAGATAAAAACAGAGAAGCCTCCTCAGAATAGCAGTGAGAGTGCTAGAGCGTTTTCTTGAAATTGAAACTGTGGGACATATTTCTCCAACAACGTGTACTGCTTTCTAACCCCTATTTTATTATGTGAAAGATAGATGTTGGTGTATCTGTTCTTAGCTTACAACAGGATGCCTTGAGGAAGACAGTATAGGAGATGTATCAGTCATTTGACTGCTGGAAGTCTGGGCAAGAACTGTTTGAAACTGTTCCCACGGTTTCAATTCTTTGAAATCACATTGTTCACCTCCATGAGTACTATGGCAGCTACTCCTCTGAAATCATCATTTGTCTGCTACAAAAGCAAAGTAAAATGAAGAACTGCTGTACCCCAAATGGGATGTGTCTTCTCGGCTTCCAATTAAACTCACTCAACTTCATACATTTAGCTGCTTTATTGATTTTTTTTTTTTTTTTTTTGCGGATTGAAAGAAAAACAATGCTGAAACATGGATTATACAAACCCCTTTGATACGAGCTATAAACTATAATTGTTCTTTCTTCCTTGCCTCCTCCTCCTTTCCTCTGTGAGTATGAGATGAAAAATGGTCCCATAATTGAAAAGAGACTGTGCAATTTGCTTTGTCAACAAAGTTCTCTTAACTCCTATCGCCGTTTCTTCCTACTGCAAACTTTGCGTTAGATATTGCAGGGCGTATCTGGAAATAGAGCATCTCATAAATCTGATGGCATTCAGCTGCTATGTGAGAGTGTGGTGTTGTGTGCCACTGAAAATTGTGAATTTCGTGGCTGCTGCTGTTTGAAATTGTTCTTTTTACTGAAAGGAGGTTGTTAGTAGAGTTAGACATGGCTTTTCACGGTACTGACGAGAACATAATCTTCATTGTGGCTCACTCTTCTGCAGTCCGTTGTCTCGGTGTGAAAAGACTGATTTGCCCAGAGCAGAAAGAAGAGAGGTGCTTTTTCCAGGTTTAGAAAAGAGGGTTGAATGTGTTGGTGCGTAACTGATAAAAGGAGACAGCCTCATCAGTTTTAAGCACTCTGTGATTGACAAGTTTCAACTGTAGTGGAGCCTGCTTGGGTCTGGATTAAGAATGTTGCGATGACGACTCTTATTTACTGATCTTTTTGCTTGATTTTGTGTGCTTCGTTCTTGGTGAGCCAGGGCATTTGAGTTATTTTTGATTCTCTTGCCCATCTCCTCTGCCCTTGACTGTTTTTATTAATCTCTGCAGTGGATTTCTTTGGCATTTGTCTTATCTTACAGAATCAACATAGGAGGAAGGGAAAAAATGGAGGGAGACCTTAACTTAAATATTTTTAACAGACAGCTGAACTAGAGGCTTAGATTGTTTCAAATCCATATAATGCTCAGGGAATGCTAGATGCACTTCAACAAATACTAATTAGATATGATTCTCCATGTGTTTTTGTGTGTCTGTTCTTAAAATGCAGCAGGGTGGAAGGGTGGGAAGAGGCCGCTTTGTGAAGACAGCTTCTTGTGCTCTGTGACTAAAATAAATTATGGCTCTTTTGGGCTTAAGGTACACATTATTTTGGTCGCTCATAGATCTCCTGCTGCTCAAGCACACTGGGAAACAAATGCATTTCTTCTATAAGAAAATAAAACCCAGAGTTAGTTTTCTCAAAGCTTGTTTTGATCCTCTGCTGAAAACAAGATTATTGTCTGTTTCCCTGGCCGCCCCAGGTTGTCTGTTGATCTTTCCTCATCTGGTCTGAGACCATGTAACAGAGAAATAATGAAAAAAGATGGCCATATCAAGGAGATTTGTAGGTCCTGAGTTTCAGAAAGCACTCTCCTCCTTGTTGATTAGCATTCCAGATGAATTCCTTTCTTCCAGAGAAAAGAAGCCTGTATTTTGCCATGCCAAATTACTGTATCATTGTCAGTTATAGATATATATTTTAGGAAGGAGAATAATCTCAGATTTATGGAAGGCTTAAACTTGAATCTCTCTATATAAAACCCCACAAGCTTATGTATGTATCCTGTAAGACTATGCTTATTTGGTCTTTCTAGTCAAGGATACAGAACAAGAGTACTGGCTGTGCTAATCAAGAGCCATATGTAATCTCCTGAATATCAGATCATTTCTCCTGGTGCTTTGAATTAGCATATTTTGGATGCTAAAATGTTATTATTCAGTTATTACTGTTGTACTTGTTATAGCAGGTATGGAGTTGTTTTTGCATAGTTTTCTCACCCAGAACACATACCCTGATTTAACCTTTTCTCTGAAACACTATCTTTCTATTTTTGGGAGACCTTTCAGTCTAGTGAAGTCTAAACAAACCACTTGAGCACCAGGAGAGCTAAAGAAATGGTATAAAATGTGCTTAGATGTGGCATGCAGTCTTACATCCTGCATCTTCTTTCCATCTGACCCACAAATTTGAAGGAAAGCTAACCGGTAGCAGCTCAGCGTGGACGAGCCGCTGAAGAAATAACCCAGAGGGTCATGTGTGGAGTGGGCAAATCGGTAATAGCTCGGGTTCAAACTTCATCTACTCCAGTGCTAGACAACTGGCACAAATACTCCCTTAGAAAATCATGGTCGACACAGGAAGCTTAGCTGGGCGATAGGATATTAAGTATACTAATAATAGTAGAGACTTGGCAAGTACATTTTGTCACTGTTTAGTATGTTATCTGCATATTTTTAACTTGAAAATTCTACAGAAATGTCACTTTGTGCAGAATGCACAGCCGCTGACTAACCGAAGTTTTGTTCCCAAGACTGCCCTGTTTCTGCTTCAAAGTGCCATTCAGGCTGTGTGCGTGAGCAAGCTGGCAGTCTCTGGATGAGTTTGACTGAAATTCAGTCCCAGAGCAAGCGGTGGGGAGGGGCAGAGCTGCTCTCTGGGCAGGTTGCAAAGCTTACAGTTCCACAGGTCTGACCTGGTCTGAGGCTTGGAAACGGGGTGGTGTTGGACAATATTTTTCTTCCTTTAATTACAAGAATTTGGGTCAGTCCTGATTTTGTGTGTATTTCGAAACTATCTGCATGGAACAATGAGTTGATGCATTTTAGATGTCAAGATGAGCAAGATCAGAAGTACTGCTTCTTTACAGTACAGAAGGATGCAGCGGTATCATTACTGTTGTTAAAAATGAATATCTCCACAAGTTACCCTACATCCGATTCTGCTATTGCAAAATCTAGTATGACCAGTTACCCATGGAAACAATTCATGAAAGCTAACCTTCAGAGTCCTTTGATCTTGCCAGAGCTCTTGGGAAAAATGAGGGTTTTTTTACTGTCATTTAGGGTTATGTATGGGCCGGAGAAAAATGTAGTTCCGTTGACAAAATGTACGTGGAGAGATGGGATAGAACTCCAGCTATTAATTCATATGAGAGCATTGTTATTTCACATAAAAAAAGTTCCTTAGAAAATGCCTTGTAATTAAAAGGCAATTATTATTTTCCAATTCAAAATACTGCCCCCCCCCCAGCATGTTCATTTTGACAAGGTTTATTAGTTATGGGTCTTATTTCTGAAAGAACTCTAATGACTAACCTTCACAGGTAATTTGTCATGATTTTTAGGAGATTAGGTAATACTGTACAAGCACAAGGTGAAGAGAGAACCATATCCAATTTAGAAGTGATTAAAATAAGCCCAAACAAGAGCCTAGTTTGCAATACGTTCAGTTGGCCTCATGAACAAAAGGAGGCATGAATGCTGGGAATATGCAAAGTTCCTGAATGAATTTTCTTGGTCCTAGTAACCTGCAGATTAGCCGCCTAGTATTGTTATAGAAGTCGCTTTAAAAATCTCACTAAGCACCGATGTCGTAATTTTGCGTGGAAGTAGTTACGGACTGTGACTGACGCTTCTATTAAAATCTGTTTTTCAGGGTCCATTACGTAGCCGTAAAAATCACTTGACATTCAAGGTCTCTGCCTGAGAGCCCTTTTTTCTCTCCCTAATACAAAAGTTCAAAAGATATACTTTACTCTTTTTTACCTCGGTAATAAAAGAAGAAAATATATTGGGTTTTGAGACATCACCTTCTCGTATCCCAGCCACTGCTAAGTTTTAACCAGAAGTTTTGACGGTTAGAACAAAGGAGTGTTTCTTCTTTACAGGAGCGGCCCAAATGGCTGGTTATGCTTCAGGCTGGGTTTGCACTGCATTTTAGCTCGGCCTGGTGCTGTAAGGCCAGTCCACCTGGGAGGTTATACCTCAAAAGGCTCGGCTTCCGTGCTGTGCGGAGAGCCGGGCCGTGGGATCGCCGGCCCGGGCGCTGCTCCGGGGCGGCGGGAGCGCTGCCTGCCTTCCCCTCCCGGGAGCGGGGCCTGGGGACGCGCCGCCGTCTGCGGCAGGCCCGCCGCGGGCCGCAGGCCTCCCCGCCGTGCCCCGGCCGAGAGGCAGCGGCGTTTCACGGTGTCTGTTGCCTCTCTGAGGTGGGAGAGAAGGGGAGGACTTTGGAATTCCTCTCCTGGCACAAGTCAGAAGAGGCGAATTAGAGCAGAGGAGCGGTGAGAGGCATTTCCTGAGCCTCCTCTCAGAAATGGCCGTCCTCTTCAGCCGGCCTAACGCTGCTTGGCAAGGCACGTTATGGCTTAAATGCTTTGACTGGGAAGGGAGATGAGAAAGGGCATAAACTCAGGCTTAACGCCATCTTTAGGGTGTCACTGCACTCCAAAAACCACGTTGCTTTCTAGCAGTCGAGAAATGTGTGCGGTGGTGTGGGGGATGGATTTGTTCTTTATCTTCTTCCACACCGTGCCTCCACGTTGGCTAGGTTTGTGGTTAAACTCTCCTCTTTTCAGTTCTGATTCTTCTGTCTCATCGCTACTCGTGTAAAAGAGCTCGTATTTCTTTCCACCTACACTGTTGCCTTGCTAGCTAAAGTCCAAAGTACTTTTGGAAAGTCATAAAAAATGCAAAAGGAATATGCTTGTGTTATTTAAATAAGAATCAGATGTTACCTAGGAGTTAACAGACACCATTCTAGACAATAACAGAGCTGTCGGTTTCTTCAGTGAAAATGTCATGGTGGTACCCTTCAATATCTTGTAATGTAATTTATATATTCCATTTTATGTATGTATGGTTTGTGGTGCTTGGCATCTAACACTCTTAAAATTGATATTTACCAAATAAAGAATGCAGATAACTGCCTTAAAATATGATCAAATATATTGCTGTCTTTGAGGGAAAGAATTTGATTTTATTCTGACTTAAAGTGGTTTTTATACTACTGTAACTTTTGTTGAGTTAGGTGGCAGTAATGAATTATAGTGGAGTAGATTTTCTTGGAATCTGTGACTTCATTTTTTTCAGCCTTCTATTGGTGTTTCTGTTTGACACGATGTGTAATACTTCATCTGTGAACCTGGCTGAACAGAAATGTCATCCTCCGCTCAGGAGGTTGTTAGATTCCGGTTCTAGGGAGCTGGCAAACTCCGGTTGTCTGAGGTAAAACTCTTTAATGGGAATGTTCTTCAGCAGAATCCCAGACGCTTTGTGATCTGTGAGACGCTGTGGGAAAACCAAGGTTAAAAGCTTAAACAGAAAAGAATCCTGCCAAGTTGGGTCTGGTGGGCTAGTGACAAAAGCAAGCTACTGAGTTTTTGCCAGGGGAAAGAGGAGTAGGAGGGCTTTTACAAATACCAAACTGTGCTTAAGTTCATAATAGAATTTATAAATGTATCTCTTAATGGGCCGGAAGGAATTTTAAACACAAAATCTGGGACATTTGGCTCCTCCTTTTCTTCAATGCCAAGATCTGAATTCAGGAATCTGTGTTGCCTTTTCTTCTTCCTCCCCAGTTAGCTGCATTTAGCAGAACTCTGAAGTAATGAAGAGGCATAAGGAAATGAATATTTTTGTGCTCCCTGGTACTGAGTTTGCTGAAGTCGGTAACTGAATAAGAACTTGAGATGAAAGAATGGCTTAGGGGCAAATATGCTGGTCAAAAGACAAAGTTAGACTGATAGAAAATAAGCCTGGATGGGACCTCAGACAGGTCTTTTTGACCTGTTGCGGGATGAGCTGCCCCTTTTCTTCGCACATCTATGTAACATGTTGTTAAAAACCTTCATGGATGGAGACTGCGCAGCTGCCCTAGGTAGCCTGTTCATGTGTTTCTCTATCTTCACTACTATTTTCTTCATGTCTTAAATCTGTTCTGTTATACTACTTCAGTCCTCTTCAGAATTAAGACCTGTTTTCATATCTCCAATTTATATTCATCTGTATGTTATTTTCACCTTTTTTCCCCCCAGTATTCCCTTGAAGTCATGTTTACTAGACCTCCCATTATTCTTGTCATCCTCTCCTCTGGATCTTCTTTTGGTCCATATCTGCCATTAAGCTCGTTGCCTGCTTTTTGGTGGGCATACTACTTGTCTTGGTTTTGGACTCAATGTTCTTCATAGTAGCTGGTATAATGTTGTGGTTTGGATTTAGGATGAGAAGAATGTTGATAACACGCTGATGTTCTTAGTTGTTGCTAAGTAGTGTTTACACCAAGTCAAGGATTCTTCAGCTTCTCATGCCCAGCCAGCAAGAAGGCTGGAGGGGCACTAGAAGTTGGGAGGGGACACAGCCAGAACAGCTGACCCAAACTGTCCAGAGGAATATGCCACACCATATGATGTCATGTCCAGTATTTAAACTGGAGGGAGTTGGCCAGGAGGGGCGGATCACTGCTCGGGGACTGGCTGAGCATCGGTCAGTGAGTGGTGGGCAATTGCATTGTGTATCCCTTGCTTTTGTTGGGTTATATTTCTCTCTCTTTTTATTATCTTCCTTTTCATTACTATTATTATTACTATTATTTTATTTTTTATTTCAGTCATTAAACTGCCTTTATCTCAACCCACGAATTTTACTTGTTTTCGATTCTCCTCCCCATCCCACCGGGGCAGGGGGCGGGGAGTGAGTGAGTGGCTGCGTGGTGCCTTGTTGCTGGCTGGGGTAAACCATGACGTTACTGACGTTACTGCAGGTAAGACCCTATCAGGAGTGCTGAACAGAAGGGAAGGATACACAGTACTTTTGTCCGTTTCTTCCAAGGTGGTGATGGCTTTGATTTCATTTTGGTATGGCATCACGTTCAGGTCATGATCTGCTCCAGGTCTTGCTCTGCTGCATAGTTCCCCTCCCCTCGCGAGCGTGGTCAGGGAAGAAGAGTTGGGCCAGCAGCAATGTTCAAGGTAGAACAGCTTGAGCGCAATAACTCACCTCTGTTATCTCTATTAATTTCTTGATAATTGGCCTGCCTTATTTACCCATTTTCTGCTAAGTAAGTCAGAACATTTCTGTATGCCATTGCTGCTTAGCAGTACTCTTAATGAGCGTTGCAAGATAATCGTTTGCAACCCTGAGCCTTTAACTTCCATTTATTTCAGTAGTCAGAGGGACCTATGTTTGGTTAAATGAACTGTTCAGATTTTCCAGCAGAATTGTCTTTATTCTCTCTGCACACATATAGAGCTTAATTGACAACACGCCAAGATTTCATGTATGGCTATTCCAGGTGTAAAGGTCCGATGTACTTTGATATCTGTTTGTAAGCTTATGAGCAGCATTGAAAACCCCTGTAAATGTTTCCGGTTTGAAATGTGAAACAGCTTTTACAAACCCTTGAAAACATTAAAATAATGCTAAAAAATAAATGAAGCATTATTTGACCTGAAGCATGATTGTTTCACTTTCCAGTGTTGCAAGCAAGTAAAAAGCCTAGTTATTTTGACCCACTCTACTTAAAATGTTAATTGTGTAATATAAAGTTTAGAGATCTTCTGCCAGTGCTAATCTCAATCTTCATTTCTCTTCTTAATTGCACATTTGAACAAGAAATCGTAATGTTTTTAAATTAGCTCTTACGATCTATTGGGTCTTATGTGAAGGAGAAGATAGTTACTTGTAAGCTACGTGGTTTATATATAGACCGACCTAGCTGATTCCCAGGGACATTGTAGGAAAAGTTGCAAATGTAACAAACATTTTTGAAAAGTTTATGCTGAAACATCAATAGCTTTCCTTTCCCCAGTCCTTCTTGTCTTTTCCTGTCTCAAAGAAACCCATGTTTTGTATTCAAAGTGCTGTTAGGCTAGTCTAGGAATAAACAAGTGTTCTTTGTATGTGATGTCTAGTTCTCGATAGCTAACAGAACAAAATTATAATGGAAATCGGGCAAGTTCTGTTTACACAGAGAAGGGAAAGTGGATCACAGGGTTTGCCCTGTGGTATCTGATATTATGAAGAATGAACAGTGCTGTCTTCTTTAGAATTTTATCATATATTAACAATTATTATTAATAAAATAATAAAGTCTCTAGCATTTTATACCTTATATATATAAGGGGCTTTCACATGATCTAACTTAGTTCCCACTTAACATGGGTGACTGTGTCACATAATCATCTTCATGGATTTGTCAGATCTGTCCTAAAATTAGCTGTTTCTTTAATTAAAAAAAAAAAAACCAAAACAAAACCAAACTAGCCAAAAAGTAAATATTTTGCTATTCAGCCTGCTAGGAACTTTCCACTGATTTCCAGCCTAGACTGACTCCTGACAGGTAATACTCACTTGCATTGGTGTTCTGCCGCTTGTCATTCTTTGTCTTGAATAAAAAAAAAAAAAAAAAAATCTTTTTATTATTTGCTCCTAATAAGTTTACACAAAGGGATAATATCTCCTCTTGGCCTTGAATGTGCTAGCCGAAATAAGTGAGGAACACTACATTTCATAAAATAGATTATTGATTCACTTGTATGTCCTAGTGGCTCTGGGTTGGTTTTTTTTCTTCTTCTTTTTTTTTGAGCAGAGTTGAAAAAATTGTATTGAGATAAGTGTCACTATGCCTTGTTTTATGGCATTAATACTTTTGTGCTTGTTACAAATGCTTCTGTTGATAAATTCCAGATAGCTTTTGCCTTTTTTAACAAAGCTAATCCTCCTTATCCTGTGATTTTCTGATTGATTAATATGGTTTTTATCCTCCCCATTCATTTCTCACTGATAATTTCCCATCTTTTAGCAGAAATGCTTATTACGAGGCTCTCAAGCAGAGTCACAATACACTTGATACCATTACTTTTCATTCCCTTTCTTTTAGGCAAGTCCTGATGGCCTTCCCCTTCTTTCAGAATGAAATACCAGTGTTCCCCGGCATTGGCAGTGCTTTACAAAGTTGTACCAGTCCTACCGACCAAAGTTGTGCCCCCTTTTTTGTGTCTTTGCTGAAAATATTAGATGAGCTCCAAGACAAATATTTGAAGAAATTACCTTCTCCAGTTTTCTCTTTTTTTTTTTTTTTTTTTTTATCAATAGACTTCCAGGAACTTTAAGGATACAGTTATTCCATTTTTCTTGATGAGTATACTGAGGCAGCATAGTTGGAAAAGCCTAGATCTCCAAGGCAATTTAGTCATTCGTAATGGGGCTGTGACAAAGTAAAGTTAGATGTCCTACTGTGCCGTCCCTCATTAAATTCTGTAATTAGATGTCTATGAAGCTTCCTATTTTTCACAGGTAAACCGTCCTACAGGCCGTAAGTTCTACTTCTGTATGTATCCGATTTATCTATCTTATCAGAGATGCCCAGACTTGCACTTAGTTCATGCCAAAGCCATTGTAATTAAACCCCCCAAATAAGCTTTATTGAGACCCGACACAATAACCCAGAGTGCTCCAAGAATCCAGCCCTGGAGTCAGGCTTTTGGCAGAACACACCCTTGACCCAACAGTAGCTGCTGCTTTTGCTTGGAGACGTTAGGCAGAGCATTTCTGTTTGTGGGTGTACGTGGCTTGCAGAGCGGCTAATGGTATTTTTAACCTAAATTTTTTGATTTAGGATGATGCCCTGTGCTTGAGGTGTTGCATATCTCTCTCTCCTGCCAGGGAAGGGTCTGAAGGAGGGTCCCTTGTTAGGTCTCCTGATGTTGGTGTTCCACGCTGCAGAAACCAATAAAGATTGATTCGCCCAGGGTAATAAACATGGACATAGTTTCCTAGGAGAGGGGTTAGCTGGCTTCCAGTAGCAATAACTGTTTAATCCAGGGACGGTTACACGTCCATGTTTCTCTCCCTGCTCCTCTGGCCCTGCCTCTCCCCATCCCCAAATAGTCTTTGGGGATATAAATGCAAATAACTTAATATGCCCATCATTACCCAGCAGATCAGTGGCACAGCCAGCAGTAGGACTCGAGCACTGCAATGCTTGCTTTCTTTTTTTTTTTTTTTTTTTAAAAGTTGGCAAAACTCCAGTGGGCTGGGGAAGGAGTGCAAGGATGTTCCTTATTATTTCAAAGCACCCTCCTTTCTTTGTAGATGGATTAGCTTGCTGCTGTTGGAGCTGAAAGAGTGAGGTATGGAGCAGTCTTTAAACAAAGTTTTACAATTAGGCTTATTTCAGAGTAGAAATTTCTTCTTTATTGGAAGTACTAATATATGGAAATACATCTTTATAATGATAGGCTGTTTGGGGCTGATTTGAATTGCTGTCATTATTTCACACATACTTTCTGTAACTTCACCATTTATTCTTATTTCCTTCTGTTTTCTTTGACCACCTTGCTTCCATCTCTTTGCTTCTCAAAAGATTAAATGGCCGAAATGCTGCACCCTAAAGTTCTTTCATTATTCACAGAAAGTGTCATATAGTTTAATTATAATGCAAATAGGAAATGATTTCTATCTAGAAAAGACAAGACATTTCATTTAGTACCAAATAGCAGGTATGAAAATTACTCTATTTTCTATCTATGAAATTGCCCAGTCTTTGCTGGATTGCAAATTTTGTTCAGGATGCTTAATACAGTTTAAAGTTCTATATTAAATATTAAGTGGGATCCAAACTGTCACATTTACGAAGTGTTGCTGCATGCAGGGGTGTAATTTAATGTCTACTGTCAGGAAATAAATTCATAGACTATAGATTTTAGTCCTGACTAGGCCACTAACTTAAGTGACTGGAGGTGCTTCCCTCGTTTGTCCATGCTCATTTTTCTCTGTCTATGGAACGTGTATCATGACAAGTACCTATAATATGTTGGGTGAATGACTTAACTCAAGTTGTTGATGCAGCTAAGAAGTTGGAATTTGCTTTTAGAGAAAATGTTAATGTGTCAAAACCTAAGTTTTGATATAATTTGAAGTATTTTGTCCTGTGAATCTAAAAAAATTTTTGGAAACTATTCAGGAGTGGGAATATTAAAATTTCATTTTTGCTATTGCTGTTTGTATATTATATCTTGCTTTTCTTGTTGGCTTTTTGTGGCTTGCCAGTGACACTAGTGCATACATTAGTGTTAAGCCATTTAATTATAGTACAAATTGGAGAAACAGTAACAAGTAGCAACTGCCCAAATTCTCTTAAAAACCAAAATTAATTGTAAATCTGTATGTCGTCACTAGGACTGCATACTGTGTTATGAAATAATATAAAACAAGAAAAATATGGAAGTGTACTCATAAAATAAAATTTCAAATGGCTTTTCAAAAGACAATGATGGAATATACGATTTATTAAAGTTTTTTTGATGTAAGAGAAAACAGCATTTGACAATCAATACTACAGAATATGGATCAGATATTTTCTGATACTCTTCAGATATATTTTCAATAAGCTATTGAAATAGACAACTGTTTTGCTGTCCTCTTGCTAATGCATATCAGTAAATCATCCCTAATTATCAATGTAGTAATTGGTTGGCAATTATAAATCAATGAAGACCGCAAGCTTTAGAGATAAGCTATGTAGTGGTAGAGAAAAAGACAAAATAATAGTAATATGCTGTTCAAGAGGCAGAATTTTATGATCTATGGAGCTAAAGGGGACTTTTAAAATCAAAAGAAAAATATATGGTGTTACGCTAAAAAGAGTAGTGTTGACAAATAAGAAGGTGGTGAATAATAAGAGGGATAATTAATGTGAATCTGAGCAATCTAACTGGTTAATTGCACATGAAAGTCTTTTCAGTTTTTTTGGAAATAACAAAAACTATTTCAAGTGAAAAGGAGCAATTGGCAGCATGATCTGTGTTTCTCAGCAGTTTCAGAGCTCGGTCCTCTGTAGAGCTAAACCAATAATGTGCTGTGCTCTTCCTCGCTTATGGTCATTGTATTGGAACTGTGAAGCAGTAGTAAAAAATTAGGAGAATTATTATAACATTGGATTTATCTTTAATTAAATATTCAAGGCTGTTAATGTGCTGCCTGAAATTGACTTTCTAATATTTTGCACACAAAAAAAATGAGACTGCAAAGATATTTGCCTGAACATATTTGGTAATTGTTCTCCCTAGAGATCCAAGGCTGACTCGTGTTCAGGTGAATGTTTCGATTTCCTTTTCTACATCCCGCCGTAGTCGAATACGTGCGCTGTCCCTGAGCGCTGATGGGAAGGCTAATTGCCTCCGGGAGCTGGGAAGGGCTGGGAAGAAGTACAGTGTTCCGCGAGGGATGTGTTCTCTTCCCTTACAGATGCAGGAGCTGCTCTCTGTGCTGGGGAGTAGAGGCTCTGCCAAGAGGCAGGTCTCTGCTATCCAGTGAGGCAACTGGGGATCCACGTCTTTTCAGTAAGCTTTTGTAAGTACAGATTTTGGAATGAGATCAGAGATGATTTGATGTTAACCTGCGGAGACACTGTTTACCAAGGGTAGAAGATAGTACTGTGGAGTTGTTGTGATGGACGTGGCTGGGGACAGGCTCCAGGCCAATTCTTTCTACTCTTTTCCTTGTCTTCATTGATGTTCGGCTCAGGGTGTGCATGTTCCTTGCGTCCAGTTTATTCAGAGGGTACCTGAGTGATATTCTTTAGCCTCGTTATTGTTCCCTTGCACAGCGTTCTCTGATGGACGCACCAAATACCCTTCCACAGGAAATGTCTACGTTTCAAAAGGTTGCTTTAGTGTTCGTTTCCATCTTGCTTAATAGCATGTCAGTAATGGTAATGTAATGGCATGGGTTACTTCAGTGACATATCGTAATGTGAAATTACAGTTTGGGTAATCTATTTCTAAAATATGGGTAGCTACTAAGTAATGACTAAAGTGCTTTACACACACACACACACAGGTGTACATCAAAGCATTTCTTATTAGTGTTGCAGAGAAACAGTTTGACACTTCAGTTTCAGTACAACACAGCCAGGAGATGCTTTGATCTAAGTGCTGAACTGCTCCTTTGCAACAAACAGGACACACTTTGATGTAGTAAAGAAAAGATGGAAGTCTCATTCAGAATTAAGTTTTCCATCCTGGCTTTTTTTTTTTTTTATTTTTTATGACATGAAATATTTGGAAGGTAGTGCTCCATCGATGGGGTCGCGTCTCCTTCCCGAAAGTGCAGTCCATGAAGCTCAAGTATGGCCCTATATATCCACCTCAGGATGGGAACTGCATTAGGGGACACAGTACCTTTACGGTTGTTATGCTAAGGTGAAAGCACAGCAGATTTGAGGTGGAAAGATTAACTTTTTTTCACCACAGTATGGTCTACGGTATTGATACAGCCAGGGCTGGGGTCTTGAAAAATTCCTGTCTGGAAAATGATGCTTCACAACGTAAATCTAATGTCTGCGGTCAAGGATGTTTTCTCTTTGTCCTTGCCTGCATAACTATATGCCATGAAATAGCTGCTGTAGATAGCTCCCAGGCTGGCATTGATTGGTAAAGGGATTTCTTTGTATACTGTCTACTATTTTAATGGTTCTTAATGGAGGAAGCAATTTTTTTTTTTAAATATTTTTAAATCAAGAGTTACAGTTAACCTGAAAAATAAATATGTAAATATTCAGTTCTTGCCAGGAAGCCCGATTCTTACCTCACGTCTTTGGTATAATTCTAACACCTTTAAAAGAGGCACTTTTGACTGAAAGCAATGTAAATGAAGGTAAAAATTTAAACTTTGATGAGAAAGGTTATAGAATATGGAAGCTATTAAAGCAGTTCAGAAGATTCTAGTCCCACCTCAGAAATGGAGAAATGCTCTATGAGTGCTTAGGCCAAAAACTCTCTGTTGCGGAGGTCTTTTAAAAAGAATTCAAATGAGAGACGAATGATCACTGGCATGTGCGAGAAGGCACAGAGCTTGTTTCTGCATTTGCCAGCAGAGCATGTGTGGGTTGTTTGGCTTTGAAAGGGTAGGAATACTTTTCTGGAATAGTCAGAGCAACCAAAAACCAGCCAGCCTAGGATAAAGCCTCAAAGCGTGTCCAAGAAAAAGGAAGCTGTTGTGTTGCTCGGTGTATCGAATACTTCCTTGTGCTAAGATTGGTAGCTTTTTAAACTTTTCTTTGTACTGTCACCTGAACTTTTTATTCTATACCAGAAAAAAAAAAAAAAAGGAAAGAAAAAGAAAACAGAAAGGTATAAAAATGGATAAAAGAACAATAAAAAGCAGGCAATGGCTTATTGTAAAATATATCTCCCTTAAAGCATTGTTAGAAGCAGTGTTTTCATATCTTTCAAACTGTTTCCTCCATCCAGTGTCTCCCGCTGGACCATTAAAGAGGCCAAACCGGCCCCAGTAGCTTACTTGCCTACATGCCAGCCAAACGACACTGCCCTGAAGATGATCTTTTCTAATTCATCTTCAGCTTGCTGAGCAAATGACCTCACATCGGTCCTGTGGAGCCTTTCCTCATAGCTGATGCGGTCCGTTACAGTTATTATTGCTGCTAGTGCCTAAGTGCCTCAGCTGACAACATGATGTCTCAAGAGGGCACATCTGAACAGGAGGCCAGTGTCCACAGAGCAACAAGCAGAGGGAAAAGTGAAGGAAGCATGAAACCGGCCTTCAAAATACCTGCGGTGGCCAGGGAGGAGACAGCTGCCTGGAGGAAATAATCAGAAGGGGACAGCCCGCTCCGTGGGCAAGCACGGCAGGCACAAAAGGAGGAATTTCTCAGGCTGGGGCTGTATTAACAAGAGCACAGCCAGGAGGGTGAGGATGGTGATTATTCCCCTTTACTCAATACTCATGAGGCCACGTCTGGAATAGTGTGTCCTGTTTTGCTCCCCCCAAACCAAGAAAAACATCAATAACCTGCAGCTTCATGAGCAGAAAGCCGTCAGGATGATCAGTGCTGGACTTGCCTGTGCAGGGAGGCTGAGGAATACGGTTTGTTCAGCCTGGAGAAGACACGGCTTCACGGTGACCTAACAGCAGCCCCCCCAGCACCTACGGGAAATTACTAAGAAGATGGAACCAGGCTTTTTATAGGGATGCAGGGAGGGGAGACGAGAGACAACAGACAAATTGGAACAAGAGAGGTTCCAACTTTTTCCCCATGGGGAAGAAGCCCAGGGAGGCTGTGCAGTCTCTGTCCTTGGAGGTTTTCAAGACCTGCCTGGATGCAGCCCTGAGCATGACTTGCCTTCATTGCCCTCGTGGTGGGCCCTGCGGGGTGCACCAGCTTGGACCAGAGGCCTCCTGACACGCCAACCAGCCTGAATTAGCCTGAGATTCTGATGCATAATTTAGATTTACAAACCCCTTCAGCACAGTTGTCGCTGATTCTTTTTCTTGTAGATGCATACATTGCTGAGTGAAATAGAATTTGTCTTACCCTGTTTTAATGGGAGAGATTACGGCTGTCTGCCTTTGGGGTAGTCCGCTAAATTTCCTGTTGTAGTCGGTGGAGAGAAATAGGTATTTCTAATGCACGATGCATCTTCTCCTAAGGAGGCATCTGAAGTAGGTGTTAGATGAATTGTAGCCTAAAACCACCCAACTCTTCACTGATGATAAATGGGGACCAGATAACTGTCTGTAGTACACATATATCTAGACGTTCTAGACATCTAAACCTAGGCGAGCTGGTTCTTTATGATATTTTCGCTTGAAGGGGTTTTGATGTCTTTTGTGGGAATCAAGATTGTTGTGGAAATACGGGACGCAATTAGCCCTGTACAGCTTGCTTCAATTGTACAGGATGAGCAATGGGTGATTGTCACCTGTTGGATACTTGGAGCTTTAGAAATTATTTCGAAAATCAGGAACAGATTTTCTTCTGCTGTAAATAGAGGACAGCAAGATAATGACATTTTGCTCTTTTTTTTTTTTTCTTTCATTCTTTTTTTCTTTTTCAAAGGCAAAAAGGGGCATGCATACCATTTGGTATGTGACTGCTAGCCAATGGCACTGTAATAAACCAGCTAACTCTCAGTTTAATGTTCACCTTTCCATAGGAAGGAAATGTCATTAAAAGGTAGGGAGCGGTGGCCTATGTATGCAAATGCTTCATTGTAAGGTCAAAATCAAAAGTAAGTGACGAAGAAGAAGAAGGATTTGTGAATTTGGTTAATTAGGCTCCTGTGAGCTCCTTCTGAAATTCTTGTGAAACACAGAAAAGACAGTAGTGCCATCCCAGATGCCGGTGTGATCCTGCCCTCTACTCCGAACATGTTCCTTGCAGGCGCCGCCTCCCTTACCTGTCGGTTGTTCTGCCCAGCAAACATTTTCAATTTGGCACGGATAAGGCTGCCAGTCTTTGTGAACTAGCAGCTGGTCACTTCACCCTCAGCCCTTTTATTTCTAATCCTGTAAGATAAAAGCTGACATGCACTAATGAGATACATACAGTTTTTTCTGAAGCAAAGAATTTCCCAGAAATACACTTAAACATGTTTGCTCAGTAATGCTGGTTCTTTCCCAGCTACGCTTTAGAGATGCAGAGCTGGCTGAACTGGAAGAGGACTGTAAATATTCTCTTATTATTCCAATTTCTTCTGGTCTGCTAGTAGCTTCCCCCTTTCACCTTTCTTGATATCCTGTGTTTATCAGTCCAGCAGGATGATTCTGCAGGAGCTTCTTGTTAAAATATGGGTGTACATTACTGGTTTAAAGCAAATGAAGACAACATCTTAGTGGTAGTAATTTTTTATCAGCACTTGAAGTGACCATATTGGATCGGATTATAATTTAGATGTATGTTTGGATGCATTTCTGAAACAGCTGTATGCAGGCTGTGATGTGGTTTGAACTGACGTTATTCTGATGACTGAAAAACTGTGAGGCCAGAGACTGAATTTTCACTTATTGAAAACTGAGGTAGTTTTACCAAGAAAAATGTCTCTAGGAGCATGATAAATGACCTCCCCTTAAGAAAAAAGTAGATATTTCAACTTTATGTTAAAGCAAATAAGGCTTGCATCTAAAAGACTGGCAGATTTTGGGGTGGTATGTTACATAACTGAAGGGTAGGTAATGAAGGCATCTTTTTTACTGCATTTAATAAATTGGAAGATAGTCTGTAGGATTTCGAAGTTGGCACAGGTTAAGAACCAAATGAAATACACATCTCGCAATTTGCCTTTTCTCTGCTGTATTTCACAATCAGTATATCTGTGAAAACCTTGTTTTGGAAAGCCAGATATTTTATATTCTGTTTTGGTGGTCCCAAGGTCCTTGACAACGGCATGCCGCATGCTTCACTAGTATTTAGTGTTCATCTATTTTTGAGCGACCATTGGCCTAAGTCACTGTTAGGCAGTAAGCGTTTTTTTTACTGCCCCTCAAGTGATTTAAATCTTACAGATTGCAGCATATTAGGTGCTTTCATGTGGCCCTAGGAATAATTGCCACTGCCCGTTACTATTTGTTGGCTTAGGTGATATTTCCTACTGTGGAAATACTTCCCCTACAACCCTTGTCTTGCTCGTGTCCTCTGATGTGCATGGCTACACCGCCACTGCCGTTGTCCTTGTTTGTGATGTGAGTCACAGTCGTCACATTTTCTGGAGCAGCTCACCTCGCCCAATCTTTGATCTGGATCTAATGTGCATGATGGAGACTGTAGTCTTCGTAGAAAGATTATGTGGTCCTTGTGGGAGAAGGAACATACCCAGTGCAATTAGGGAAAAAAATTCTGATAGGATGGTATAAGTGTTCTGTTTTCAGTTTGTTTGGTGGGGTTTTTTGTTTTGCCCCCCCCCCCCCCCCCCCCCCCCCCCCGCCAAGTAGTCTTCCTTCCTCCTAAATGCATAAATATATATAGGACAGCTTTTTTCAGAGATGCTCACTTTTTGGATTCTTGATGTTCTGGTATCCTGTGTGCCATAGATCAGACTCATTTCACTGATAGTGAAGCTCAGAAACAGAGATTCTGCATACACATGTATGCATATATTAAAACTTTTTGTAAAGTGACAACATTCTCTATGTTCATTCATTAATCTACATACTATCTGAAGTATATACTGAAGAGCTACTAAAGGTTTCTGTGGTATCAAAAAATTTTGCTTAAAAATAAACAGAAAAGCAGAGAAATTCTTCAAGATCAAACACAGGGGCAATAGGAGCACCAGTGTTAAATCTCAAGTAGCTGTTGCTTCTAATCCTTGAATTTACTCATCTAGCTAGATTCACGGAGTCTTTGGAACCGCCCCAAAACCCCAAGCACTAATATTTACATCATGTAGCTGTCTGAGATTCTACAGAGTTCCAAATGATCCTTCTAGTGCAATCAAATCTATTTTTATGTGCCAGCTTTTGCAGATATGTTTTTGCAGAACAGTTGTATAGATTAGTGCATTTTAAGAGAGTAAATTACATTGTGGTATTCAAATAGTAAAGTCAACTAATATGAGAAACTCCTAACTTTGGGAATGCTGTTGAAAAGCAATTACATTCAACTTATGTATAATAAAACTTAGTTAATTCAATGAAACGGGGGGCACAAAACCAATTTCGATAAATGTGGGGTTTTTAATGAGTGGAGGTTTTATTCATGCAATAAGCCGTGGTGACTGTCTTCATCCTGAATAATCAAACCCCTTTCAGATAATGAAATAAACAAAGTTTTTTTATATATTTTTACTTTTTTACGAAGTATTGTAATATTACATAATACTTAGGAAGTATTTTGAGATCACAGGATGAAAGATGGTATAGAAGTGCAGTGTATTTATTATTATTATTACTAACATTTGATGAGTCCCAGGGCTTTTCTTTCAGGATTTTCTACTTATTTCAGTTGCACATTTTTAATTGCTTAGTGAAATGATGTAGTCATATCTCACAGCTGGTTTAATTGGACTTATTGATGTCTGAAGCAGCACCCAGGCTGGGAAAACTGGGGTCTGATCAAAGTCTGCAACTAATGGTTTAGGGAAGTTAAAAATTCAGTCTGTAATTAAAAAATGAAAGAGAGAGCGTGTGTTTTCCAAGTGCACATTTTATGCTAAGAAAACAGTCACTTCTTATTTATTTGGAAAAATTCATTGCAGTATTTAAAAAGAAGGGTTAACAGTAATGACTGCAGTTTTTATTCCTGAATATTTGTTGAGTTTTTCACCTGGAAGATTGTACTGGATGCAGCACTGTGCTTTCATAACTGCTGGTATACTTTATTCTCTTTAGTTATATTTAGAACAGCATGTAAAATAGGAAGTTAATTTTAAGATGGGTTTCAAGATTTTTTTTTTTTTTTTTTTTTTTTCAATGGAAACCAAGAATTTTGAATCTTCCATGAAGGAATTTTTTTAGCTTGATTAAAAATACATATAAAAATTTGCAATTTTAAAATGTTTTATATAGAACAAGTAAATTTAACATTAAAATGAATTCTGATTCAAGTTGATGCAAAAAATGGAGGACATTGAGCAGCCACTGTTAGCTTTTGAAAATCTGTATCTCGGCTCATTGGCTACTGAGGATGCAGAAGCCCGTTGTTGAGCATCTCTAGTCAGGTGAGATGAGTCCTCACCTTCATTCTGAACGTGTCGGTGGGATGTTTGGACTGCTGTATTTGTTTAGCAAATTTTACTAGATTTTTTGCAACATTTTGACTCTGATTATTTAGTGCAATGAAATACGGTGCTGTCCAAGTTAACTGGGAAAGCGTGCTTTTTTCATGTTTCTCAAACTTACTGGATTTTGCATGGGAAATCACAACAGAAAACTGCTTTTTGAGACTGTGCGCATGGTGTGATGGAGTTAGGAACCTGGGTAAATTTTACTGCTGCGGCGGGGGTAACAGATGGAAGGTGGTGGGACTGGAGACAGTTCAAGCAGACCAAAATAGAGAATGGCTTCTACTTGCATTATGAACAAAAGGAGATAGGCTAAGTGATGCAAGAGTCTTGATTTCTCTTCTTAAACAACGCTTCCAGTCTTTTGTTATTTGATATCTTTTGTGTAGGGTCTTTTTGTGTACCCTTCTTATTACCAGAAATAAACATATATATTCCAAGGTGGATGGGGACCTTCTGTTGAATGAGAGCAGTTGCAATCCAGTGCACTGTATGGAAGACCCACCGCAAACTTCATCCTCTTTATGTATCTGTGTTCGTACGTTTTCCAAAAGTATGCATTTTTATCATTTGCACTGTATTGATCAGCACTTCCTGAACCATTTTCTTCCCTGATTAATGATACAGAGTGCTTTACATTATTCCGCTTACAATCTCAAGAGCTCTTTTTACACTGCTTGTTTGGGGATTTGCTTCCTTGGGAGAGATTATTACTGTATGAATGAAAATGCTTTTCTGAGGCTGTTAATCATTTCAAGACTTAAAAAAACTAATTGAGAATATTTCCCGTTATTATTAAACTCTCAGGGGTGCTATAGGGCGTGCACACTATTATAATCTAAACCTGCAATTTGGCTTCGCTTCTCGTGCCCTTTGGCACAGTGGTATACATGGGAATTTTAAGGAGAACAGCTGACACTCCCCCAGCCCAGCCACGCTGAAGAAAATGTGCTTTTTATCATTTTCTCGTCAGCTGCTGCCTCCTGTTAGCAGTGAAATTGTTTTGACAAGTGTTATTTTGTCTGAACCATATTCAATTACAGAAGGGCTCAAACTAATTAAAGGAACTTCCTAACATTGTGGACTATTGGGCTGCAATATGATCTTCCCGATGAAGTGGAGGAGGACTCATCATGTGAGTCATTTTAAAATTGGTTGAGGCAAATCAGCAAAGAATGTATGGTAGGGAGCATTTATTTTCTGTCACAGGACGTGCTAGATAAGATAATAGGCTGTTTCTATGACTCTTTGATGTTGAACTCTAGCATTTCAAGTGCTAGATAGAGTGATACATTGGTTATGCGTTGTACCTAAAGACTGTGCATGAAGTAGTCTCCTAGCATTGGATAATAATACAAAGGCTCATCAATGAAGCTTTTAGGCATAGAGCCAGTGTCACGTGAATGATTCTTTTTGTGCAATGCACTGGATTGCAGGCAATTGGTACGTTGGGTAGAGAATGCTGTTTGTCAGTGTCCTGTTTTATGAGAGGCTGCAATCGTCTTTCGTAGCTCTGATGAACCAATTTGCAAACTGCATCCAGTTTACTTTATCAGTATTTGTTGGAGTGAGCATTCCTTCTGAGACCGAATCACAGAATGACAGAATGCTTGAGGTTGGAAGGGACCTCTGGACGTCATCGTGTCCAGCACTGCTGCTCAGGCAAGGCCATCTAGAGGCAGTTGCCCAGAACGTGTCCAGATGGCCTTTGAGTATCTCCAAGGATGGAGACTCCACAACCTCCCTGGGCAACCTGTGCCAGTGCTCGGTCATCCTCACACCGAAAAAGTATTTCCTGATGTTCAGGTGGAACCTTCTGTCTTTCAGTTTATGCCTGTTGCCTCTGGTCCTGTCACTGGGAACCACTGAAAAGAGCCTGGCCCCATCCTCTTTGCACCCTCCCTTTAGGTATTTATATGCATTGGTAAGATCATAGAATGGGTTGGGTTGGAAGGGACCTTAAAGATCATCCAGTTCCAACTCCCCTGCCATGGGCAGGGACACCCGACACTAGACCAGCTTGCTCAAAGCCCCATCCAACCTGACCTCAAACACTGCCAGGGATGGGGCATCCACAAACCATCTGGGCAACCTGTTCCAGTGCCTCACCACCCTCACAGTGAAGAACTTCTTCCCTACATCTAATCTCAATCCACCCTCTCTCAGTTTAAAGCCATTACCCTTTGTCCAATCACTACAGACCCTTGGAAAAAGTCACCCTCCGGCTTTCTTGTAGGCCCCTTTAGGTACTGGAAGGCTGCTATAAGGTGTCCCCGGAGCCTTCTCTTCTCCAGGCTGAACCACCCAACTCTCTCAGCCTGTCTTCATAGGAGAGGTGCTCTGGCCCTCTGATCATCTTCGCAGTCCTCCTCTGGACTCACTCAAGCAGGTCCATGTCCTTCTTATGTTGGGGGCCCCAAAGCTGAATGCAGTACTCCAGATCCCCCCGGAGCCTCCTCTTCTCTAGGCTACACAGTTCCAGCTCTCTCAGCCTTTCTTCCTATGTGACATGCTCCAGACCCTTAATCATCCTTGTGGCCCTTTGTTGAACTTTCTTCAGTATGACCATCTCGTGTACTGGTGAGGCCAGAACTGGATCCAGAACTTCAGGTGTGGCCTCATCAGCGCTGAGTAGAGGGGAAGGATCACTTCTCTTGACCTGCTGGCAATACTTTGCCTAATGCAGCCGAAGATACCATTCGCTGCCTTTGCAGCAGGGTCACCTTGCTGGCTCGTGTTCAACTTGGTGTCCACCAGGACCCCCAGCTCTTTTTCTGCCCAGCTGCTTTCCACCTGGTTGGCCCCCATCAACTATTTTGCTTTAACATATATCCCCTTTAGGTAATTCTCAAATTTTGTGATCTTAGCAAAGAACGTGCAACTCTTTAATTGCAGCATGCCAAAATCAACTGTTAAAAATATTTTTATTCTGGTTAATATATTAATCTTTTTATCAGATATTTAATTTATATTGCCACACAGATTTGCTGAAACATAATTCTGCAGTCTGTAATATGTTCTTAGCATGGTCTTAGCAGTCATTGTCAATTAAATGAATCTGAATTTACAGCAGTCATACTTTGAACTGGCTTAAAGCAACAGCTCTGTGCACAAAAATACTGTGCTGTTAAGGATGGATTTGAACTTTTTTTTTTTTAAATCTACGTAAGCCTAGCTGTGTAGAAGTATACCTCTGTGTGCTGAGGGCTTCGTTGATTACAGTCTATTTACACAATAGACCTCTCTTATTGATCTTGTTCTCTCATTTTATTCTAGTATGCATATCTAATATTCTGCATAGCTACTCATGTATAATATATGCAGATACAACTCCAGTATCACAATTTAATTAAATTAGTAATCAGGGATGAAGATACTGAACATTCTTAAAAAATAAAGCTGGTGTTCATGAGGGGGAGTGAAGGCTGGCCTTGCCTCTACCTGGTTATTTGAAAACATCTTTATAGGGAATAGAGAAATGGTGATGTAAATGACAGGACAATGGACTGGAATTTCACAACTGAGGAGCTTCTCGCACATTGGCTTTGGGCAACTTTGGGCAATTCGCTGTACCTCTCTGCCTTAGTTATCTCACCTGTAAATTGCACAGGATACCTCTCTGTTCTACTGTAGAAAATGGTATAAACAAATTAAATAAATACCACTTTCCTAGTGGTCTGCAGTTGAGTTTCTGTACCAAAATGCTACCTGATTGATTTACATGGGTAACCTTAGCACGGATATCGCATGCTATTTCTACCTAGCAGGTAGAAAACCAATAAATTCAGGGTCCTGACAAAGTGCTCTGTTACGCTTAGGAAGAGCATAATGTCAAGAGAGTATGAGAGGAGCATTCCTGGAGAATTGTGGGATATTGCCAGCAGGTACAAGGTGCTAGTAGGCGATGAGCTAAATAAAATTTTGTCTTGAAGTTGTGAGTCATCAGTCCAGCAATGGTTGGAGTTTGCAGGCAGGCTGTTTTGAACTAGTGGGTTCCCCACATCTCTCTCCAAGCCAGCTATATCGAGCATGATCTTGTCTTCCAAGACATGGGAAGAACCCAAATACAATAAACATTGGCCTAATAGCCCTGCTGTTGTCAGGGTGATGTAATTTGAGAGACATGTTGACCACAGGCCTCAAATTTGACAAGAAAGCCTTTGCCTCAGTTTGAAACTTAACGTACTAATTGTGAAGTCAGTCTGTTTCTGGCTTGTAGAGTGATAATTAAAATCCTGTTTGCAATGGAAACTCAAATGCAATACTAAATATGAAATAGTTCTTCACCCTGCCTAGTATATTCCTGCCATGCTTTTCACTGAGCAGTCTGGCTGCAATTCTTATTTCCTGCATCACGCAGCAATCTTTATGAGAATAAAAAACTCGTTTCAGCTCTGGTGTTGTGAAGCGACATTTATTTGGACCATCCAGGACCTTTAGGTTGCATACTCCAAGTGTGCTGCATAATTAGCATACAAATAGATGAATGTGAGGGTATGAGAGAGACATGATCTAAACTGATAAAGACATCATCTTGGAGTGTATATTAAAAATGAATTTCAGTAAATCAGATGTTATATATTAAAAGAATTGCTGGTATGACTAGTCTGTGTTATTATTCTGATACCAATTTCATTCCATTTATCATTGTTAAACTTACCATTCTAAATTTGCACATGAGTTTCAGGTGATTAAAAATCTTGATAACACCAATCCAGAATTACACAATAAAGCATATTACAACTGTACTTTAATTGTAATGAGTGGTGGGCACACCTTTCATCCCTGAAAGATATTTAGTACCATTAAACTGCTGCATGGGTCTGATTATTCATGAATTTGAGTTGTATTCACTATCTCAACAAATTTAAAGTTTTATGGCTTATTGCTGTGTCCTCAAAATAGAAAAATGGACCAAAGCCTGCATCATTTATTCAGGCAAAACTATTCCTGCCTGAGAAGGAACTGCAAAGGCTGATATAAATATAATGCAATTAAAATCAGTCTGTGAAAACAGCCGTGACTGCTGAGAAGAGAGAAATATGTTATTTGGTGCTCATTGTTTGCCCAAAATCTCCTAATGAGTTAAAATGAAAGTAATTGAAAAAGACGCTAAATCTCAAGGAAAAATTTCCCGAGCAACTATTCCAAAGCCTGCTACTGGCTTCAATCAGAGAGAGGGGGAATCTTTATCACCTGAAACACTTAAAGCTATGAGACAAGAAATTGATGATTAAAACGGTCAATAGATAGGGCTCAGAGAGATGTCTTTCCCGTCCTTTCTGATTTTTAGTATCTCTGTAGTCTTAAGAATGAACTGGCCCCATGAGATTGAGGGACAGCCATGAGTCATTATTCAAACATAACTAAATTATACAGTTATCTGTGTTCTTCTAAGTTACCATTTGTTTAATAGCTAAATTGCTGTACCATTGCTGTATAGTTGGTATTTCAGGCACACTGGGTTGTAAACCTGCGACAAGGTCGGAGCGCTGTAGCCTCTTCTACTTTGCGCTGGGAAAATTTACCAGACTTTAAGGGTGGCCATTGTCGATCTATTTCTGCTTTGTATTGCATATGTTTACAAATAAATGCAGGCCCTTCTTGATAACTGTAGCGAACTGTCAAAGCTAATGTAGAGATTTAGTAGTATAGCCAATATAAGACTCAAAGGATAAAATTCAGCCTTTATATGAGTTTGTGTAAAACAGTAGAATTATTGTTTCCTTACATCAACTGAATTTGGCATGAAGGTAGGCAGGTAGGAGATTTTTTTGGTTTTTTAGAGAGTAAGTTTTTCACCTCTACTCTTCAAAAGCAGTTGTCTTTGCTTTCAGGGATAATTCGAAGTAGTTGAATGACTCCTTTGCAGCGGGGAAGCTGTTTGCCTATTGCTGTCCGTGACAACCTGCAGTACCGCGTTCAGCTCTAGGGCCCCCAACATAAGAAGGACATGGACCTGCTTGAGTGAGTCCAGAGGAGGGCCATGAAGATGATCAGAGGGCTGAAGCATCTCTCCTATGAAAACAGGTTGCGGGAGTTGCCGTTGTTCAGCTTGGAGAAGAGAAGGCTCCAGGGACACCTTATAGCAGCCTTCCAGTACCTAAAGGGGGCCTGCAGGAAAGCTGGAGAGGGACTTTTTCCAAGGGTCTGTAGTGATTGGACAAAGGGTAATGGCTTTAAACTGAGAGAGGGTGGATTGAAATTAGATGTAGGGAAGAAGTTCTTCACTGTGAGGGTGGTGAGGCCCTGGAACAGGTTGCCCGGAGAAGCTGTGGATGCCCCATCCCTGGCAGTGTTTGAGGTCAGGTTGGATGGGGCTTTGAGCAAGCTGGTCTAGTGTCGGGTGTCCCTGCCCATGGCAGGGGGGTTGGAACTGGGTGATCTTTAAGGTCCCTTCCAACCCAACCCATTCTATGATTCCTTTCTTGCTATCTCTGTCTCATGGAAGTGAGGCTCATGCGAGAGTAGGAGATGAGAAGAGGCTGTATTTTACATAGAACTTATGCCACGGTTGGCTGGGTGAATTATTCTGGTCTTTTTATGTTGAAGAAAAATAGTCCAAGGTGGAAAACAAAGCTGTAATGCTCTAGAACTAATGGAGTTAACTGTCAGGGTATGATTTTAATTCAGGAAGCTTGAGACCTGTGTGATCCTTTCTTGTTAGTACATGCTTTTCCTGCTTATAGGTCTCCCGATCAACAGAGAGCTAAAGATAAGGATCTTATATTTTTTGCATGAAAAAGAGCACAGTAAGAGTTTGATGAACAGACACTTTTATAATAAAACTCTTCCGTCTCATTGAAACTGTAGATTGCTAGCTATTACATGACATCGAGCAGTTTTCCTTTCAGTATTATCACACAGTGACTTTAATGTGATGAGGCATTAGAAAAGATTGAATTATTTTAATTTTACTTTTTCACTGGGTTCTGAAGCCATTGTGTTTTATTTTGAGGTAAATTATCCTATTTATCTTGTCTGCATAAATACCTTTATGAATAATGCAAGAAGCTGGAATGGTAAAAGTAAAAATTACAGACCTGTCCTTAAAGGACAGGATTAACATCCTGCAAGAGCTTATTCAAAACCAACTGGTGCCTTTATTCTACAACACAAAAAAGTGCTATTTTTGAGCTTTTGCAAAGGCATTATAGTGGAGTGTTGCCAAATCCATTAACGATTCCGTACTAATGACGGTTAAATAACTGAGTGGGGTAAAAGCAGGCAATGGAACAGTCTGTACAAGATCTCCTTTTACATGGATGTTGTAAGATGGCTTGAATGAAAAAAGCCTGCTAAAATATTTCCACGGAGGTAAAAGCAGCAATGTCTTATGTTGAATTACAGCTAGAAAAGAAAAATATTATACTTAATGCAAAGGTAGTGCAGATATTTAGCCAAAGACTATAGAGGCAAATTAAGGTTATGGGAAATTTCAGTTCCCAAAGAAATTGGCCGTTTCTCACAAGCACTCTGGTTTGGACTACCTAGCTATTAACACCAATATACATAAAACCCATACAGATTTGTGAGTCAGTGAATGTGTTTTCACTGGCTTCTGTGAGCGTGGCTTAGCCACGTGGGTTGACAAGGAGAAGATGTGCATGTAAAAATCCAGGCTCCTCCATCCGTGGCTGGATGCCGCGATGCTGCGAGAAGGCAGAGCCTGGAGCCCTGAGAGCCGTGTGCTCGCTCTGCTGCCAAGAGCACCGAGAGCAGGCGAGACCTAACGCATGGGAACGCAGCCGAAAAATGTCCACCCGTTGCTTCCTCTGGCCTGTGTCATTACAGAATTTCTGAAGAGGTTTTCTTGTGCTCCTTTGAAGAATGATTATAATTTTTGTATTGTTTTCACTCTCAGGTCAGAGGTATACAGTTTCATTTGAGCTTAACATAACTTTAGGAAGAAGTTTATATAGCGTATTCTGGTAAGCATCTGCACACACAAAACACACACACACACACACAAAAAGTGCATATATAGCTCAAATTCTATAGCAAAACTCCAAACCAGACTTCAATAGAAAGATATTCAACCTGAGGCAAGTATGCAAATATAGTGCTAGGATCTAAAGATGGAAAAGGCAAAGATGAAGAAAGGTGAATTGATTCTAATTCCCTGAACTGGCCGTTGTGTATAGCAACATCTTCCTATGCAGAAAAAATCCTCAAAAAAGTGTTTTCAGAAGCCATAGTACGTCCAGATGGAAATGATCTGTTAAGTGAACTACGTATTGTCATGGTGTATGACACATCATTTTATAAAGCTGTTATTTGCAGTTCCCTCTTGGTATTACAAGCATCTTAAATCATTCTGAATTTCTAAAACAAATCCATAATATTTTCCTACACCTGCAGAGATATGTTTATACATATGCTACAGATAACGCACAGGATCACAGGAGAAGCTTACAGACCTAATAATAATATTGTCTCCCCTTTTAATCTTTATGTACATCATTTTAAGCATGGGAATAGGAAACGGCAATATATTAGACAAATGGAGAAGCCGCTAATGGTTTTCCCTGTTTATACCGCTCTTCATGTATATTGTATTTAATGACACGATGCCAAAGGAACACTTAACTCACTGCAGAAGCAGGGGAAGGGACACACACACGTGCGTGCGAGCAAAATGGCTCTGGGAGAGGAGAGGTAGCAGTAGGGAGCAGAACTTGAAGGATTCTTCTTTTTTTAGCGGTTGCTTCTGCATCACTGGTGTCTTCAGTGGCAGATTTTCCCAAAGCAGCCAGCACAGCACCTCCTCTTCCCTTGCCCTCTGCCCCTGGCACGGTTCGGGCAGTGCCGGTGTAACTCCACTGGTTTAAGGAGACCAAGGAAGTAAAGGAAGAACCTATACAACTGAAAGTGATTCCTTTTTGCCTAGCTCTGGTTTAAGAAACCAGTTTGTGTCTCCCTAAAAATCAGTGGACAAAAGCTATAGACAGGTACAGCACTGCCATAAGAAAGTCATCTAGTATTGAAATAGATCTATGTATTATTTTACTTTTCTGACATAATCTACAGGGACTCATACACTCTTCTTCTTCCATTCAGTAAACCGCTGCTTAGTTTTGGTACGCTGGCAGACAGGCTTTCTGAAAAGTAATCTACCAGCCAATTAGTATCGTCCACCATGAGCCTAAATCAAGTACACTTTCAAAAGGGCTCAAGTTTAGAAATGAACTTTAGGAAAACTCTATTGATTTTGTAAATTAAAAATGTAAAATTGAATGGATAGAGGTCCAGTACAGGACTGACCCAAGGAAGCAATCTTTAAGCAGGAACATTCTCTGATTCAACACTGGGGAAGAAAAGAAAGCAAGATGAAGGATTCATTTGCAGTTGACCTGCAACAGCAAAGTCATTCACTTTCCAAATAGGATTAAACTTGTTCTATCAGCCATGACATGTGAAAAGATCATGGTTTTAAATTCCATTTGCTGTAATGAATTGAAAGTGTCTGAGTTTGCAAGCAGCACTCATCGTTGATGGACAGCTAGATTTGCGCAGTGTTTTAACGCGAAAATTAGCTTCTACAAAATAAAAAGTGCAGAAAAGGTGGCAGCAGTGACAGATTTTGAGGCATAAAAAAATTTGCTTTATTGTTAGGTGGAAGCTGAATAAAGCTAGAAATAAATAGTGGTTATAACCTTGTTATGTAGATAACTTGCTTCGTTCTTGAGTGAGGGTGAACACAAAACTGGAAAAAGACATTTGTTTAGGTTTCTCAGACATATTTCGACAGGAATAAATATTATTACTTAAATGAGGAAAAATTGAACTTTTCTATGGTATTGCTTGTAAGATGTAAGAAAATGGAATTGTATTGAAGGATGCTTAATTCATATCAATTTCAACGTACATCAACATGACTCCACTGCAGTCCATGAAACCATATTGGCGTATGTATTCTGTAAATTGAGATAAAAGCTACGCTCCCTGGTTACTTAATAACCTTAACTCAGTCTTGCATCAGGATCATGAGACATTTGTATTTTGATGCTTGCCGAACTAAATGCAGCTGCGGAACCTATTTTCCCCAAATTTGTGTTTGGTGTACACAATTTTATGCATATTTTAAATGTGCCGATTGCCAAGAGAAAAGTCTCGATGGGTGAAAACGGCTGATATTTGTGAATAATTTGAGATTCATTTTAATTGATAAGGTACCCAGCTGAAAACTGTCCAAGATTGGGGGGGGGGGGGGCGGGGGGAAAGCTTGAACTAAATAGAGGAATGAAAATATAATAGCTTCTTAAATTACCGCAAGGTTAACATATAATTAATTCGCTAATTTTAATTACAACCCTACAAAATGTGCTGAAAAATGCTCAAAGGGGAGAAGCAGCCAGGTGCCAGACATGATTAACCAAGGTTACTAGCAATTATGAGGTCTCTATTAACCATGTTACAGAAATTTTAAGAACTCCTTTATAAAAGCAGCACATTTATCGAAACTCAGCAGGGTATTCATCTTGCTGTACCTTTCCATTGCTGCAGACTTGCTGTCATTTGCCTCACTCTTTTCCAGTTAAATGTTTTATTGCAGCTGAAACGCGGACTGCTTTTTCTGTTCGTCACACGCTGTTATACGTGTACTAGGTATTTATTTTGATCATATAAACAAAAGAGATTAACTATTGTTTGCAAAGTGCTCTGAGCACCTTAAGTGACAGATAGCTGCCGATATCACAACTGAGCACTAGCAACACAAATCCTGAAGAAAATGCTTGCTCTTTCCAAGGTGTCCTGGGACGTGCAGTTTGTAAAGCAGGAATACTGCTGCAACTGCCTTTTCAGTGGAGAACCTGCTCTGCAGTGCTTTATATGCACAGACAAATGTAATTTCTGAGTTAAAAAAAAAACAAAAACAAAACAAAGAACAAAAATATCTGCATGTTTGCTTTGCATTTTAAACAAATCATGGTGTAAACAAATGTCTTGTATGTATCAAATTCCATGATGTATTATTGTTCTTTTTTATTGTTGTTATGTGAGTCATGTTTAAGTGTCTGTTGTTTGGAACCATAATAAACCTTGATCCATCTATTAAAAGAAGACTTTAAAAAAAAAAAACAACAAAACAACAAAAACCCAACAAGATAAAAAAAACCCAAAACCAAACAACAACAAACCTAAAACATTGGTGTCAAAGGAAATTAATTTCCTGGCTGGCTTGTGTTTTTCTCTGAGGCAGATATTGATGAGTGTGCAGAGGGGATCATTGAGTGTCACAACCATTCACGCTGTGTTAACCTCCCAGGGTGGTACCACTGTGAGTGCAGAAGCGGTTTCCATGACAATGGAAGCTATTCTCTTTCCGGGGAGTCCTGTGTTGGTAAGCAATGATCAGCATAGTGCTTTTTTTTTCCTCCTTCTGCATGGTGTTACAAAGTGACTATTGAGACGCTGTCCTGAGCAGTAACTGTGTTTAAGGCTAAAATGAGAACGCGAGCGAGCGTGTCTGTGTTTGTCAGCATCCCCAGCCACACAGCGTGGGTACTAGTTCAAGACGCGTCACGTTTTTGAACGGTTATTACAGGAGGGAGACTGTCAGAGATCCAAACTGTGACTAGCTGCGCTTTGCCATTTATCATAATAAGTTGCTGTAAAACCTGAAGTGAAAGTAGGCTTTCTGGGGAGCATAATAGGCCACAAAAGGGGAAGAGTTGGTTTTCCATTTTCAAATTTCAGTAGAGCGATATGAGAACACGTTTGGGGTACATCTGTGTTGCTCTGATTTGTTTGTTTTCCATTGTTTGCCATCATCATCATTTTATTTTTAGAATTATGCAAATAGCATCAAGCTCTTTATGCGCCATATTTGCAGAATAAGGCCCTAAGAGCATGAACGGAGAGGAATTTTTAAAGGGTGTGGAGGAGTTTGTTGGTTGTTTCTACGGGAGGATAAAGGACGAGGCTCCATGAGGAGTTAGTGCTGGTTCTTGCAGTCTGGGTGCCCTTAACTGTCTGTAAGACTATGTGTGCCGCTACAGCAAGTAAGCAGGAATAAAATCACAGTGAAGACGGTAACTGTGGCTTACCTCTGCCTTAGAATTTTTCCACCTTTTTACTTACTCTCAGTAGCCTTATACATAATTTCTATATGGTATTTTATCAGATGATTTCAAAATTATTTAGAAAGGATCCCATTTTAACTTCTATAGAGATACAGATCAGCTTCTCATAGTTCTATGTCCTTTCTTTGGAGTTTCAGTTTCTTCATCTCTACTCAGTTCTATGCATTTTCTATAAAAGCTTTTCTGCTGCTTCTGTGTAAGAATTTTTTTTTTTTTAACAATGTAAATTTCATTTATCATGTCCATAGGTGCGAAGGGCTCTTTCTAAGTGTTAAAGTGTACAATTAAAGTAAAAGTTAAAATAGAAATTTGTAATAAAAATGCATAAATTTAGTTGTAACTTGTAACAAACATTCCCATCTTTTACAAATTTTGCCTATTAGAAGTTCTCGGGATAAGATAGCATGGTGATTTAAAAATGCAGAGGAACAATAATTATTTTCAAAACCAATATTTTGTAGATTGTCCAGCTATATTAGCTTTTTACACATCGTCCTAAGCTGGTGGGGACCTCAATAAAATCACAACAGTGAGCTTCATTGGGGTGGCTGTGTAAAAAATGGCCAACTTTACAGCATTTTGTGACTTAATAGGTAAAATACCACATGAAAGTCATGTATTTCTAAACAGATTCTCAAATGTTAAGATTTCTCCTCCGGTTTATTTAAATGCTGTAAAAGGAGTGATGGACAGAGCAATGTTGAGAATACTTGCTTTATGAGAAGTCAAAGCAACAGGACATAACCTTCAAAAAGCCCTGAGGCAGTTGGGGAATAAGGGACATTTGTAGCGTTGCTGGTGCCTGCCTGTACCGCGTGCATGGGGAACCCCATCCCTTGTCAGGTTGGTTTGGGACAAAGAAGATGTAAAGCTCAGGGTGGTCTCGGAAAAAAACAGACGCATAGGCAAGACCGTGGTTTTGGATGGTCCATAGCTAGGCTCGCTCGCTGAAAAGGTCAGTATTGCTTGCATTGCATCGCTATTAAAGGGAAGGGCACGTGGCTACCTCCCAGCAAAAAGGAGCCCCAAATGTTCTGTATTCTGCGGAGAGTGAAGGAATGAGTTTTCTTGAAAACAAACTGCCCTCGTTTTGACCTGCGCAGCATGCTGGAAGTTCGGAAGGTGAGGTGCTCGTCTTGCCATATGCAAGTTGTAAACAGAATGTGAAATTAGCGGGGTTATTTTAACTGAATAGCTTTTCTGAGCCATCTGCTGCAGGGTACCAGTGAGGAAGAGGATAAACCAGTTTATTTCATTATACTGGTTAACCAATTAAAAAAATAATTGAAAGATTCTGCTAACCCATATTGACAAAGAAATTTCAAACCGTGATGTTTATTTTAAAGTGCAACTAAGACTTGATTAAAATGACAGATAGATAACACTACACATTCTAGCTAAAACTAGGTTTCTTGAACACTAACTTTCATCACGTTACAGAGCTTGTTTGCATGGTGGAGGACTATTTAGAGTCAGGGCCGGAGTCATTCACTCTATTTCAGATAAAAGAGGGTTCATCTGCTTAGCAACAGCATTGTGTCCTGGCATATTTTAAAGACTGCGTACTGAAATCCTCCTGTGTACCTGAGGTGGATTTGGGCCCTTGCCTTTCAGTATGTTTTGAAACGTTTCTTCTTCATCCCCGAAGAACAAAACTTGAAGAGCAATAAATAGGCTAAGAACATAAGTAAAAAAAGATTAAGACCTCCCCCACAAACTAAGAATAATGATAATAATAATGACAACAACAAATGAAAATCATAAGGCAGTGGGAGGGAGCACTCAGCTCTGAGAGATTGCCCAAAGCCCAGACAGCCGGTCGCTTTTGCTGGATGCATTTGTGTATCTATTGGTTAACCCCCTTTCCCTCCATTTATACGTAGGGGGTCATGTATATGTTGGAGCTGAGTCATTGCTTGCAGTGTGTCTGCAGCGCTTGCGGAACATTTTAAAAAATAACATCTATTTGGGAAGTGTTGTGATACCACAGTGCTTCTAAAAGCTTCATTCTCATTGACTAGGAGAAAACAGTGGAGTTTGTCACCTGGCAAGGGACAAACGTGTAAATCAATGGATGTGGCAGGGAAGGTCGTGATATTGCACCAGAGCTTCGGTAATAAGGACGTATGACTTAGCCAGGCCACTTCGAGCTTGGGAAAATTCTTTTATTGCTCAAAATACCAACCGAAGGCAGCTTTGAAAAGGGAATATATTTCCATGGCCATGCTTTTATAAAAGATGTCAGCTTCATAAGGTGATGGTGAGCAGGCTCAAATTAAGAGAATGTAATTTCATTTCCAGCGGTAGCGTTTTTATGAGGCACTGGCCTTTCACAATATGTTATTAAGAATACTGCTTGCAGACAAAAGACAATTGCTATACTAAGTTGCTACCAGAGTTTGCTTTGCAATTAAAATACGTAGGCTATATAGTTGCTGGGTTGTTTTTGGTTTTTTGATAGGAGCTTTGCTACACTTTAAGGTAAACAAACAAAAACATTTTATAGAGAACTGTGAGCTGTCAAATGATACATATCCCAGTATTGACTTCTATCTACTGATACCATATTGAAGCAACTGGCACACGTTTTTTTCTCTGCACTAAGTACCTGCTGCCAAATACTGCTAATTCAAAAGGTAATCATTGAATAAACCCTCACCACTGAATCTTCAGTGATAACCTTTAAGATTATCAGTACCAAAGAAGGGAAAAACGGGCAAAGAAATGCTGTATTCTGGGAAGTTAATAATGTCCCACAAAGGTTGCTCCTATCTGCAGCAGAAAAATAAAAGCAAATGAAATTATACTTTTTAATCTCCATCTCTCTTTAAGCGAGATGCTTCAAGTCTGTAGAAAGCTGTTCAGACCCGGGAGTACAGAATTCCTGATTCCATTTTTTTCATGGTGTTTCGTGTTTCTGAGTCTCTACGTTGTGACTCGCAAGCACAGAAGGAAAAACGATCAAGGCAGCAGTCCCTGTCAGTTGTTGGTTATTTTTTTCTTTAAGAATCGGTGCAAATTTTGTGGGGAAGCTTAACACAGATCCTCCTCCCACCAAAAACCCACAGGATTCACCACGTATTTTGTCCTGAAAGGGTGCGTAGCTAGACCTCCTTGCAGGGTTAGAGTAGCTGTTGTGGGGAAATGAAAGCTGGAAAAGGTAGGACTCAGCAGCATGTGTTAGTCTCCCACAAAAGTTGGGTGCGGCAGTGCTCGAGGGTCAAGCCTGAATGGGTTTAAATTCAATTCCTGAAGCTTTCGTATGCTCTGTAGCGTGCTGCAGTGTTGTCTGTTACCTAGATCAGAAAGCAAGAGAAAAGGAGGTTTGTTCTTTGTTTATTTTGCCCCCTTTCTGTGTCAAACAAAAAACTAGACCCATCCTTTGAAAGGCTTCCTATATGCCTGGGAATTGTTTTTCTATCTGTTGTTAGAGAAGTGGGACGTAGACAGAAAGGTTTGCGTATGGTACGGAGTATCCAAGACCAACTCTAGAACCTGCTGGTTTATGACTTTCTTCTATTCTGCTCATAGAATTTCTTAAAGCTCGTCATAGCAGAGTCTGTGTCTGTGGATTTTATCCTGTAAAATAAAAATTATCTTGCTTACTTCCCATTTAGTAAATTCTGATTCTTGTATTCTGAGAGAAAGTTGCATTACATGTCTTCAAGGTAATTGTGTTTAGTCATTTCTATATTTCTGGAAAGCATTAGTAAATCCTATATTCAGAATCTAATTTACTATGCAATGTTCTATTTAATAGACCATTATGTCTCTATAGAATAAAAGTACTATCATAAAATATTTTCTAACTAAAAATGAATCTGTTTAGTGATTTTTTTTTTTTTTTCAAAGATGAGTCCAAATCACTTTGATTTACAAGGAAGGCAAATGCATTAAGTGACAAGTTGCCTGTGAAAAATGGTATGTCAAAACAGTGTTTAGTTAACTTGTACATACATTGGTTTGGGAGCCCAGCATACATTTTTCACGTTAACATTATACTGTAATGGTTTAATGTACCATAACAGTTAAAATTAGCACATTAGTAGGGTTCGTTCTTCTGCAACAGCTTATCATGATATTACAGAGCACCACGCTGCATGACTTGCTTGCACACATTTATTAAGGTGCTATAGAAAAGTCATACCATTAAAACCTGAATAGCCTTGAAAACTAAGAAATGAAGTAGCTAGGGATTGGTTTAAAATTTCAGTGAAACCAAGTTAATGAACTTGTGTTGATATGTACAGTCATGCTTGTCTTCTACCCCATTCAAATACAGTGGCCATGGGACCTCTCATAATATCTGAGGCAAATTACTTCTCGTTACAACCAAAAAGGATGGAAAAGGAAATTGCATCTCAGGGGATTATTCTGTTCCATTTTGATTCTGATTTCTTGTCTGCCCACGTTACCAAGGTATCTTTATGTACTTCGATAGTATATTGGGAAATCAGCACATCTTGGGTGGTTTTTCTTCTTTATTTTCCCATCCACAAAATGTGACTGGTTGCATTGCGGCTAAAATACGTACGATCAGGTACATTTGTTTAAAGAAGCACAGATCGGGAGTGTTTGAAGAGTGAAGATCTTGATCAGTTTTATGATAGTCCTGTGCAACGTTTGAGTGGCATGTCTTGGCAACAATCACTTTGCTGTTGGCTACACGTTGTTGATAGAAAATAGCATAAGGCTAGCATTACAAGCAAGTTTCTAATTATGGTCATTTCCACTATATCCTCACTTTTCCTTGAAAAGGAACTGTTTGGAGGGGGGAAGTAAAGCTCTGCCACTTTCACTTGGGTTAATTAGTAGTCTGCCACAGATTATCTCAAAATAATGAATAAGACTGCAAAGTCTTATTCCAGGTGTGAAAATGAGATTGTTTTCACAGGTTGACAGGATACATGAAAGAACTAATCCCCCCCAAAAGTCAGAACAGACATCTTGTTCTTGTGTTATATATAGGGAAAGACTATGGAGTCTCCTTGCTATTTCACATATGTACTTGTCCATTGTTCTTACAAGTTCCTTGACCTATAAATGAATATTTCATCTTCTTCCTACCTAGTGGTGGTGTTATAATGGGAAATAAGATTTGTGTACAGTTTTGCCTTGCCCGTCATTAAACATTCTAGTTTTGGGCCCGCATCTTCTGAGAGCAGTTGTGGAAAAGCAAACGAAACCTAATGGGAGTGTGGGGAATTTGAGCTGAGCAAGGATTTGAATAATATAAAAATAATCTATATGCGAGAGTCTTATCATACAGCTTTCATATTCATTAGAAGATTGTTTTGGACATGTTCAGAATGTTAAACTAGGCTAATTTTTCAAAACCTAAGTAGACACATTGTTTCCAGTTCTTAAGAGAAATTTCACACTAAACAGGAGTATTTTCTTCCATGTTTTGCATAGCCATCTTCATGCTGATCTCATGTCAGTATGAGCAAGTTCATTTGATCTCCATTAAACTGAAATATTTTCTGAAGTTAACTGGGAGCTAAGAATATGGGAGCATTTGTCGGGGTTTCCCCCTCCCCCATATCTGGTTTGAGGCTGAAAGAGTGAAAGGGAGAAAAAAACACATTATGCTGCTAACTTTTCCTGAAGTTACTGGGAACATTGGCTGTTTGTTCTGACTTTTAGAAATGCAATCAGTGCCAAGAAAAAACTGCCAAAGGGATGTTCTCAGAAAATTAGCTCTATTAAAAGTTCAGCTGGAAATGAGTGCAGTGTGCAAGCCTTTTATATTTGATTAATGACTAAAAATTTTAAATAATAAATGCCATAAAATAGTAAGAAACTATCATTTGAATAAAGAACAACAACAAAAAAAAGAGCAAACTGAGTAGCAATTAGGAATTTATGTTCACGCTATGTTACTCAGCTTTGCTTGATTGGCTTCTTTGTCAAGAATGTCCCATTTACCGGTTTGGGCCACTCTTAATGGGGGCATCCTTTTTACGTGTGCTAAGCAGAGAACGGCAGTAGCAGTATGTAAATAGCGTGTTCTTCCCTTTTGGATATGTGTAACAGATTAAGCTGGCTTTGTGCAGTGTGAACAGGTCTGTACTACTGAGAATATGAATAATGTTAGTTTCTATAATTGCTAACATCTGGCTTTCTATAAATCTGTTAAATTACATGGAAACAGAATTAGATTTCTGTGTCATAAGTAAAGCAATTACATGGAACTCTGTAGGCAATATGGCTTTATATTCATCTGTGAAATCCTTTTAGTTTTGAACTGTGAAAGCTACCCTTCTAATCTGCACTGTGATCCTGCTACATCCTATATATATGCTATTCAAGGAGCCCTTAACGTGGTGGGGAAGAGAATATTGACAATGCTTGGTGAAATCACCAAAGACAAAGCGAATGCTTCATTTATACCTTTGTCTTCCAACATCAAATACAAGTCAAAGTCTATTGAAAGGAAAATGGGATATTTTTAAGAATATTTTAGGTCTTACAATAGCTGTTTGGGTATGATTTATTTCATACCAGTTCATTCATGGTTCTCTTCATGTCACTTTTCATGTTTTTTACCACCTGTGATACTCTGGCACTCGTTAAACAATGAACTACAGGTTTTAATTTCTCTTAGTGCAGCGCCTTTTAGACCACTGAGAGTGGACCTTTCGAGTACTCATTGCTAGGCTATGCATTAGAGCGATAATGTTACTTTTTGGCGATTAAGACCGTCAGGACAGCAAAATACACCATTTTTAGGGAAGTCTGAGCCATAAGCAACTGAACTGTGCTATCAGGCCACTGGGAACGTCTCTGACAAAGGACTGGCCCACAGGTTAGCCCAGGAGTGAAGCCCTTCTGCAGGGTAATTGCCTCCAGCTTCCCTTTGGGTCTATAAGCAGAAAGAGGAACAAGCCATTTTCTGGCGGCCCAGGCCCCTGACTCACTCGGTTGTGCAGGTCGATTTTTGCATTTGGTCAAATCCAAGGGCACTACCACATTTCTACTTGTTCCTGGGCTATTTATGCCTTGAAATCAGGAATTTTACTAACCAGGTCAGAGGGAGTTAGTGATTTGATTGTTATCGAGAGTTTCCTTCAGCAGATTGAGAGAATTGTTAACGTCTTTTTAAGATCTGGCTTTCTGAGGAGATGACTCGTGAACCCATGGAACTTGTCCAAAAAGTAGGGCAACTGGCCATCACATCCCACAAAATTAGACTTTAGATTTGTTTTGGGGTTTTTTTAAATTCTATTGAATTTTTAAATTTGTTGGTTTAGAGAGGAATTAAAAGTACTCGGGTAATATCGAACTGTAAGAAATTTCACGCTAGCACTAAGGTAATTTTAAATGGCAAGTGTGAGGGCTCTTCCTTGTAATTTCCAAATTCATATAATAGTATTCTAGAATTTTCATGACAGAAACCGTCACATACTTCTAAAGGATTTTCTTCTTCAGCCTTCCTCCCACTGTTGCTTACTGTTTTCAGTGTTCATGTTGGAACAAAAGAAACCCACCGACTCACTGGTATTTTATCTGGACAATCTGTCAATATATTGTTTAAGAGCAGTCCAAAGTTATTTTCTGAAAGAAATACCCTTTTTAAACAATGTGATTAAAATCTCATGCCTTTCGCTGCAAGAAAAAGAATGCTGCATTAACTCCCTAGATAAATTCGTATTGCGTAATTATATATTTTACTCTCCAAAAGCAATTCTAATGAGGTACTGTAATTCACTTTTCTCTAGTGTATAATGATTTTCTTTTGTTACTTGTTTCTTTGTGTCATTGCGAAATCATACTTTTCCTGCATAGCTTTGTTCTAAGACTTTTTTCCTTTCTAAGGTGCCCTCTGATTTCTTTATTTCCCTTCCTTTTTTTCTTTATGTATTTTTTTGTTTTGTTTTGTTTTGGTTTTTTTCTATTCACTTACACCTTCCAGCACTGGCAAAAGGATGCAATTGATTGCTTTTAGTATGGGAAATGTTGATCGTGCTAGGAACTTACAAAGAGAAGTGCAGTTCTATTTTGGTGTAAAATCCAGAACAAAGAGTGGTCTAATTGACAGAAAGTCACTCTGATTGTTCGCTGGTTTCCAGTCACTGGGAAATCACTATACACCCTTGTCTGAAGGCTCAAGTTCATCATTGATATTCAGTTCCACTAGGTATGTCAGTCTCAGCATTTACAATTAAGCCTGCTGGAGGTAGTTTAAGAATTCTTGGTAGAATCAAACAAACACTGAAGAATAACTTAAAAAAAAAATCAGTGTTTAATGTCTAGCAAGTAAATATGGAAGATATCAGAAAGGAGGCACCCTCTCCCACCAGCAAGGTAGATGAGCAATAATTACTTAATACAGAAATAAAATTTGCCCCGTGACAAAACATATCCGAAGCATTATAAATCTGCTGTTTTGCAGATATCGATGAGTGTGCCTTAAAGACCCACACCTGTTGGAACGATTCAGCCTGTGTGAACCTGGCAGGAGGGTTTGATTGCCTTTGTCCGTCCGGACCATCTTGCACTGGAGACTGTCCCCATGAAGGCGGCTTCAAGCGGAACGGGCAGGTGTGGACCCTGAGGGAGGACAGATGCTCCGTTTGTTCCTGCAAGGTGAGATCCAGCTGGTCTGGGTTTCAGGAGTCCTTTAATTCTCTGGGCTCATGTCAGAAACCCAATATTGCAGTGCCACTGGTGTTGGCAAAAATACTAGCCTAAGCCCAAGGCGCTGAGGCAAAAGGTAAGCTCTGCTGTGGGCACTGAAGCTGTGATGGGGAAGTTCTTCTGGGAAGTCATCTTTATTCTTATTTTGCACAACCACAGACATGGCTGAATAATGGCTAACCCCGCTGAGCTTCTACCGTGTCACCCTGTGGGCCAGAGCCACTCGGAGCACGCCTTGACCGAGGGTCTTGCATTACCCTTTAACACAACGTGCAGGAGATCGGCACGCTTACTGGGAATGTTGAAAACTGTTTTGAATTTCTCTTGCACACAAATATGCATCTCTCGGGACAAGTACTGTAGTCAGCCACCTTCCTGTTGGTGGCGTTTCCCTTTACTTGGAATATATGTGAATTAACTGGGTGAGAAGGAAGGCCTGAGCACGAGTCAAAGGTTAGAGGACCTAGAAGGAGACACTTAATTTCCTCATGTGGGGAAGGGTGAAGTCCAGCTTTCTCCTCCTCATCCCAGCTTGGCTGGGTTAGCAGCTCTGCCACTTGAGCAGTGCAGCTCTCCCTGCACCTTTGGAGAAGCCAGGCGTAGTAGAAGTAGATCTACCTTAGAGTTGACGGATCGGTTTGGGGGTTTTATTCCCCCCCCTGGAAATTATCAGTTCTTTTCTGAGTTTGGTAACCAAGTTAAAAGAACGTTTGACTTTGCTTTCTCTATTTTCACTAGTAAAAAGGGGAATGCTGTCATTGAAATTAGAAGAATTTCAGGAATGCACCAATCTGAGAAATGGTTGGTCTTTTATGGCCACTTTGACCTGACGAGTTCATAGCACTGGTAAAGCTGTCCTTAGACACAGCAGAACACTACTGGCCCTTGCATAAGTGTAAGTAAAAGGAGTTTTTGGCCACCGTGAAAAGCTGAACATAGAGCATGAGAATTGGCCTATCAATCCCCGTGTCTCAATGCTCGTGAGCCAGAGAAGCATTAGAGGGTTTGAGGGGGACAAGGGCGAAGAGTTGTTTTGAAGTTGCGAGAAGCTGAAAGCCTTATCGTTTCTGTATTGCGATAGTATAGCAGAAGGGAAAATTAAGACTTTAGAGTGAATAGAACCCGCAAAGCAGACTGCTGTTTTGGGCTCAAAAGGGAATACGTTCTTGTTAGTTGCTATATTTTTTACTTCAGGTAGCCTCAAGCTCCCTAAAACTCCTCCCTTCAGAAGCTGAAGTGTACAACGCCACTGAATATATATCAAGCTTTTATTGTAATCTTGGGGAATTGGCTGGTTTATGAAAGGATTTCCAGTCAATAGAATAAACAGTTTAATATATGTGAAGACATCTGGTCTGCCTTTGCAGAATTATAACTATTAGTATTCCCATCTTAGATTGCTTGTAATTTGTTTTATTTGCCATTTCTCATTGCACTTATTTCTTATGTTGAATGCTCTTATTAGAATATGAAAATATACAAAATGATTAACTAGTACATAGCTATTTTAAACTAAGCCTGGCACTGTTTGTTGCTATGACTCTTCCTTTATATCTTCCTCGCTTTCCATTTTTTTCCTCTGTGAATTAACATTTGCATTTAATTTCATTCCAGTAGCTGCCTGTTTCAAGAGCCAAATTCTTGTCTGTAGAACAGAGAAAACAGAGAGAGCTCCTCGTCTATCATATCCCGGGCAGGACGTAAAGTCTTCACTCAGTGTTTATTGAAATATGTTATTGAAACATATTTTTATAAATTGTGATATCTTCCAATGCACCGGACTACTTCTCAGAGCTGCTGCAGGACTCTGTCCTTTTCATGCAGTTGCACGGAGAGCTGGCCCTGCCTGACCTTTTTGCAGCCTGCCCAGTTTTCAGTGAGGAAAAGGGCAGAGTGTAACTAAATCATTCCTTATACTTCTAACTTGAACTTTGAAGTGATCCTACTCACTTGTTTTATCTAGGAGACAAATCAGTATTTCAGATTTTTAAAAAATGTGTTTTCTTTTGGCTTTTCTTTTGTTACGGTTATTTTAGGAAAGGTCAGGTGGATATATTTTGTGCATTGGCTGAAACACATAGATCCCGTCTTGAAAATATTTTAACTTAAAATCTGCTGCAAAGGGAATTAAATACCTTACTTAACTTTGAAGTTCATTAAGTAAGGTTATTTGTGGAGTAGGATACTATGGAATATGAGACATTATATTACTTCAGTTATATAATGAAGCAAAGGGTCATTATTGAAACACAGGGGATTATTTCCGTGTTTCATCAGACCCAGTCTCTTCAAACCATCCTCATTCATCTGAATGAATATAAAGTTTACAAAACCATAACTTCTCAAAACTACAAATTAATATAGTACCTTAAGTATATTTGATGTGTCTTCTACAGGAATCTGCCTGAACTCTTGTGGATTTAATACACAATCAAATTTAAGACTGGTAGAATTTGAAGGGGAGTGGGGAGCTGTTGCTCTCTCCCATGAAAAAAATAAGCCTGGCTATATCTGGGCTTTCCAGTCTGTCCTCTGATTCAGACAACCCTCCATTCCCTGGATGAAAAAAGCCTGGGGGATAAGCACAGAATTGGGAACGGGGCGGGGGGTGGATGTGCCAAGGTGAAGTGTGTTCCTGAGGGCGAGAACGGTTTGGTGGTTTGGTCTCTGCAGGGTCTCCTTTCTGTCCAAATTGGCTTTGGGGCTCTGTGGAAACTTGAGTTACCCTTTACAGCGATTCCCTTGTGTGCCAGTTTTCCCTTTGGTAAGAACAGTTTTGTGTTCATACCACTGATGCTTATGAAGCACGTGGAACTGATTCAGTGAGGATGGTGGGGAGGGAGAGTTACTAATAAGATGCTATATGTTATTACCCAGCAAAAGAAAGTAAGTTGCTTTCTATATATTTCTCAAGCTTTTCTATATTTCTCAATGCTACTACAGAGCTGCAAAGATGCAAGTGAGATGTTGTAGCTTAAGAGGCTTTGTGTCACTGACGTATGGGGATAAAAATGTTTTTTGAAAGGCATGGAGCTAATGAGGTCGGAGATAAAACACAGGCGCTTAAAGAATAAAGAGAGTAGCAGTGTATTATGATTACCAAAAGGTCTCTGGCAAAATCATCAGGCTTTGTCAGTGTTCTGAAATACAGAGAGTAAAGGCAACGTAAAAGGTTAGCTGCTCCCCAGAGGTAACAGCACGGGAGCTCAGAGAAACACAGAACTACCAGCACTGTCACCAGCTGACAGAAGAATTTGCAAACTAATCTTGAAAGCTTGGAAACTGAACTGGAACTAAGCAGACAGGTTATTGTTAGCCATTATTAATCGCCGCTCCATTATGGAGAGGAGAGAGACTGCCATTGCCGAGGCCGTTGGGTTGCCCGGCCGCCTGGCGTAACCCCGCGTGCCTGGAGCTGGTCAGCCTGGCAGAGCTTTTGCGCTGAGCTGCCGTTTGATGTCCGCCCTCAGCAAGGGGTGGGAGATGGTTGTGCTTTCCCACCTGCAAGAATGGAGATTTAGTCGTAACTCTCTGTCGGGGAAGGCTTTCAGCTCTCTTCTTTCACCACTTGCTGAAAGGGGGAGATGACGTCTGTCTGTGGGTTTTGTGGAAAGGGTTTCTTCCCAGTATTGCACCTGGACCTGGCCGGACCTGTGGCTAAGGAGATGGGCCACTGCCAGTCTTCCTTACCTTATGATTTACTCAAACTCCTGAGTCGGGAAATAAAGCTTGTTTATACCTTCTCCTACAGCTAAAGCAGCAAACTAGCCAAAAGTACAGAATCCTTAGTTATCTTAATTTGATACAAACCTGAATAAAGACCGTACGGCAATCGAGTCCTGTGCCCTGTGGTTGGCAAAAGCAGTTCAGATCCATGTTAACCTAGCATGTTTTCTACATTTCCCTAATTCTGTGTTCTCTTCAGCTTTCCTTGTTAGGCATAAGAAATCATTTTAATTATTCTTACAACAGAAAGTAATATTCTAATCAGTTCAAAACTATGATGAAATGCGGCAGTGACGCTGACTGACATGGGTGTTGTGATTCCCTGATGCTGATTTGGTACTTGTTGCGTTGTGGCCAAGACTGGCTTTGCTTAAAAACAAGAGCCAAACAGATTCCTACATCAAAACATAAAAAAAACCAACCACCCATGCTACGTGCTGTGGTTACTGGCTCTTTTGTCTGCCTGTGGAAAAGACATCCTGGGCTGCTGTCACTCTTTTTAGTAATCACTTTTTTAAAGGATCAGAGGAATTAAATTCCCTTGCTTTGATAGGTACCCCTTTATCTGGTGGCAGTGGAAAACTTTTTTTCCTTCTTACATCAGATGCAGGTTTATAGACTCAGAACAAGGTTCTGATGAGAATATGGAAATACTGCAATGAAATGAGTGGAGTTGGTTTAGGAACTGTACAGCTGTGATCCAAAGCAGAACATAGCTTCGTTCCTCTCGCAGCTCTACCTTCAGACTGGCTGCAGGGGACGCTTTGCTTGAATAAGGACTAGTCCAATAACTAGCATTGAATGCAAAAGAAGTTCATTTCAGAACTGCTCAATGATCTCCTCATTGTTGACTGTGATTTCAGTTCCCAGTCTACGTGTGGCATGCCAGTATGTTGGCTCACCTACAGCAACGGATGTAATTTCAAACACAATAGTCCGTCCAATTTTCGTAACTAGAATTAGAATCAATTTGTTTTTCTGTGATGCAAAGAGAATATATCTGTTTCTCTTTACATGCAGAAGGAATTCTTCTGTTTATCTCAAACAGTTCTGTTTAATGGTCTTAAACAAAATGGGCCATCCAATACTGTAAGCAAATATTTAGCAAAATCATATTTTGGAGAGCCTGTGGAATACAGGCCCTCTTTAATACAGGAAATGAATTATAATGGATGATGGTAAGTCCATTTAGCTTTAAGCTGGTGTAGTGTAGGTCCAGATGTAACAGAACCAGTGGTGAATTCAGACTGAAGAATGGTTAGTGCTACTGTGATTTTGCTATATTGTGCTCCTATGAAGTTAAAGGGACCACCTTCATAACTTCGATTTATTTATTCAAGTTATTTTCTTCACAGTGATACATTCAGTCAAAATAGCACTAAACAAATATTATATGTATTAGAGCGGCAACTGCTTGAAGAGTTCGTTGATGTAACCAATGAGATATGAAATTGCTTCACTATATTTCTTCTGAGATACTGATTTCTTTTAAATTCAATTAGCTGGAGACAGGAAAACAGTATTCTCAGATTCAGGCAGTATTGGATCCATGCAATGGTAGAAACTGGGACAGTACTGGTATTTGAGGTATTCCTCACAACTGGCAGGGTCCAGTCCTTGTTGGCGGTAACATCGAATATATTAAGAACTTAGTATTTCCTCATATGCCAAAGATATGCCCTTTGAGATATACAGATATATATATGTATACACCCTGTGACCTTACCTGGGTTGCTGTCTGGCAGTTTGTGGTTGACGTCAGGGCAATGTGTCCTTGCAGGACGGGAGGATTTTCTGCCGGAGGACAGCCTGCGACTGCAAGAACCCCAGCACTGATCTCTTCTGCTGCCCGGAGTGTGACACCCGTGTCACCAGCCAGTGCCTCGACCAAACTGGGCACAAGCTCTACCGCAGTGGGGACAACTGGACCTACAGCTGTCAGCAGTGCCGTTGCTTGGTACGGGTAAAGCCTTCGGAAGGGAGCGAGACCGATAAGGATTCTGATGTTTAGCAAAGCATACCTGGAAGCAGGCTCTTGGCTCTCTCTTCACCTGCTTTCCAGACTGGGAATGATGATAAAGCACTTAAAGAGCACCAGAGAACTGAAAGCTACACCATCAGTTTTCCTCTTACTGCTGAATAAGTAGGTCTAATGAACAAAATGAAAAGCTTGACAAAAGCTTGGAACCTTGATGCTATATTAACTTTAGCATTAGTCTACTTTTAAGAACTTTTATAAGGTTGTCTGATCTCTAAATGACTTTAAAATTTTTTTCACATGCAATGGATTTGGTTGGAGAAGTTTCAGCTTTTAATTACTTCAGCTGCTGTACCTGTCTTATCAAAATGGACAAGGCAATTCTTTCTTTTTCATTCAGCAAATGCTGGAGAAATGGAGTGCCAGTGCCATGTGGTGAATTAGCAAAAATTAACCAAAAAAAGAAGGATAAAGAAAACTGAAATTACTAGACACACATGCAGACTAAAGAACATTTATTTTCTCATTAGGCACTGTATATTATTTCCCTAAAGCGTTAAGTTTTGCTCAGATATACTAATTAGTGCAGCAATGAACTTCATTAAAGTTATCAGTTTTCCATTTATAGCTGTCTGTATAACGTAGTCTTTATATATGATATTAATCAAGAGGTGTCTGAGCATCAGGAAACAAATTACATTCAAAGCGGAGTTACTGTTAAGAGATAATTATCCATAATGTACAGCAGTAAGTATTGTATTTTGTATTCTCCTAAGATTGTTTTTTTAATGTTCACAAAAGAACAGCAAGAAATATTTGCAGCCAGCAGCAATGGCAAATATTAGATGTGAGATGTTTTACAAGGGAAACTGACTTTGTGGCTAGAAGTTCCTTGCCTAATTTTATGATCGGGTTTACATACAGAGCTAAAAGACAGCGATGCCCTAAATCAGCGCTACGTGTAAGGTTCTGTGCGGTGTGTGGTGTTATCAACACCTGAAGTGCTTAAGAGAGTAGCATAATGCAAGTATTGGAGCCCTTCGCAGGTTAAGTTTAGAGACACACAGCAATACTCTACAGAAGTGACCTGATGATTCTCTCTTCTCCGTGTTTCTATCTACTAAACTGCTATTTTTACAAAGCTAAATAGTAACATAAAATGGCTCACTGGAACATAACTGGTATTGCTCTAACAATTCCTTTAGGAGTTGACAATAAAATCAATTTTGGCTGTTGCTAGTTAGATCGATGTGCAACGCTTCTCAAACATACTAACCTACATCTATCTGCAGTGTTAATTTTCTGTTTAAGCAGTTGCTGTGATCCCGCAGAGATGTTTATGTGACGAGGCGTAGAAAGAGCGCGTGAGTCTGCAAGGCGATCACTGCAAAAATTATAGTTTATGGAAAATGTTGGAACCCAGTATTTAATGCTGCCTTTAAAATCCCCAAAGAACTCAAATTCCCCTGCTACGATGATGACAGTGGTGGTGTTCAGTCAAGAAACAACCAAATGATAGTCTGCTACATTTGGGAAAATTCAGCTCAGTATTCAAACATGCATTTATATGATCAACCAAACTGCGAGCTGATCCATTCAGTTTATTTCAGTTTTGGCAAAATAAAACTTTTCCATTCAATGGGATGCAAAATTTCCTGGTAGCTAATGAACAGCAACAAATACAATGAGCTTTGCTTCAATTTTTACAGGAAGGAGAGGTGGATTGCTGGCCTCTTCTGTGCCCAAATCTAAACTGCGAGTACACAGCCATCTCAGAAGGAGAGTGCTGTCCGCACTGTGTCAATGACCCCTGTCTGGCTGACAACATCACCTACGACATCAGGAAAACCTGTCTAGATGGCTATGGAATCACAAGACTTAGCGGCGCTGTATGGACAATGGTGGGATCTCCTTGTACGACCTGCAAATGCAAGGTACGATGGGCAAGGTGGAATGGTAATGGAAATGCATGTTGCTGCATAAAATCAGGGTCGCTTTCTGCCCTTGGAAGCTCGCGTTCAGATCTTGGGGAAGTAAATGAGACCTGAGGGCAGAAGCTTACAGAAAACCCACGGCCTTTTGTGTTTTGCAGGGTGGAAAAAAACCCAATGCTGTGCTTGTTGAAAATGTTGAGCACAGATATGTTGTAATATCCTAGTGCAACTTTCAGACACTCTGTTGGAGAGCCCTTCAGGCATTCTCAGTATGAATCTAGGCTAATATTTTAATAACTGCCTGATGTGGATGTTCATGAAAATGTGTGTTACAGAGCTGGTGAGCAGAGGCAAAAACACTAATAAAAGTTTCACCAGCAAGTGCACAAGTAGAAGCGCATTGCAGCTCAGAGATGAAGTCACTCCCACAACAGAAGTGGGAAGGGAATGTCACAGTTTCTGTTCCCTGATCTCATCAAGATGTATTTAATCCAATGGCTCTGATGCAGAAATGCAGTCTGTCTCCCTTGCTCCGTGCAGTGATGACCCCACTGTGCTAATATCAGAATTATGAAAATGTTGTTTTGGGTTATATAAAGTGTTCTTCTGTTCACTGTGGGAAACGGAGCTGTTGCTCCAGGGCTTTAAATTATTGAAGGTAGCTTTTCTGCCATTCTTCAGAGTTTTTCTTATTGGTTTGTGTTGGATTTAAAAAAAAGGGAAAAAAAAATTGCTCATTTGGGGTTTTGGTGGTTGCTGTAGGTTTTTGTTATGTAAGATAGTTTTGTAAATGACTGGATGTTGCAGAAAGATACTTAACAATGGATTAAACTCCAAAGCTGTATGGTTTCCCGCCCCCACACATATCTGCCATGAGTCAAGAATCTGAACTGTCTGCTTATTTCAGACAAACAGAAAGCTTCCCCACATGGATCATGTGAAAACTCTCTCCATTAACTGTCTTGCGTGGGAGAAAAATCCAGTCATCTCTTGCAATTGCGGTGCTGTATTTTATTATGGGGACCACTGAGTCTTTCACATCCAGGTTTCTAGTTCACGTGTAGCTCAGGCCAGTTCAGTGCTATTTGGCAAAGTCAGCCTCCTCAAAAAGCCATCACGGTTGGGACCGGTGAGGACACCTTGGGATGATGGCTTACACAGATTTTTGTATGCGGTAGCTGTGTCAGAGATGCATCTATCTCTGCGTGCCACCAACCCCTTTGCTCTTTGTGACTTGTTCTGCGGAGCTGATTGACACCTGCTTGTTTGTCTGTGCAGAATGGGAACGTCTGCTGCTCGGTGGATTTAGAGTGTCTCAACAATAACTGACATAGTCAGGCTGGACTGTGCCGAGGGAGGAAAACTGATGAAGTTAACACCTGAAATGAAGTCGTACGCATTGGCGTTTTATACAACAGACAATTACCAAAGTCTCCGCATGAGGAAGATGTTTGGGAGTTGCCTTTGGGACCTATCACTATGCTCATCCTTGCTAGCCTTGTCTGGGTGACTTACAGTACAGCGCATATAAGTCAATGGTTGTTAAAAGTTTTCAGTGTTGTAAATTACACACTTTTCCTGTCAAGACATTTGCAAATATGTTTAAATTATTTCATGGGTAAACTAATGCTGTATTTTTGTTTTAATTTGTGTATTGACAACATGATAGAATTCAGCTCTTCTTACTTTGAATCTAGATTTTACAGATAAGACAGCCTGTTGTGATTTTGTCCCATGATATCACATACTTAGTTCCAAGGTCCCTGTCAGATGTATTTATGAAAATATGTATGTATGTACAGTCAAATTGCATAGTACTTATATTTCACAGCTGTCCAACGTTTTAAAGCGTTCAAAGGTATATTTGATTGGACAGAATGGAAGTAATCAAAATAAGTCTGTCTTAAAAATTTATAAAATTAAATGCCGTGAACTAAATGAAATGGCAAAAAAAGCACTTTCTTCTCCAAACGTGCGGAGCAGCAGCAAGACTCCTGTAGCGAGAAATGGAACTAAAAACACATTCCACTGCCAATTCAACACATATTCAGGAAAGAATCACTAGTCATTATTGGTATTCTGTTTTGCAAGAGAAACTGCAAGTGCTGGAAAAGGGTATAATCCCTCTGGATTGTGCAGTGATAAAACAGTCAGAGACCCTTACGATGATTTAATTTAAATTGACTAAGTTAGAATTTGCTTTCAGTTGTAACACCATTGGGGAGTTCAGAATTTTTCCTTTTTTTTGTATTTACAGTAATAATGATGTCTGCTATTCTCAGTTACTGCTACCATAATGACAAAGTGCAGAAGCACCTGTACCAGCGACATGCGGGGCAGGAGACCTTAACACTTGGTAACTTTTATTACCCAATTAACAGCTCAGAAAGAGATTTTCTTTTTTCATATTTTATGACATTCAGTAATATTTAGTTTTAAATTTACCACGCACACAGTGTTGTTTAGTAACTACGTTTAGACAGAAATACAAGTTAAAACTCTTAGCCCTATATCAAGGTTAGAGTTTCGATTCTCTTCAGCTAATGTCTATTTTTTTCATGAGGCTAGGAAGTTTGTGGCATTAGAACAAGAATATATTTCTACAATGATGGCATCTACGGCTTAAATGTCACCTTTTTAACGTGCTGTTGTGTTTTGTTCTGCTCATTTGTGTAGTGTTTTTTGCTTTTTGTTTATTTAATTAAACACACTGAGTATATGGAAAAGAGTGCAGAAATAAGTATAGTGGCTACAGTTTGGAAAGTCTACATTTGTGAGTTTTTCGTAGTTTCATGCAGAAAATGTGAAACTGATTAAAAAGAATGAAGTGTGACTATAAAGTGAAAAAATTAGTCGTCTTTTAAATGAAGTACTGTTATGTTTCTTAAAAGGGGACAGTGGCAAAACAATCTAAAAATTACTTGCAATCATTCAGACAACTTTATTCCCATTTTTTAAACAGGATTTGTTTTCTCTAACAGGTTTGTGTGGTAAAGTTAAGTTTATTTTCTTAAAATGCCCCATCATTTTCAGCTACTAATGTATTGACTATATTTGCATTGCCCTAACGATTGTATAATAAGGAAAACAGTTGTGTTTTATATGATACTCAAAGGATGTTTGTAAATCATAATGTCAGCTCATTTTGTATATCACATTGTAAAACCCAATGGTAATTCAGTTGGATGAGATATCCAGTGGGCTGAGATATAAAGGGGAATGATTTCAAACTTGTGGGCATCTAAATAAACTCCTATGTACAGATTGCTTTCCCTTAGTTTTATTAGCAGAGTTTCAAAACACTAACTGCTGTCCTTTCCAGACTTGACCTCGTGATGTTGCTAAAAGGGGAAAGAGTGTTTGCCTGGAAGATGTAGCGGCAGAGTTCTAAGGAATACTTTGTTTATACTTACTCGGACAAAATCGTATATTCCAGGCTGTCATACACACCAATTTCTGACGCTCTGTGAATGGGATTAAAGACAGTGCAGGGTCTGAAAATCGCCCTTTTCCCATTTACCTTGTAGTTGTGAAGCCCTTCCCCAGGATGCTTTCTGGAAGCTCCAGACCTTGTTGGGATCATATTCAACAAGAGCACAGAAGTTCACATTTTTCCACCGCACAGACCAATTTTCTTCGAGAACTCAAATGCAGATTAATTCAGTAAAACCCTTTCAGAACATTTTATACAGCATTATGTGTCATTATCTCCAGAGTAATACAGCTTGAATTGTTTACACAAAGTCAAAATATTTTGACGCAGACCTGTTTGTTTATGTTGCATTTTAAGCAGTTACCCTGACTGTGATGAACTTTTCCTTATGAAGCAATTTGATCACTAGTCACATCACATTTACCTTCAGAGTACTCAGAAGCCCCAGCTCAAAGAGCACATTGAGGAGGAAAATTTAATTCACTATGTTCCTCTGTGACCAAGGTAAGAACTTTCAAAACCTCTTTCTTGATGAAATTCCCTATAAACCTATGGGGCGCTACGTTGAAAATGCTGGGGGAAAAAAAAAATAAATCAAGTTTATTATAATAATTTCTGAAAAATCTCCTCTTTGTTTGTGAGATGGACCTTCTCTCTGCTCAGAAGAACAGAACAATAGTATTACCATGAGGAGGACTACCACCATAACTTCTGTGAAAGAAAACTTGCTGCTAGTTAAGGGACTTGGTCAAAACTCTCACTATAGGCAGTTGGAATTTTGTAGCTGTTTCTACTTAATTATCCTGTAAAGGAATAAAATAAAATGAGTGAGAAACAGAAAATGAAAATTCCACCTCTGGTAAAATGTCTTTGCCTCCTCCTTTTGGCAAAGCGCTTGGCCTAGGTACTAAACCGAAACATTGTATTGTGTCTCGTGAGGGAAACGACCTCTCGGTTCTGCTCCCTGTGTATTTGCAAACTCACCTACTGAGATAAAGCAAGCGCAAGTGTTCCGTTGTAGTGGCTCCTAGAGTCACGGACCACGCTGAGCCACGCTAGTCACTAGCAAAGGCCGAAGAAAATGCAAACTATTCCCCGCAAACGCCGAATAATATCTAGCTAATTCACAGGAACGTGTGGGAGATTTATTAGCGTCTCTGCATTGCCTCCGAGACCTAAATAACAACTGTCTTCCAGTAATGTATCTTCTCCCAAGAGCTGTCAGTGAGTTTTCAGGTATAACTGTGTACAACATTTAATTAATAACATCTTTTCAATCAGATTGCAATGACAAAAAAAATATCATCTGTTTGTTTTTTTTTTTTTTTCTGTGGCAGACAATAATGTTTTACAAAACAAAAGGTAAAGTGTCAGGAGTGATTACACAAATGGTGGAGTAGATTGTAATAGAATTAAATCATAACTCCTACGAGCAATATGGAAATGTCTCACATCTAATGGTACTTACATAATCATCATTAATGAGGGGAATTTAAAAGGGCCCCATGATACAGTTTGATGTAAAATTTTAAGTGAGTGTTATGATAAGACATAATTGTTTGAGGAACATATTCTGCCATCAGAAATATGTACCTGCCAACAAGCTACTGTTCCTCTTAAGGTAGATCTTTGGTGCTCATCGAAATTTAAACTGGTGTAAGGAAGTCTCACGGTGGTATAAATTTAAAAAAAAAAAAAAAAAATTAAAAAAAAATTAATTCCAACCTGGGGTGTCTGAATGCTTCATATTCAGTTCTTCTCTTTTCCTGGTAGAAATCAGCAATAATTCTGTTTCAGCTGGTCATCGACCTCAGAGAGGTGTTAGTGAAGTGCTGGTATTGCTTGTAATCTGCAAATATTACTTGCAGGTGTTAACAGGATTATTTCTTGCTACTAGGTGCCGGTGAACAGTCCTACATACGCAGGTTTAAGTATACCTGAGAAGGGTGTATATCAATAAGCTGATAAAATGGGTCAAACTCAGTAATTTTTAATGAAACCATCACCAGGAGATTCACAACACATGGGCACATGATGTCAAAAATCATGGCCAGTCAAAAAAAAAAAAAAAAAAGGCCCCCAAAACGATATACGTGTCATTTAAATTCTTTACTGCTACTTCATCTGCACAGTGTGAGGGGTGCAGTGAATTCTGATGAGCGGGATTCTGGCTGGGATCCAAATCTTTGCTTCAGCGGTGCCTTGCACTTGAATTATTTTTCTTCCTAAATTTGTACATGAGATTGTTTTATTGAAGTGGTTTGACTGAAATTGAGCGGTGTTTGGAAGCAAGCCTTAGTGTGTTCTCTTCGAGATCGAAGTAGCTACAACAGGATCTGGAGCAATTCAAGCTTCTTTCTTGTATGTGCCTCTACCCTGACAGGGAGAAACCACCTTGGGAAAAGGCACGGAATTACCTAGCCAGCTCCCTTGTGTTTGGGTGGGACCGTGCTTACAGCCCGTGGTTTTACAGGGTTGCGATAGTATTTACCCTGGGTACAGCAATAGATACACAGACCCTCTGGTAGTGGCTTTTGGTTGCCATTCTCTGTTCTGCAGTTTCTTTCCAACGACTAGTCATGTCATTCGTACACCATAACGTATTTACCTGTCCCAAAGCTCTTTATTATTAAATGCCTATGTGGTTATATGTGTACACACGTAGATCCACCAGGCACTTCAGGGAGAGGCTTAGAGGTTCTGCAGCAGATCACACCGTCACTGAAACACAAAGGGGAGACCAGGAGCTTATCATGAAATTAAACCAGAGTTGAAAAATCCTGTTTTCTAATAACTCAGTTGATTGATTGCCCCTTTGATTAACTCTAAATCTTCTTTTTCTGTCACAAGAATTGCAAATGTATTTTATTTAATCCAGTCCTCCTTTATACTAGTTTTGACGGATTCCCTTTTGCACACGTCAGTATTAAATATGCAGGTTTGTTTTCCTCCCTGAATATTAGGCAAAATTCTCATCCGGGTGCTAGAATGTGTGGGCTTTTTTTTTTTTTTTTTTTTTAATGACCTCTCGCTTAAGTATGTACTCTCTCAGGGAACAAGGGAGCTATATCTCTCTCACTTGAAAGAATGAGTCCATCCTGTCCCTGAGCATGGTCTGTTCCATGTCCTTTCTGCCTGGAGTTCTCAGAACTGCCTCAGCAGTATCTGAAAATGCATTTGGTAAACCAAGAACACGGCTGTATCTGAAGCCAGGTCATAGATAAACCCATAGAAGGAAGGATAGGTGAGCCTGTAATTGATAGCTGTCTCGCATCAATCCTTAACAAAACTTCAGGCATCACCAGAATGAATTTAGGGACATGCAGGATGGTGTAAATTACAAATGTTGGCTGCAATTCTGCATGCCTGCAAAGTTCAGAGGAATTAAGCTGGAGGTTTTCATTGTCTAAGTATTGCTCAGCGCGAAAGTTCAAAGCCATTTCTCTTCCTGAATTAAAGCATTATTGTAAGCTCTGTGGGAGTATGGTGTGCACACGTATATCCTCTACAATTGGGGAAAAAAGAAATTATCCCTGATGACCTTTTCACCTCTGAGTAGCCATCTCATTCCGTGTCACTTGTCAATGTTTGCGATATTATTTACAGAGCGAGCTTGTCTAACCTGAGTAATACTATTTCAAGGGAAAATAGATGTATGTCATCTATTTCAGGTGAGTTGATCCATTACAAGGGTAGCAATGAGAAATGTCAGTCCCACATGTTCAAAAATTATACCCCAGCTCTGCTACAGTTAAGAGATAAGCTTCAGAAAACTACGTGTTTTGAAAAGGTACATTTTTTTCAGCGATCTGGGGGTTTCAGTGCTGAACTTGTATTATTGCTGTCGGTAAGACTCCAGCCTGTCCCGGGCCACAGAGGCCACTAGAAAGGCAGATGCCCAAGCCGCTAAAATGTCTGTAGCGAGGGGACAGGCCAGGAGAACAAGCTGATGTGTGGTGTGGGATGCAGAAAGCCCTGGCTTCAGGGGTGGGCTGAGTTGGGGGGGCTGTGAGCCCAGCTGCCCCCCGAGGAAGGCAGTGCTTGGGCAACTTCAGGAGGGGCCATGGTCTAGTCGCTGGTCGAAAAGATTGATGTTTCTGGTCCAGGCTAAGCTCAACGTGCCAAGACTGAACGTGCGTCTGAGCCTTCGCTGAAAATAACGGGCTAGAGGTATCTAACTGCCTTTACGGGAGTTTGGGAGCTTTGGGGAGGCAGCTGATGCTGGAGACGGGTCTGTGTTTGGAAAGGAGTGAAACGTGGTGCTTGTGCCGACCTACTTGCCCTTCGGGTTTTTTGCTCTGAATTTATGCCAAAAGGCGACCAACTCTTGTGCCTAAGTGTAAGCAGGGAAAATAAAACAAACAAAAACCTGAGGGAAGACCCTCCCCCCAAACCCCCAGAAAATAAGAAAGAGAGCCTAAAGAGAAACCCATTAAATCTTTGTCGCTGAGCAGACAAATACAAAAGTGTATACGTTGAGCAATTTTAGTTCATAATGGGAATGCCATAGCATAGTAGCAGTGCCAGATTCATAGTACTAGCTTTAATGCAGAAAAAACTAGTCATCTAGCACCATGCCAGTAAGTCGTGGTGTGGTCTAACTGTGCGCCATGGTGTATCATAAAAGTGCACGCGGAAACATTTTCAACTCAGAAAATACATTCTATCCAAAAAGTATCCTTCAACAAGTGTAACCAAAGTGAAATAAATTGATCAGCAAAACAGTAAATATAAAAATTTGTCAGATGTGATTGGCCTGTGTGTTTATCAGATCTTAATTTTAAAAAGATAAATTATTTGTGATAGCTTAAAAATAGGAAGAGTGTTAGGAGCTTGAATGAGGCTGCTCAGATAGTTCAGAGGTGGACAAAAGAATTGCAGAGTAGTGTAGTGAAAAAGACCCTGGTCAATGGGATTTTCTCTCTATATGGGGTGATGTTCAGTAATCGAGGCAAAAGAAATCATTATGTCAAAGCTCGCAAATGGAAGGGAGAGAACCAAAAGGAAAATAAAGCATTATGTCAAAGTGAGCAGTAACTCCAGAATGAGATTCCTGCATTTTTTATGACACGAGAGTACTGCCTATAGCAAAAATCACTGGTTTATTAAGCTCAGGATAGCACCAGATGCAAAGAAGAGGTAGCGGTTCACAAGCTGGAAAGCCATTATCAAATATGTAATGGGACATCACTGAAATATTCTAGGTTACAAACATTCTTTTGGCTTTCTGCATGAGAGCAAAGTGGAGCTGAAATCAAGCAAATAGAAGTAATATTACTTGATGTTGGAAATAGGATGTCATTGGGCAGTTTAAATTACAAGAGGTGTGTGCAAGAGAAACACATGGGTTGAAGAGCCAGGTAACGTAAATACAGGCAATGATGCTTTTAGCAAAGACAAATGAATTCATGAAGCTGGTGACACTAAATGTGGAAGTGATTTATAGGAAAGACTCCCAAGCCAAGGAAACCAAAAAAGTAGTCCAATGGAATCAATACGCTAAAAGATTATTAGATTATTTTTTTCCTTTGTCTTTAGAATGCAGGCACTCGAGGTTTGAAACTGCTTCAGCCTCCTGTGCTGTGCTGTGCTTTTATTTAGAAATAAATCCTGACACCATCTGCTGGGTTGTGGGAAATGGCCCCTGACCCTGGCCGCTGGGAGAAGGTCCAAGAGCAGGAGCGTGCGTCTCGGAGCTGCGGCTTCCCCGTGCCGGCGAAGACGAAGACGCGCTGGGGGTGGGCACGGGCCGGGGGTACCCTCTGCTCCTCCACGGCTGCACGGTGGGAGCAGGAGGCTGGAGCAAGGGGTTGCTGTGTTTTAATTTAGATGCGTGGGCGGAATTATTTACAGAAGGTAAAGGGAGAAAACTCTGTTGGTTCGTGAGATTAATGGAGTCTGAGGTTTAGTTGCCTGGGAGGAGTGCGGTGAGAGTGGGGCTGGTGCCGGGGCGGCAGGACGGGAAGGCAGAGCAGCCAGCCGGCAGCGTGGCATTTCCTAGCTGCCTGGCTGGAGTTGTAAAGGCAAGATTTATTGTTGAAGCAAAGGGCTGTGAGTAAAATAGAGCAGGACTGGGATGCTGAGTCTCTACATTGCTCATGTCTTTCTAATGAGCAGTCAACTGGCTGAGGAAAGTGATGACTCTATTGGCAGCTTAAAAGTGATTACTGGAGGCTTAAAGCTTTGTAAACCTTCCAATTAAGTTCTGCTTGCAGTTCTGCCCTCCCCATCCCGTATCCCCACGTTCATCCTTGGTAGAACGTTTCTTAAATCTTCTGTGGGATACCTGAGACTTTACAGTGACTGTGTAGTTCTTCCCAAGTTGTTCTCAGATATTTAATGAAACGGTACCTTAAAACGAGTGCTGGCGTCCCTAGGCGATTAGTGAAGAGCGGTAGATACCTTTGAGGGCCTCTGCAAGGAATCTCCTGGGTGCCTAAATTGAGGCACACAGGTGAGCAGAGCAGTCAGCTCTGGACAGACCTGTGCCGAGAGGGAACTCTTTGGAGCAAGGTCGGCGCGCGGTGCTCTCAGCTGCACATCTTGGGCCCGCTCCGATCAGGTGATAAATGGTAATAATAAAATTGCCGTGTAGGAACTAGTAACGTAATATATCATATAATCACGAACTTTGAGTTTGAAGGGTAAACAAAGCATTTTCTGGTGAGGGCGAACTTTTGCAGGGAGATACGATTTATCTCTTTCTGCAGAATTGCTGTATAACCTAACCATTTCACTTATTTAAATGGTAAGACAATTAGAAAGCTTTTCGTACGACATTGTCTTAGACTTTATGAAAGAAATTGTTTGTTGGTAGGGCAGTGAAGGCTTTGCTGCAGCAGAGCATGCTTTGCAATGATAGGAGCAGATGGTTTACAAAGTTACTGAATAAGAACTGATTATTGATTTGCTATCCTCTAACAACATCAATGTCGAGTGATAATGTACTGTACTGCTTGTTACAGAGTAAATAGCTATTTTTATATTACTTGCTTTCTTGCAAATTGGCTACTAGCAGGGAAAGTAAAATATATGGCTGTCTAATATCTTGAAGCAGTAAACAAATTGCACAGGGGGAACATCAGTGAAGCACTGCAGAACACTTGCTGATATTTATAACTTCTGCCTCTGTCAAAAAACTCCAAATCAAAAGTTCGCAGTTCTCCTAATACCAGACATAGTCAGAGCCCTGTCGTTTTACCATTTACTTTCAATACCTACGGTTAGTTGAGCAAAATACTAAATATGTTCTGTTTTAGCAGAACTCAAGAGATCACAGAATTTTTAGCAGCCACTGAGTGTACGGTGAAGTATTAGGTTCAGTATTGTTTCCCTGCCTAATTTATTCTCGTGGCTTGAAGAAAAGAAAATTCTAGAAGGTTAAAAACGCAGCTAGAAGCAGGAGTACTATTATAATTCAAGGTGACTGTGTAGCACGTTCAAATAAACATGCAGTAAATATTTTGCCTCTTGTATTCTGGTAGCTTTTAATAGCTGCTCAGTTCAGGCTGGGGGAAAGGAGACCATTATCTTTTGACAAGATTGTATTCGCTCAGGCTGTTGTTATTCCAAGAAAATAGACTTCTTGCAAGTCAGTGACATGCACCCGCCGTGAGTTATGCACCCAAACTGCAGCGGACGTGGGAACGCGAATAGGTTTTTCACTATCAATTTAATTCCGGTTCTGATCGTTGCCTCTTTTGCAGGTTAGGCTCTCAAACTTGCTGGATGCCGATCCAACTTGTGAGTTGACTTGTCGCACGGTATTATCCCAATGCACGTTCCTGGGGGCTGCGGTCCGGTCCGGGGAGCAGCGTGGTCTGGTAGGTGGTGGTGGTGGTGGTTCGGTAGCCAGAGAACTGGGTCTGTCAGTACCTCTGCCCAGCTTTCGCCTCCGCCCCGACCTGCGAAGTCCCCGCAAGGGATGCCCAGATGTGGCTCCTAGGTCTGAGAGGTAAATGGCTTGTTCTGCCCGGTGCAGGCATCGAAAGCGTTAACGTGGCACTGAGGAAATAGTGGCGAGAAGAGGAAAAAAAAAAATTGTTTTTTGCAAAAGAAGAAAGGATCTGTCGTTTCATGATGCTAATCTAGGATGAGGATCGGGGTCTTTTGATCTTGCTGTATGATTTCTTCTCTAGTTTTTAAATACGGTGTTTTTATTTACAGCTAGCTCAGGCAGGCAGAGTAACCTATCCTCTACTCAGCTGCCAAAGTGAACACATACAAGTTATTAGGACATAATATACTTACTGATTAGGTAATAACATGGCAAGGCAAATAAAAGATTTTATGACAAATTTAAATAGCAGTGGATTAAAGTTCAGGAGGACTGGGGATTAAGCAAAGGGACTTCATCTGGTCAGGGTAGATAGTGGCCATTAAACTGTCCTCTGGGAGATTTGCAGAGCCTTGAATAATAGGAGCGTGTTTGTGTGTGTATGAATTGCCATACCTTGTTTTTCTTAATCAAATGCTGTCTAGAGCAATTCCTAAATTGTGCCTTCCTCCTTCCCTGTCTCACTCCCCCCGCTCCCCCGCCATTGGCTTCCTTTATTCTGTTTATGGGTTTGTAAGTGGGAAATAGAACTTAATTGACTGCTTATGCTATATTTAAAATGGTGACATACCTAAATCCAATTATGCAGGGGAAGATAACGAATGCCACCTCATCAGTAAGGTGCACTGCCATCAGCAATGTCCATCCTATTTTTCTTTCTTTGCGTTTCTGACAGCGACTGCAGTTTAGGCGGGGGGTGGGGGGGTGGGGGGGGGAACTATTCCGTAATAAATACTGGAAAAATGCTTTGTGCATAAACCCATCTCCCCTATTGTTGTAAATTTGGAGCGCTCAAGTTTATAGAAGATCTGGTTGTGCTAATTAGAATGCTGCAGCAAAACCTTCCCTGCTACTGGTACCACACTGATAAATCCCAGTGCAATTTTTTAAAAAGTGTCGATTCACTTCTTAAGTGCATCTTTTTTAAGCCATGCAATTTTTCGAAAGTGCACTGGGATTTCTTTTGAAGCACATCTTGACTTTTAATAAATAGATCAAAAGTGCTTTAAAATATATCATGGCTAATTTTGCTCTCCCACAAATCCATCGCTTTTTATTACCTTTTAACTAACTCACCTTTTTCCAGAACAGAAGGGAAACGGTTCAAATCTCTCGATGGTATGTTTTTCTTTCAATTTTCCAGGCTGTCAATGTTTAGGGGAAAAATTTACCCAGGAAAAAATCTCCCAGTATATCAGCCTTAAAGGAAAGAAGGACAGAAATGTGTTTTCTCATGACACCTGGGCTAACTGGGCTATAATATACCTAAAGATACCAGGTAGAATGGCAATACTGGAGCAGCTTACAGTGCACTGTGGCAATTTAGGAAACCGACTTCATATGGCTGGCTGATTGCTGTGATGAAGAGGTCCAGGACTAAAAAACAGCCCTGACAAACATCGGGAGCTAACCCGGGGTTTGTTTGCATATCAGCCTCTTGCATTTCTGCTGTTGCCCGTGGGCTCCTCAGTGCTGTTTACGGAGGAAGAGAAATACCTGCAATTCCAACTCAGATGCTTGGACCTTTAATGGCATTCAGTTAATGCTTGGCAAGTACGATACGATTTGTGAAAATCATCCTGTTGCTTAATCCTCTTCAGTGCCAAGGGTTATTAGGTAGGGATTGCAAACAAGATGAGAAATTGGAACACACATATGTTATGGACCGAATGGGAGAATCTTCAGGTGGCTTAAAAATTATTGAAGTTTTTTTTCTTTTAACCTGTGGTAAATTTTGGATTATCAAAACAAGTATCATAAAAAAATGAAGATGACCTCTAGCTGAGTAATCCTTTCACTTAAACCTTGAGAAAAATCACTGGCAAATGACAGCCCAAGCTGACTGTTGCCCATTGCCACAGCACCGAGCTGCATGCACAGAATTGTGCCGGGGTTTAAGAAATAATCTGAGTAAGTTTCTTTCCCTGCGTGCGCACCTAAGACGTATCTCCAAGGCACGCACGTTTTGCCCTCTGAAAGCTTTGTAATCTGTTACATAGTTCAAAAGCGGAGGAGAAAAAACTTTATTTCGTGGAAAGGAATGAGGCAGTGAGTTAAGAGCTGTCATTTTGGGCTTGCCATCTCAGCTCTTACTGCCCAGGCTGAACAGCTTCAGGGTTTCCGAGCTGTCGCGAGCAGCATTTGCAGCTGTGTATGAACTATGATAGACAGCCAATAGGTGTTTCAGGAATGAGCTGCTTCTGCAGGGCGCTTTTCCAGATGCAGTCTCTGGGAGCCCAGTTCCGATGTATGGGAGCGTGCGTGTGAGAGGGGAAGGAAAAATGTCAGGGAGATTGCCTCGAGGAAGCTGGATGCACGTGTTAATTTGTACCAACCAGTTTGGGAGGAGCTCTGCCTGCAGCTATGGAGCTTGTGATCCACAGCGAGAAAGCCGCTTTATCAGGCGTTGAGCCACGCCGCGTCTGGCGGTATTCCAGCGTCACGTCGCTGATGAGATAGTGGTTTCCACATACGAAGCAGACAGCGACTTTAGTGGAAGATATTTTATGACAGGGAGCTTTAAAAGTTATTCCGTTATCCTGTAGTTATACAATTATGATATTCTGTAACACGCAGCATGCCACAGTTGTGATGACAGTAGCACGCTCTTTCTTCAACTTGTAGATAAGATGTGGCAGGAACTGAGATTTCCAGGTCTCAAACACGCTTCTGAAATATCCGCGGATTACCGAAGTTGCTTGATATAGGAGGAAGTCAGAGTAAAGTGTGGGATACCTGGACTAATTGCCTGGAAATGGCAGCCCGGGGCTGGCTAAAGCCCGATGTGATTAGCATTCAGTGTCAGCGCTGGCAAATGAGGACGAACAGAAACGACCGGAGCAACAGCAAGATGAAAGGGTAGCGCTTCCTACCTGTCCTTCAAACTCTCCTCCCTAACGAACCCCTTCTGCAGCGCCGGCAGCCCGCTCGCGAGACAGCTCGGCGACGGGACGTACGGCTCGGGTCTTGGCTGACGTTGGCGCGGGGGTCGGGGAGCCTGCGGGGCGGGTGGATGCCCGTCTGCGTCTCCAGCGGGCTCCGATGCCTGTCGCCTCCTTTGGGGCAGGCGAGGAGAGTACGAGGGATGGCGGGACACCTCCCAGGCTGGCATCGCGCCCGGGAGCAACCGGCCAGCAAGGTCCCAGCACGCTTGGCTAAAGACGGTGTCAGAAATTGAAGAAGCCAAGTGCTAAATGCGTGGCCAGCCGAAACGGGGCTAGAGCTGTTGAAGCAGCGGGGCCTCCCTGGTTGCTGCCGGTCTCCCCAGGCTGTCTGGAGGAGGGTTTGTCAAGGAACACGAGTGCTTTCTGTCCTAAATGCCAAGGTAAAAAACGCAGTGTCTTTTTTGAGCTATAGAATCATTTTACGCAATTAGGTTTTAAATCTAATAACTGCAGCTTGGGCTTGCTGGTAGCAAACAGAGGCCCGTGCTTTGTGCAGAATGATTATTTATTTATTTAAAAAACAAAATCAAGGCTGTCTGTGATTTGGATCTAATTTCACATTTATTTTTCATAGTTTGTTTGCTTAGGAGCTCTGCAGTAAGAAAGTGATTAGTTAAATCAGTTATACATAAATTCAAAGACTTGTTCTTCATTTTAGATGCTCAGACTTAATTGGATTTAAATCAGATTAAAAAGTGACTTCTGAGGGAAAAATACCCCCAAGCATGAAAAGATGGTTACTTTTTTTAACTTATCACGTAAATGGCAGGAGAGATTTCGATCTTTATAACATTTATTCCCTGTTACAGCTTACAATTCTATTTAACTTTTAAAGAAAATACTTATATATTAAAATGTTAGCAGGGCAGAGTAGGAGGAAGCCACCGACTTATCTTCCTCAAAATAACCTGTTTTCTAGTCCAGAGTATTTTCTTCAGATTGTAACAAACTTTTAAACTTAAACATTATGAAAGGAGGCCATTCTATGAGTTGATTAAATATATTAATTGCTGTGAAAATCATATAACACGAGCTGTATTAAAAGCATGGAAGAGACCGTTTCTCTCCGAGGAGATGCCCTGGTAGATCCAGATAGTTTCTCCCTTGGGGTTTAAGGGACCGTAAGAGATTTATTTACAGGCTTGGGCCACGTATGTAAATATGAATTACTGAATAAGGAAAAGCAGCGTTGGAAGAGTTTGGTCGAAGATGGGGTAGTTTTCAGTGCTACGGTATTAGTTTGGGATCTCCAGAAACAACGTCCGTGAACCCGGCAGAGGAAGATCTCTGCAGAGGAGCAGAGCACGACTCAATCCTGACTGTCAAGCACAGTTTATGCTGTGGGGCAATAGCATTTTGCTGCCTGGCCTTTTGCCTAGTTTGCTAAATTTGAGCATTTTGAGATAGGCATTTGGACAAACAGGCCAGCTGCGGGATCAGCTGTCTGTGGCTTTCCAGGCTCCTCGTGATGCAGAAGATTGAGGACTTTATGCAAAATCCAGGTACTTAACCATATGGGAGGCAGGATGAATATATAGATTTTAGAGGACAGAGCAGAGATTTGTATTCAGATAATTCCCCATCCGGAATGATACGAGGCTGGGGAATTCAAGCCACCTCCCCCAAAAGGTGTGTTCTCTAGGGGACTTGATGGAGAAGTGCTACTACAAAGATAAGAAAAGGCAGAAGGAATAACAACTGCTGACGCCAAATGCCTATGCTCATCTTTCCCATCAATTATTTAGACAAGAAAGATTTACATGAAAATTAATCATTAAATTTTGAATTGCTTCTTTTCATCAATAATGAAATATCTGCAACAAATACAAACAGATAAAGAGAACAGGATAGGAAATCATCCTTAATACACAAAAGGAGAAGTAATATTTTAATGAAAATATAAAGCTCATCACTGCTTTACAATGGAGGGTTACTGTCAGTGACCTAGAATAGAAAGCTTTATACGCCGAACGTGAAACCTCCTGTTTAATCTACTCTATTTGACGTTGGCATATTAAGAATTGTGGGCTGGATTCTGCTCTATTCCATAAACCGGTACTTTTTGGTGCCAAAATAATTTTCATACGGTCAGGGAGTTGCCTTTCAAGTTCGTGCATCTAGAAGTATCGTGGTAGGCAATAAATTTCAATGTTTTAACTTTCTGAATTGTTTAAACCGATTTTGTCAAGTATATGTCTTGACAAAAGAGACTGAATCTGAGAACTAAGCCTACAAAAACCAATTTAATTGGTAATCTTCAACTTATTGTCAATTGCTGTGATTGTATCTTTCACCTAAAAATGCTGGGGGAAGGGCTTGGTATGCTTCTTGATGTCCCAGTTGAAACACAGTACCCTAAAACTTTAGCTTCTTCCGCCCCTACCCCCCAAGCAAATTTCGAATGCTCCTGTCCAGAAAAAAAATGTGGGAAGCATGGAAAATAAACAACCTGTATGCATAAAAATCTGCAAGTAAATGAAACGATCTCATCATTTATTTAAGTAACATGATGTTGGTGTTATATTTAGGATTTCTGAACGCTTGGTGTTGAGAAAACTGCAAACTAAGTCGGATACAGCATTGACCTAGAAAGCAGGGAGACCCTGCAGTATATTCGGTAAGTACAAATGCTTTTCTAAATTCAATTACTTTTAACTTGCTGGTGGATCTTTTCAAAGCCTCGCGTGTGATAGAATCACCTCCAAAGGCGTACTGCGTCCTACATCTGTGAATATAAAGCACTGAAGAAACAGTAAGCATTGCTGTGACAAAATAACTTACATAATATGTAGAGTTACGTGCTACTCCCTGCCCTGCTCCGACTCCATCGTTTAATGTTGTTTTCATTTTGATATAGATTTGTCTTGTCATTTCCCTTCTGTGTTTCACCAGATAGGTACCTGTAGTGAATTAGAGGGAAGACAAGCATAAAGTCAATTCCACTTGCTGTAATTCCCCAGGATTTTAAAAGGGAAAGATGTTTATTTAATTTGCTTTGCAACCTATGAGCTCGTGGGGTTCATTAATTTTTCGAGAAGTAAATAAGTTCCAGTGTTTTGTTCTTGAATTTATCACTTTTTGTCTATTTCCATTTTAGCTGGTAATTCAACCTCTGCCTCTTGCTTGAGTGAACTCTGTGAGAGACCACATCTGGGCTTTTTCAGCTCGGGGCACAGTTGTGCAGAAAACAGATATTTTTTTTTGCCTAGTTGCTCCTGTAATTGGCACCACATGGCTTCAGGAGCACAGGTAGCACGCGGGTGTGGGTTGCGTTGGGGGCACCTTGCTGAGCATTGCACTGACACGGGCCAATATCCGTCTTTTACTGATAACCGGGGTGGGCTTCTTGGGCGTGGATGTTACTGGCCTTGCAATACTTGTATCTCCCACTGAGTGGTATGAGGAATGCTCATGGGCTTGCCGGCCAGCCGGGCGTTGTAGCCGTGGAGAGAAGACTGTAGCCTGCTTGTCTGCTGTCTTCTACCAGAAGGGAAAGGCAGCTAGGTGAGGAAGTTTCATTAATGAGAACAGAAGTCCTCTTGAGGCCGCTTTAGTAGCAGCTTTTGGTGGATTGGGGTGTGGAAATGTTAGATTTAGCAGATAATCAGCCTGCATTTTTATCTCTACTTTAAAATAGCAGAGTAGAAGATTATCTCATCTCCATGAACTGCTATTTTTCACTTAGTAAATTATTTTACCACCCAAAGCGGGTGCCGCACAAAGAGTTGTGGTTGGGAGGCATGTAGTTATTTATCTCGGTCAAAATGTCTCAGTTAAAAAGCTATCAGTAGGACATAATAATAATAAATATGTATGGCATTTGGCTAGGCGAATACAAGATTATACTAAATAGAACACATTTCTGAAAAGAATAATTGTAACTAATTAGAAATCTCCAGTTATGCTTAGAGTTGTAAGAACGTGAAATCAAATTTAATTATGCAAGGTCCCAGTTGTGCCAAAGGTGTTATAAAGAATATCTTTATGGAGACATTCAGTATAAGAAACTGGCTGGTGCTATTATTAGCATGCTCATTTGCACATTTTCCTTATATTAGTTTAAAATTTAATGATGGTGTTTGTAGGGCTAATTACCAAGAATCTGCACAGCACTCATTGGGATAGTCACCCAACAGGCATCTATTTTTGCAACAGTAAGTTATCGATAACTTCAAAGCAGCTTTGACTAAATTCTTTATATTAAGTATATGTACAAACAGGTCGTTAAGAGCGGAAATACCTACGATCACGCCCACGGTTCCCTTGGAAGCATAAACAATGAGCGTTGTTCCTTCGTTCCTGCATGCTAGCCTGAATTCTGGCCAGCGTCAGGATTTACTACGGGGAGTTCAGCACTGTGCTGAACCTACCTTGAAGATAATCACAAGGCAACCATCTCTCTCGCTACCGCTCCTCTCCTCTGCTTCGCCGGATCTGTCGTGGTTTAACCCCAGCCAGCAACTAAGCACCACGCAGCCGCTCACTCACTCTCTCTCCCCCCACCCAGTGGGATGGGGGAGAAAATCGGGAAAAGAAGCAAAACCCGTGGGTTGAGATAAGAACGGTTTAATAGAACAGAAAAGAAGAAACTAATAATGATAATGATAACACTAATAAAATGACAACAGTAATAATGAAAGGATTGGAATGTACAAATGATGCGCAGTGCAATTGCTCACCACCCGCCGACCGACACCCAGCCAGTCCCCGAGCGGCGATTCCCCGCCCCCCCTTCCCAGTTCCTATACTAGACGGGACGTCACAGGGTATGGAATACCCCGTTGGCCAGTTTGGGTCAGGTGCCCTGGCTGTGTCCTGTGCCAACTTCTTGTGCCCCTCCAGCTTTCTCGCTGGCTGGGCATGAGAAGCTGAAAAATCCTTGACTTTAGTCTAAACACTACTGAGCAACAACTGAAAACATCAGCGTTATCAACATTCTTCTCATACTGAACTCAAAACACAGCACTGTACCAGCTACTAGGAAGACAGTTAACTCTATCCCAGCTGAAACCAGGACAGGATCACATTAAAGTGTTAGCCCCAGGAGCTGACTGCGAGGCTGATCCTTGATTAATGGCAGGGCGGCTGCCTGCTGCAGCAGGAGGGGGCCGGCCGGGGAGGGATTTATCCCACTCATCTGACACGAGGCGCTTCGCTCTTCTGCGGTGTCGTGGATACAGAGCCAGGGCTGAAAGCCTCGGTTTTCGGTACCTCTGATCTACCTCAAACGTACCTTAAAAGAGAAAGGAGCTGTGCTGTGGATCTCAGCCTTGACTGGCACGTTCCTGGGCTTTGCACTCGAGTATCTGGGAAAGGGGGAGGCAGCCGGAGAAAGGCAGCAAAGCATCTCACGAGTGTTTCTCCCGGCTGATCTGCAGGCAGTGTTGGAAAAGAAGGGGTCGTTCCTGCTTCCGAGAGCGACTGACGGGAACCTGGGGTGGGATTCTGGTCTCACTACCTCAGAAACCTGCGGTGTGCATACATCTGCAGCTGAACTGGGCACCCTAGGCTTCCCTGATTAGTTAATGGAGGCGATTAGGTATTTTTAGGCATGACTCGCCTGTCCTATTTTAGCTTTCTATTTTAGTACAGGATGAATTGTACGATGTCCGTTAACTTTAAAGAGAGTCTAATCCGAGTAGCTCAGATGCGGACCTCTTAACTGATTTATTCGGATCAGTTCTGCCCCCGTCTGCCAAGGTCTTTAAAGCACCAGGTATCTTCCAAGGCTAAAGCCGAGGCAAACAGTGAGAGAGAGGCAGTGCAGAAAGCTGTCTTTTGCTTTGCTTTTCCCAGATAGCAGCATCTCTTCAGGTGTGACTTTGGCAGCCAAACGCTCGAGTTGGCTGTGGTCGTTTTGTACCGTCAAAAGTATTGTTGGTCCTAGTCTAGGAGCAATGCAGTCTCCGTCTGTACAACCTCTATCCAGTTGGAAAAAGAAAAGGATTTTTAGTTGCCTTCCCTCTCAAACATCTGCTTTTCTGTTGACAAATTGCTCCCTCTCTCTTGCCCTATCCCTGCCCTCCTTTTTCCTTATGGCTCTCCGTCTCGACCCCTCCTGATGCAGCCAAACCTGCCAATTCTCTGTAGCTCCTCCGAGGCTCCCGATCTTCCTTACCTTTTGCTGAAACTAAGCAAAGAGGCTCCCTGGCGTAGAGGCAGGAATATCAGCTACACCTCAATAGCGCAGCCACGCTGGGACCCGCAACAACATGCCCCCACACGTGTCCTCGTACGCAGAGTTTGCTGTGGGCTGGAAGAGGCAGCAGGAGGGAAGGCCGGGTCGTACCGAGCGTTTCTAAGCCGATGAAAACAGCAGGCATTGCCCGGTGGTGGTCCGCGTGCAGGGACCAGGCTGGGACCAGGCGCAGGCAGCAAAGCGTATCCATAGGAATGAAGTACAAAGATGATGAAGACTGGTATGTCTTGCACACCGTCATCTCCTCGTAGCGTGTGCTCTCTGCCTACTGATGCAAATAAGGGCATCCTCCATCATTTTTCTGAAGCTGACCCGAGACCGTGATGTTTTCCACGTGGGCGGAATTCATACACAGCACAGCTCTGAGCCTCTGGCTACATGGGGAACCGCACAAGCTCCTTGATGATACCACAGGCCACGAACCACGGGTGGCTGCTGGCTGCCCGTACCCTGCCTCGCAATCGCCGGAACGATCAGCTGGCCGAACAGGGCGGAATCTCCCAGTGGTGGTCTCCGTTCTGACGGTCTCAGGGTGAGCTGGCGCAAGAGGTGGGTTATATGCAGACTGAGGGCTGAGGCATTCTTGATAAATTCGGGTGTCTGATAGAACTAGGATTGAACTTCTCATTTCCAAGCCTTGTTTGGAGCCTCAATGTTGGTGCCTCTTTTCCTTCCCTTGCTCTGTAATCTGAAGGATTGAGCTTCAGTTTATTTCATCCCTTCTCACACCATATATAGCTGTCAGTGGTCTAGAACTCTGCTTGATTTTTATTTTTTTTTTTTTTGCTTTAACAATGTCATTCCTGGCCTGTGTCCCCCTACCAGCTGTCTAATGATGGTATAATCATGAGCTCTGAGCGCTGTCATCTCTAAACTCAGTCTTATTGAATCAAATACCTGCTCTAAACTGCAATATCTGTGTACTCACACACACAGGATGGGTTTCTACTTGCTCTCTTCCCAGCTAACACAGTGAATCCTGGCTGGGCTGAGCACACCGAATCCCTCTCTGTTCTGCTCACCATTTGCATTCTGTTTTCAGGCTGTCATTCGAGGACAGCTGAAGAACTTGGCCGGTACAGGCTCTTTCAAGGTTGGGATCAGCGTTTTGATGAATTGTAGAGTCTTTGGGTAGAGGGTGAACATTGATCTGCACTTCTCTGCAGGAGAACTGCAGATGTTCAAGGATGTGTAGGATGCAGAGGATCCACCTTGTGCAACTGATACTTTATAAGCCGGAGTTCAGAGTGCGTGTCCAGCTGTTGTGTCAGAGCACAGCAACGATGCAGCTCCCAGCAGGCTCCGTCTCCCTTCCACCGGGATCTTTCTCCCACAGGAGACCTCCTGCCACCACCTGAGCTTCTGCAAGCTTCCTCTTCCAGTGCAAGATGATCCTGTAGGATGTCTGATAACAGGGAGTGCTGATAGGTGTCCGTGTCCCAGGACCCTGATTCCCGGTAATCTTCATCAGGATAAGGAGAGAAGAGCACGCACACGGCAGGTCCTAGCTATATCGGTTACTGCATATCTGATAGGTGTCCAGACACTAGAAGAACTTCTGTAAGATAGCATAAAATACATAAAGTACAAGTTGTTTGGCACACTTAGGGAGCTCTGCCCTACAAATCATTCCCCTTCTGCTTCTCTTGTTGCTAATGAAACAGCTGCTCTTTGGTTTCAGGCTTTAACCTATTTTTAGATTCCTTTTATGCTGTTGGCCCTTTGAAATGCATGAGTCGCTGTGAAAGAAAGCCAGTGTCATTGCTGTGAGGCAAGAGGAAGGCCTATAGGTGAAGTCATGTCTGGTAATGAGAGACTGTCTCACCTATTCATCTCCTCCCTTCCTTTATTTCTATAAAGCAACTCTGTTCCCTTGGGCACGCGGTTGCATACCTTTTCTGCTTTTATTTAAGCATTACAGAGATATCAGGCACAGCCCTTCATTAGCACAGCTGCAGAGCCGGCATGCTCTGCTGCGGTCCCAATACATGGTCCTGTTCCCACCGCGGGAAATGTGCCGGCCTGAAGCGGAAAGGGAGCTGGAGGAGCTTGGATTTCAAGGAGAGAAGCTGGAGAACAGCGCAGAAAGGAGGAAGCTGTGAATAAAATAGGGGGCCAGCGGAAGGTAGGATTTGTTTGTTGGCTGAGCAGTAAAGACCCCATTTCTGTGAGCTGCGGGGTTCTAATTGGGATGTCAGACTTTGCCTTTGTGCAGTAGGGTTTCACATGAAGGGATGTGGGTGGGCAAGTAAAGTATCATCCTCTAAATAGTCAAGTTGTCCCAATGGCTCTGGAAGCCAGTAGATACCAAATCCAGAATCACTGGGTCAGTGTATTTTCTGATCTGCGCAATACGACCATAGGTGCTAGGACTGCTGTGGTTTTAAATGTGATATAAATCGTTGCATTACTTCATTAGTTATTTACCACCTACAATTTATTAGTTCAGCACTAAACTAACTTAAGCAGCAGTTCCTCATGGGATTTACAGTTTGAAGGCTGAAGGCCCAGCTGCATCTCAGCTGACACTAATGAACATGCTGTGGCTAATTGAAGTGGGAAGAATCGTACCTGGCGTCTTGGTTGCGCTACTGAGCTGACTCAGTATTGACAGCTTACTCGTTTCTTCAAAAACCCAAGCCAGGCTCAGCACATTTTGGTTGATTAAAAAAAAAAAATTATTTCTACTCCCTGACTTCGGAGTTTTAGGCTTCTGAAAAATGTTTCCGAACCGATCAAACAATTTTATCCTTCCAGACAGACCTTTATTCTCATTGCTGCAGCCTTTACTGCCTTGAGGACTTCTGTTCGCTCTGCATCCCTGCACTGACACACAGTTTCACTGGAATCGAGTCATCTCCGACGTATCTGCTAAATCCTGGCTAGAGACAAGGAGTTCTCAGCACAGCAGGGTTCGGTTTTCTCTTTATGGTTGAAAAATGTGGTTCGAATTCTGTGCTACAGCGAAAATCTAGCAGCAAAATGTGTGCCTCTGAGCTGTAAAGGCGGCTGCTGTTGCAGATTCATACGAGCTCGGTTACGTACGGGGAACTTTGTACTCGGAGGAAATTATCACTAGTCTGTAACGCTCTTGGTTTTCTGTTGGCTTTGTATAGGTTCCTACACTGACGAAAGTGCATTTCAAGTTGAATTTTTTCAGGCCCTGTGTATGTAGCATTACATAGATTGCAAACATCTGCTGTGATTTCCCCTGTTCAGAATAAAACTGTCTATGACACCTGTAGGAGTATTTGCATTCTTATTTGCACAGTAGATGATGAAGTCTAGAAAGCCGTAGTTTGTTAAACAGAGCATGGTTAAGGAGTTAGACGGGAAAAATCATCCTTCCTAAGGTGATTAGTACCAATTCCTATCTGCTTTTCCTGCCCTCGCTCTCAATATTTTAAGAAAATATCAGGCATTTGCTTTCACCTCCCGATGCAGTTGAAAACACACGCACAGCATTAAAACGGTGTTGGATGAATGGAAGGGAAGGCCTACTAGAAGAGATTGATGGGAGCAGCAGGAGAGATAGTGAACGTGGCCATGATTTTTGAAATAAATAACAAACAATGGAATTTTGTGATTTTTATAATCGTGTGTTTGACACTGCCCCAGCACTAAGTCTGCTTTATGTCTTTGTATAACACTCAGCAGAGACTCTTGTTTTCGGAAATTAATCTAGGGTTTAGTGTCTCGCGTTTCTGAAGATGACACGGACGTGTGAGGAGAAATACTAATTATGTCTTTTTATTTAGCATTGTCTGAGATCATTGCAGCTGTGAAGGGGTCTTCACTGTCTTTTTGCCAGCGAGATCAGTTTCTTAATTTCATTAATCTGCTCTGTGTAAATCAGTTCCTCGCAGGCTTGCTCTGCAGGCCACCAGCCTCCTGTTCGTGTCTGAGCAGGGTTGGTTTTGTTCCATTTTCCCTGGGCGTCATACCAATATCTACACTTTTTAAGCAGTCAGCCAAATAACGGGGGGGAACTGAAGGCAGAAAGCAAAAAGCAGGATGATAACAGCGCTGGTGAAAACAAAAGCTGAACTGAAGGCACAACGAACTGAACGTTGTTTCAAACAACGTTCCGCTGAAACGCAGAAGAACCGGAGGCACTCGCTGACGGGAGGCAGCGGCCCGCGGCCGGTGGTTCCTAAGGGAGGGCAAAAGCCGAGTGTGGGGGACAGGTTTTTGGTGCCGCCGGTTGAGGAGCTGCCGCAGGGAGAAAGCGGAGCAGCACGTTTGGGGAGCTCAGGAACGAAGCAGGGGTGGGGGCCCACCCCTATGGCCAGCTGCAGAGCCGAGGGAAGGAGCGGGAAGGGAAAAAAACGTGTGCAGAGTACCCAAATCCCCAAATGTGGAGCACAGCTGAAGGCCAGCGAGGCCGGTTCCCGAGTGATTTAAAGCAGAGAGACCCAAGGCCATACCTTGTCATGACTGTGGCACCTTTATCCCTCGGAAAACCCTAAACACAGTCAAGAGCAGGTATGTATGTGAACTGAGCTGCAGCTCAGCAGAAAAAGGGGGGGAGCACAGGGGTAGGGGTAAGCACCCACTTGCAGCGCTCGTTGACCACTGCAAGCCTTGACGCACGACCGAGGCAGAAAGGGAGGACACCGAGGAGCTGGACCTGGGAACCACGCTCTTCACCTCACATGCCAGAAGAGGAGGAGTTGGGCTCAGTGTTTGGCTGAGCTCAGACGTACCCGCCATTGGGCCAAGATGGAACTCCGAAGCCAATCAAGCACCGAACTGGTGCTGGGCATCGCCCGTGCTGAAGGGGAGAAGAAAATGGCGGCAGCGTGTTGCAGCCTGATGGTCCAACTGGGTGACCGGAGGGCAGCCTGGTGCTGGGCCCAGCAGGCTGAATGTGCTGGCCAAGTAACCCTGTGGGTAATGTGGTGTCCGCAGCTTATTGATACCCCAACCACAGGGGTCAGGTGTGGTGGAGCTCAGCTGACCCACAGGGGTAATTCATTGGTGACACCCTCCCCAGCAAGCATTTTGGGGGTAAAGGTGGCCTCGATTAACCCCATATGCTAATTGGTGACCTGAAGTAACCCCATGCCTCAATGGATGACCTCTAGTAACCCCATGTGTTAATTGGTGACCTCTAGTAACCCTGGGGAGAAATTTTAGGGGAAACGTTGACCTCGAGTAACCCCATGTGTTAATTGGTGACCTCTAATAACCCTGAGGAGAAATTTTGGTGGAACTGACCTCTAGTAACCCCATTTCTCAATGGATGACCTCTAGTAACCCCCGTGTTAATTGGTGACGACCTCTAATAACCCTGAAGAGAAATTTTAGGGGAACCATTGACCTCTAGTAACCCCATGTGTTAATTGGTGACCTCAAGTAACCCCGAGGAGAAATTTTGGGGGAATGTTGACCTGAAGTAACCCCATATGCTAATTGGTGACCTCTAGTAACCCCGAGGAGAAATTTTGGGGGAAACATTGACCTGAAGTAACCCCATGTGTTAATTGGGGACCTCTAGTAACCCCGAGGAGAATTTTTAGGGGAAACGTTGACCTCTAGTAACCCCATATGCTAATTGCTGACCTGCAGTAACCCCGTGTCTCAATGGATGACCTCTAGTAACCCCATGTGTTCATTGGTGATCTCAAGTAACCCCAAGGAGAAATTTGGGGGGGAACATTGACCTCTAGTAACCCCATGTGTTAATTGGTGACCTCTAATAACCCTGAGGAGAAATTTTGGGGGAAACATTGACCTCTAGTAACCCCATATGCTAATTGGTGACCTCTAGTAACCCCGAGGAGAAATTTGGGGGGGGAATGTTGACCTGAAGTAACCCCATGTCTTAATGGATGACCTCTAGTAACCCCATGTGTTATTTGGTGACCTCTAATAACCCCGAGGAGAAATTTTAGGGGAACCATTGACCTGAAGTAACCCCATGTGTTAATTAATTGGTGACCTGAAGTAACCCCATGTCTCAATTGATGACCTCTAGTAACCCCATATGCTAATTGGTGACCTGAAGTAACCCCGTGTCTCAATGGATGACCTCTAGTAACCCCATGTGTTATTTGGTGACCTCTAATAACCCCGAGGAGAAATTTTAGGGGAACCATTGACCTGAAGTAACCCCATGTGTTAATTAATTGGTGACCTGAAGTAACCCCATGTCTCAATTGATGACCTCTAGTAACCCCATATGCTAATTGGTGACCTGAAGTAACCCCGTGTCTCAATGGATGACCTCTAGTAACCCCATGTGTTAATTGGTGTTTTCAAGTAACCCCGAGGAGAAATTTGGGGGGAACATTGACCTCTAGTAACCCCATATGCTAATTGGTGACCTCAAGTAACTCCAAGGAGAAATTTGGGGGGAACATTGACCTCTAGTAACCCCATGTGTTAATTGGTGACCTCAAGTAACCCCATGTGTTAATTGGTGACCTCTAATAACCCCGAGGAGAAATTTTAGGGGAACATTGACCTCTAGTAACCCCATATGCTAATTGATGACCTCTAGTAACCCCATGTCTTAATTGATGACCCCTAGTAACCCCATGTGTTAATTGGTGACCTTGGATGACCCCAAGGAGAAATTTTGGTGGAACTGACCTCTAGTAACCCCATGTGTTAATTGGTGACCTCTGGTAACCCCGAGGAGGAATTTTGGGGGACGTTGACCTCTAGTAACCCCATATGCTAATTGGTGACCTCTAGTAACCCCCGTGTTAATTGGTGACCTCTAGTAACCCCATGTGTTAATTGGGGACCTCTAGTAGCCCCGAGGAGAATTTTTAGGGGAAACGTTGACCTCAAGTAACCCCATGTGTTAATGGATGACCTTACATGACCCCTGAGCAAAAATTTGGGGGTAAAGTTGACTGCAAGGAATCCCATATGCTAATCAATGATCTAGCCCCCCCCCCCCCCCCCCCGCCCCGTTCTAATTGTCGGCCTCTGCCCCCCCGGCCATAGCTCTGCCCCGTGTGTGGTTTTGGGGCCCCCAGCTCAGCCCAGCTCCTCCAGCGCCGGTGTCAGCTGACAGGGGAGTGGGACTGGGGTGAAACCCGTTGAAGATTTGGATTTCATACTCCCCGAGCGCAGCTTTCGGGCAAGACCTTTTGAGAGGAGCACACGAAGAGAAAGAAGGGTGACTCCCATCGACCTTCCCTTCGACTTCTCCCAACAGAAAGCACAGTTTAACAAAAGAGTAGTGTCTAAAATGCAAAAACAGGCAGCAGCCCTTCTTTATTTCAGGAGCAAAGGATAAGAGGCAGCTCGTTTTGCTAAGAAAACTGTTATGAGAAAGACAGATAGAAAGCGTCTTCCATCTGTGCGACCTCTTTACATCGTAGAGTCTATAAAGCTTTTGCAGAGTCTCGGTCGCTGAAAGATTCCGATTTCATCCAGTCCATCACCTCTTGCCGTGGCACCCTTCTTCTCTGGGCCTCTTGCAACTCATTGCTTGAGTCCGTTCAGCTCCCCATCGTTCACTTTCTGGTTTTTGTTACTAAAACCAGTTAATGCCACCTTACTCAGCGGTTGCCTTCTTTTAGGAAGAAGCTACAAAGAGAATACATTTCCTAATATCCATGCACATTGCTGGAGGAGCAGCAACATCTGCTTGGAGACTCTCTGCCTTCTGCAAACACTTGGGCCCCCTGTGGCAGACCCCTGAGAGTTCTTTAAAGCTGGATTCATCTTTGCTTCAAGTATTTTGAGATAAATTGCACCAGCTCTCATTAAAAAAAAAAACAACACAGTGAGGGGATTGGATGGGAAAAAAGACCGTAATGCAAATTATGGCAAGAGGGGAGGAGGGAGACTGGCTACAGGGAAGAAAATCAGACAATGCAAAGTCCAAACGCTCAGTTCCAAACGCCCAGGCTTTGAACAGCGCTAACTAAAGCCAAAAGAGCTCTCTTTCCAGCTTTTCATCCTTGCTTTTTTGAGCCACATCTTGCTGGAGTTATTCAGAGCATGGCGACAACAGAACTCTGAAGCCCGAGACAAGCCAGCTTCTACCCAGGTACCAATATACGGATGAAGATGCTTCCATTTTGCGTTAACCCGTTGAAAAACCAGAACAAGACCGTAAGCATCCAGCAAATCCCCCCGGGAGTGCCAGGGGCTGCCCCGCAGGGCAGGGGAGCCGGGGCAGCCAGGTACGGGGCAAGGCACCATCCCACACCATCCACAAGCACAAAGGAGGCACGACCTTACTAAAGACAATAAATAGCATTGCAGCACCTTTTAGATGCCTCTTAGAGGCTGAGTAGACCCGCAAATTGTAGCGTGCTTGGCCATGCCCTGCAACAAAACGTACCACATTCCAGATCCTGCTCCCTTCAAATCAGTGGCAAAACACATACCGACACTGCTGCAACCAGTACATGACCATTTTATTAAATACCAGCAGCTTCCAGTTTCAGTTTTGGTCCCCACTCTGTGTTTAATAGGCTTGCTCATCCTATAAGAAAAAATTTCTTCTGCTGCGACACTGACAAAACCAGTGGTCAGAGAAGAGCATCAGATGGTGTCTGTGAACTTTATGAGTCTGCCAGACACTTCTTCAGAATGCAATAAGCAGGAAAGCAAAATACCAGGTCCTCAGGTAAACTCTGGGCAAGCTAGGTAATACCAGTGGTGTTGGTTTGATTGAAAATGTTGTTTGGGCCTTTATTTAATAGTTTAGTTACAGAGCAGACTGCTTTTCATTACCATTTTAAATAGGCATTACTACTGTTGTTAATAATTTTCATGGTATTTTTACCCTCCAGCAACTTTATTATTTATTCTTAAATTATAAATGTTCTGCTTTTCTCTGGTATCTTATTCATATGTATTTATTCATTCATTTATTTATTTATTTGCTAGAACTCGATAACAAAACATCCAGGAGAACCACATACTTGTGAAAGCAAAAAGCAATGGAACTGAACTCGAACACCTACCCGGTCAGCAGGAGATCAGAAGTCGTGTTCAGCTCTCAGCAACCTGCCTGTCACCCTGGAATATTGCTGTAAAATCCACGTAGTTACGCTACCTTGACACTGATGCCTCAAGCCAGACGAAGTCTGCGCGTAGCTTGTGCTGGGGAGGGGGGGAACACCTGAAATACTGCAGTTGCAGAACCCTTTCCAGCAGCGTAAGTTACTTGTTGCTTGAAAAACAAGCGTCCAAGAATAAATGTCACTTTGAAATGTCCCATTGACTCACTAACACCACACAGCAAAACAGTCCTTTGCCTTCTGGAGCTTAGCTGTGCTGCTCTGTCCGTGCCTGTACAGACAGACATCTACGTAAGCTGGAAATGAAATGAGAAGACAATAGAGCACCCTAAACGTAATATGTTCCCTGCTGATTTGTGTTTATTCAACAGATAGAGTCAAGTAGATGATGTGACCTGTATGCTCCGGTTATAGATTTCTCATCTTACTGAAATTTAATGTTTTGGTAATCCTAGCTGCTCCTTCAGGACTCTGGGCTTAGTCTGTGTCGATATCTCAGCTTGCAGGAGCTGGAGCCTAAAATTAGTTCCTTAGATAAAACCCTATGGAAGTTGCAAGGCTGAAGGAAAGCACCTGGAAATAAGCGGTGGTGGAAGATACATTGAAAAGCAAATTCAGCAGGTTACTTGTAGGGAAGTTGTAGCGACTTAGCCTTGTGAAAGGAAGAGCATTCATTGAAGAGGCAGAGTGCAACTCGTTCTTATTTAAATGTATTGGTTGACTGAAGTGGGAATATTCAAAGCAGATTTTTCCCCTATTGAGCAAGTACCAGCTGCTGCATCAGAAAGAAGCGCAGGAGAGCTGATAAAGCTGGTTCCCTTCCTTGCTGTGGCCTTGACATGGTCTCAGAGCACCCCAAAGGCTGCTCGAGGCTCTGCCGTCCGCTTAAAGATCCCAAAGGATGAGAATTGGTGATGACAACGCCAGTAACATGGACAACACCCATCTCCTCTCCTGCCTTGATACGACTTCAGAATAATTTTATTATGCATGTGGGATGCCTTTCAGATCTATCAAGAGTATTTTAATACGTGGAAAATTCAGTCACACCACGGCATACCCCAGCTCAAAAACTAGCTAGTTCTTCTCCTTCTCTGCCACTTCTGCAGCAAAAAAGCTACTACTGAAGCTTTGGCATTTATTCAAAGAGCAGTAAAACTTGTTGGGAGCCAGGAGTTAATAAATGATAAAGGTCTAAACAGAATTAATGTGACTAAGTAAAGTCTAAATGAGATATCGGCAGCTAAAAATACAAACATCAAAGAGAGAAGATTAGAAACAACTGAATCATATCAAAAAACAGCAAAGCATTGGGTTTGGAGCAGAAAACCTTTCTGACAAAAAAAAATGTATAAGTGTACAGAACTGATTCCTAGAGGAAATGCTGGCAGCCCATTGACAGAGCAGTCAAACTTATGGAACTACTAGAAATTCAATGCAAGACAGAAATAATATTCGGTGAAAGTCATCTAAGAAGTGCATGCCATTTCTAACTTCTGTTAGTGCTGAGTGCCATGGGACTACGAGTTCTGAGCAAGCTATAATTAGAAAGCAACACAGGCCTCAGAAGTTATTCCTACTTCAGCTATTTCTAAGGGCAATTTTAATTGGTGTTATTCAAATACAAACTCCCCCAGATATGAGTAACAACAGAGTCTTCAACTTTCTCCTAAATTATTCCAAGTTTCTCAGTGAGAAATTATTTTTGTATGAGCTAGTTCTCTCCTGTTAGCCATTTGAAATAATAAGAGAGCAACTTTGGTAGATTCTCAGCTAAACCTTCTTGACACAGGTTTGCAGTGAAAAAGAGAGAGAATTAGCTCAGGAAGGGAATTGGCAACAGAAAGACTGCTGGAAGGGAAAGCTTTAATGTGTTCAGAAGACTGAGCACTGAGATATATGTGTATATGTGCATCTCTCTCTCCATAAACAGCTCAGAAGAGAATGAAGAACCACCTTCAGGGTTGGTGTTCTCGCTGCAGAAACGAGTTGCAGCCATGAGCAGAGAGCTGCTGTTTATATCCCTCTCACATTTGAAACAGCACATTCTCGTGACTGAACATAATTCATCAAAGATGTCTGACTCTATCACCAGTTTCTACACTTAATCAAAATATATCATTCTTTCATTAGTCACTTGCATCAAAAGGATAATAGTACTTAAAACAAATTTCTTATTTTCCAAAGAGCTCACTATTAGGAAATTCTTAATATGACTACTCAGAATGCGGTGACTTTGAGCAATGGTTTTCTCTTGCTGTATATTTGCGAAGGAAAATTGTTTCCTGACGTAAATTAATAGCGATGGCTTGTAGGAAGCACAAAACCTATGCGTGTACATTACTATGAAACATGCTAGCAAAGCATTTATTTTATTAAGCTACAAAAGACCCCGCAAGGTGCATTGAATGACTAACAGTAAGGTAAGGAGGGGGGGAAAAAAGCCTGTCTCCTAATCACCTCCGAACAACACTGAAATTTTGCAGACTCCTGGCATGTGCCATTTCACAGAGAGCTGCTGCAGAGACAACAACATTGTGCGAGGTAAGGCTGTGTTCTGATTCATACCCCATTAGAATTTAGCTAACAGATTGGTTGATATTTTCTAATTATCTGAAAACAGACATGTACTGGATATATGTACATGTACCGCATGCACCGCCAAAGGACATACAACTATTTGTGTTCTCAGTAGAAATCCAAACCTCTAACAGCTTGAAATAAAGGCCCCCTTTGCGGCTTTATTGGCAGCAAAGTTCTTGCACTTTCAAAGCAGGCTATGAAATTTCTGACAGAGAGGAATGGGCATTGTCAGGCCTGCTGGAGCCATCAAGGAAAGCCGAAGGCCGTACTTCTCCCGCTTTGGGCATTTGTCAACACAACAGGGTCACAAAGACCAAAATGCAGTTCTTTTCCCTTAATTTGTTTTTCCTTTCACCATGGGATAAGGTCCCCTTCTGAACACTGTTTGTTCTAAAACGGATCTCTCAAGCAAACTGAAAAGAGGCCAGTTACCTGTGGCAACTTCGTGCTATCTTAGTATAGTATGCATAGTATAGTATTTGTACTATAGGTGATATATCCTTCTAAAGGTTGAAAAAACAAGTATAATTTATATGAAAAAACATACAGCCCTTGTATTAGGTTCTGGCAGCATTTTTGGGAAATCTCTGAATTTCTAAATTAAAGTAATGTTTTAAATATTTAGTTCATATAGACTTCCAACTCTCTGAGCCCCCCCCAGTAGTTTAGAGATCACATCTATGTGACTCCCACCTGCATCCACGGGGGCTGCATCCTCCACGACTGACATGCCTCTGCCTTTCTTTTCATGGGAAGGCTTCAGAACCCAAGGAAACACAGGCTGGGCCTCTCTCCCATTTTCCTTTCCCCAAAGATGCCGCTTTGCTCTACCTTGTTAGCTGCCATAAATGGCTCCTACAGAAAGAATGAGAATTTGATTACGATGCATCACACAGACCAAGGAACATGAATCAGCATTGTTCATCCCACTGCAGCATAGCACCTCCCAATGAAAACCACAAGGGGAATCTGAAAAGCGACAATTTTGGCTCCAGATTAAAAGACTTCTTGAAATTTCAAGGAAATGAAGCCTGAACTTTAGGTTTAATTAGTCAGTGAGCCAATTATTACATGCAAATATTGTTCTCAGCTCCAGACCTAAGTATCTCCAAAACATCTGAAGCGTTATTTTGGTTAAGGTATGCTTCTAATAATAACTTATGCATTGTAAACGTAAACGATTACAAAATAATATGAGGAATAAGCACCTGTAAAATAGATGTTTATTCTCAGTATTCTTCTCACTGTAATGAGTATTCTTATATCAAGGTCGGCTCTTTGATGCAGTGGTGTCAAGTGCCTCAGAAATGCCACTAACTAGGCACATTTATCAATAAAAACCAGCCATTCGTATCGATCTCTTTTTACAGTAGATAGCTCTGTTGGCATGCAAAGTGAGGTCAAAGTTAACAGGGTGGCAATGATGCCGGTATTCATGTCCTCCACTCATTTAAAAGATCACCACATTTCCTCTTCATGACATTTAAAATACAAAGGAATTTCACAAATTGGATTGAAATCCATGAGCAATTAAAAAAAATTGTGAGTCAAACACCATTATCACTGTATTAGAAAACTGGACTGGAGTATCATTGCTTTGGTAACATAGGAAAAAATGGTCCCATAATTGACACAGGATAGATAGCTGGAAAGGAAAATAATGAAGTTGGTCAGGGTGAATTTGAAGCAGTGAAGTCTTTTAACTAAAGGCAAAATAATTGGAAAGTTTTAGCTAAGAAATAATGGGAAAATGAACAGAAGACTACCATAGAAATAGCTTGTGTAGGCTTAGATAAAAAATAGAGCATTTGAGACTTGAAGACAGCATTGGCAGTGATTAGAAAAGTAGAGACAGAAAATTAGAGAAAATGACAAAATGTTATGCATAGATGCCGCCCTCTTTTAAGTCATCGTTTTCTATGGAGTTGTTCAGAAATTAAGGTACGAGTTGGGAAAGGGGGCGAAGAAATGAGACCGCACCATTGCAGAGGCAATCTTCCTTTAAGGAAGAGCAAATCATCTCTGGATTAATGGTTTCCTGCGGTGCTGGGGTGCACAATGCGTTACCTGCACTGTTCTCTTTCTTCATCTGTCAGAACTTGGACAGCAATATAGGCACATACCACGGTGTGCCCAAGCCCTGTGCGTGCACGTCACCAATGCGTAACGCGTCTCCAAGCACTGGACTTAGCATCAACGCAGAGCAGTGCTAGTTGGCAACAAACGTGCAAGTGAACCGCGTGCGTATCTTGCAGCCAAAATCTGAGGATCGCATAGGTGCAGCTCAATGAAGCAGCTGATCTGGGTATAGGCTATGGTGTTTCTTTGCAATCCTCAGTTGAAACTACTGTCTCAAGTGAGTTGCCTAACATTCAGAAGAAATGGGTACATCACTAAATTCATATTTTCTTTTTTTTTTTTTTTCCTGGACAAATTTCTGAGAAAGTAAGAGTATACCTCTGGGATGATATGTTTGGCATCTCTAAGCTTGTTACTGGGATCTCTAGGTTTCATTCACTCTGTCATCACCACTATTTTGTTTATCACATCTCAATCCTTCAGCCAGCTAAATCCTTGAAACAAACTGAGTAAGAGAAACAGAATCATGTAACCAAAATACTGTTCTGTATTCTGCAACCATTTTGCAAACAGTTCACACTGATTTCCACGCCAAACTTGTGTGAGCATTATAACCAAGGGTGCTTGGCTGTAGTCCCACTTGGCAATAAGGTGATTTGGGCATAGCCTTCGTGCCTGCCTCAGTTTCATCCAGCCTGTGATCTGAGTGGGATGCAAAGGTGACTTCTTTCCCTCTGTAAGCTTTCCTTATTCAGGAGTAAATCGTCATCTGCTGTGAGAGAAAACAGCTTCAGAGATTCCCTGTTCTTTGCTTCCTAAGGTGCTGTTCAGCTCGGTGGGAAGATGCTCCAGATGCCCCTGTTTCTGGGTACCCTTCACCAGTAAGAACAAAGTGGCCTGGAGCTGCAGCTCTGTCCTGCTCCTACCACATCACGCTCCCCCAGGAAAGATATACTAACTACATTTTCATTTTTGCAGTCCCGCTAGGAGCGGTGTGTATGTGCATGCAGGGGAAGATATCAGAGGCTGCGACTTCAGCAGAATAAAGTAGGCAAACTTCCACAGACTGTTGTTTTGCTGAAGCTGGTACTAAGTATATCAGAGAAGGAAAAAACCTCAGCCCTGCTGTCAGCTCCCTTGTGCCCATTCACAAAGGCAATCTATAAACTGGAAGTACACAAAGGGCAACACTCAGAAGAATGTAGTAGTGTTGGCACGTTATGAGTGATGAGAGACAGCACACCTATCATAAGATACAGCGGTAATATTTTTTTAATCAGCTAATCCCACTGGTTCCAATTTTCTGCAGATTTCCCAGTCTTTGCTTAGATTTTTCCTTTGCTCCAGATTTTATTTTCTACGAATCGGTGCAGAGGTGCTTACAGAGGGATTTGTCATCAATATGTGCTGTTAACTCACGACTAAAAAGTTGTCAGGAGCACTATAGGCTTTTTAATAGATGATCCTTTCATAAAAGACGCATTTAAAACCATCAGCAATACCCATGACCAAATATATATAATACATATATATAATAGAAATGTCCTTTCCTACAAAAGTTAGGGAAGATCTCAGATAAAGGATTCCAAACCTTTAGCGTGATAATATGCATCTGTATCAGCATCTTATAGCATCTGTTCATTCAGTGTTACAATTGATTGAAGATGGTTACTAATAACCGCATCATTTGCTCCTCCCTCTTCTCTCCGCTCTTTTCAATAACCTTTAAATCTTTAATATAAGATTTTTCCTTTGCTGTTTCTACCCCAAGGTTAAAGCTTTTTATTTCCACCCAATAGCTGAAAATGGAGTTTTGAAATGAGCAGTGGTGGTTGCAAGGATTGCAGCAAGGTTGGATGAACAATTAAGATAATGGTGGGACTATCCAACTGAATAATCATTCAGCTAATGATTGCTGTCTTGGAACATTGTATGAGGTATGGAATAAAAGGAAAATCAAAAGGAATTCCCTTTGAATAGATGTTTGGCATGGCTGAGTGCTGCAGCAGCATATCTGAATTATAAAGGATGTTCACTAAGACAAAAGCCGTATTCTTTGCTAGAGAAGAGGAGGATTTAATTTGTTGCTTTTTTTTTTTTCTCCCTCCAGATTTATATTTCAAATGCCAAGTGTTTCTTTCTTGGATGCTCAATTATTGTTTGAAAGGATATGCTCCAAAAGAAAAAAGAAAAAAAAGTGCTTTTACCTTCGTAGTGCCAGAGCACAGAGGTAGAAACAAGCTGCAGAGAGGATATACTTGGGAAGTCTGTACAGGAGGAACAAGTCTTTGTGCTGATTCTCTCCAAGGTAACAAATAATGGCTTGAGGCAGAAGGAATATGGGCTATAAGCTGTGTTTGATTACTTGGCTACCTGGGCGTATAGACTTCCTGGGGCAGGTCCGACACTATTGCATCCCCTGATTTGAATTTGTTAATCCAGTAGATTTACATTCTCTGAGAAGTGGGACTCCAGACATGGTAACTACACCTTTTTCTCAGGGAGCCAGATTATAACCTTTGTGTTTTGCTTACTCACAGCTGCTGTGAGTCATTGAGGTGTCACTGTCACAAATGCATTGGGATCCTTAAGTGTTTATTACTGTGGCACCACCTTTTGCAACCCAACAGTTTTCTCAATTACATTTGTAGATTTTTATTACTTGGAATTAGTTTTGATCTATATTATGTATTGAACTGGTCTTAATTTGTTTTTTGGTTTTGGTCTGTTTGGGGTTTTTTTGTAATAAGAGTTTACTAATCAAATTCTGGGAGTATGCCTGTTAATACAGTAGGTTCAAATTTCTTATGGTTTAAAGATCTGCTATTTTGGACTGGAGGGGAAAAAAAAAAAAAAAGCACATTATTTTGCTTCAGTCCCCAGGAGAACCAAACCTTCCTTTTTCACTAACCTTAATGAGGCAGCAGTCTATCCCCAAAGCCCAAATGACATTTTTCTGAAATGTTCAGGCAGAATATATTGAACATGCATCCCTTGCAATACAGTTGCTAACAAAAGTAAATATTCCAGATGACCTTTGCCAGGCCCTGTGTTTACCAGGGGTATTAATTAAACTTCCATGAAAAAGTCCACAAGGATTACATGAGAACCAAGAATAACATCCCTCTGACATGCCTGGCCTATTTTGGGTGTCATTTAACTGACAGTACAAGCTATTTGTGACCTGTCACCCTTTTCATTCATCAATCTAAAAACTCGGTATTCTTGGCTTAAAACTCTAGACAGAATTACATACCTCTAGTTTAGCAGTAGCAGTTTCCCATTTCACTCAGCATGATGCAAACCATCAGATGCTCTGAAGCTGCTTAGATACCTGCTTTGGCTGGCTGATATTGTGTTCCTTGTGGTCCTCAGCAAGATAAAAAGAAAAATCACTTATACCAAATGATCTATCTATCAAGCTAAGACTGATTTTTCAACAGTTTCGTAAGTACAATCTTTAGCACTTGTCTATAACCTTATGATTTTGGATGAGAGAGGTAAACCATACATGCCTGAAAATATGCAATCCTTTTGACTGTAAGACGTGTATTATTCTATTCTACAAAGCAATAACTTAACCTATAAGTTCAACATCCTACCTTTACTATTTCAGTAGCATTGAAGCAGTAGAAGAGAAAAAAGTGGCAACTATCTTTAGGTCCTCATGCCCCGGGTTAGAATATATTAAAATGTACTTTTCTGTCCTCTGGAAGCAGCCCGACTTGGAAACAGCAAAGTAAAGAAAGCCAAATTGAGTGAAATCTGTCTCTAGAGGCAGTAAAACATGTGCAACACAACGTAAGCTCCTTCGTGCCTCCACTGAGGAGCCTTCCTTACCTAGAAGGACCAGTGACTGCCACTGTAGCCACGAGAGTTTGTATTGGTTGAAGCTCCAACCTGCAAGTCTCAAAAACAAGGTTGCTTTGTTATGCCACGTGTGGCCCTAGGTCACATTGGTCTAGAAAGCTTGCATTTGCACGTTTGTCTACAAAGTTTGGGAATTTCAGGTACAGGAAAGTGTACATCTGTCATCGCCGCAGTCTTAAATGAGACCTGCCTCGGGGAGCACCTTGCTCGTATCACATTGCACGCTTGCCCCGTTGGACTTTACAGAGCAGCTTCTGGAAGAAGGAAGGATAATTCTGCATAAACTTCATTCAGATCTCTATTTAATTCTGCATTCCCAGTAAAGTTTTAAACTCACAACAGACAGGAGCAGATAGTAAGCTGAACACTTCATCTAATTCATTAATCCAATGTTTTACGTTTTTATTTGAAAAGGAGTGTCAAAGCACACTAAAATTGGATATAAAGAAAACAGAGGGTGAAAACAAAAGCTTAGAGAGACAGATAAGCTACTCCGAGATAGGAAGAAATGCAAATCTCCTGCGAATACATTGGAAAGAAAAACATACTGGAGAATTTAAATGGCTAACTGAACCTAATTTCTTTTGTTATCACTCTCAATAAGCAGAGAGGTTTTTTGTTTTTCTCTCCCTTCATGTATTTATGGAATACTCTTTGTGGCAATTTAAAGATACTTATATGTTCTTCTGAGAAGTCTGAATCATTGGCCTCTTTACAATTACCCGGTTCTTAAGAGAGAAGAAGATTGAATCAGACCTCCACAGAAGGGAGGGACAAATGGAGTTTTCTCCTAAAATGATGCCTTGTTGAATCTTGTTGCAACGAAATTATGATTAAACCATAGCAAAGAGGAGGTATACGTATATAGGGACCACTATTCCACATAAACACAACTATAACTCACTATATTTTGATCACAACTATAATACAAATGTTCTCCTGCATGACAGCTTGGATCCAGTAAGGAGATAATTGGGGATAGGTGCTAATGTCTTGTCAAAGTTATATAGATTCTTTTTGAAAAAGACATCTGGTTTAAGTGCTCAATGCCAGCTGAATCCTTATAACCAAAGGCAATAATTGCTTGCTGCTGATGTGTATCCATGAATAATTGAAGGACTTGCCTTTCTCTATCCTTACTTTGGCTCCCGGGATTGAAGGGACCCAGGCTTTGCATTTATTAAATAGATCTAATCTTGTTTTTATTTAATTTCCATTTTTATTGCATTTCTGTCCTCTGTTCTCATTCATGTTAACATTCTTCCCCCATTGTTACACACAGAGCTGTGTGTGTAACAGCACCAAAACAAAAAGGTGCCTGAAAGCATGTCTTGTATCTAGTGCTTGCATTTCTTTAAAAACCACAACTTGGTGGGTTTTTCAGGGGACTCTATGTCTGAAATATCTATAGAAGAGCTCTTCAAATGACGGAAAGGCATTTACAACAAATCATACTAGTCAGTAGGGTTTCCTTTCCTTCTAAAAGAAGAAAGTCCTCATAACAAGCCCTTGTGTTACATTTCACAGTATTTTTTTTTTAAAAAACTGGAATTATGATGATAAGTTAAGCTTCCTTTTGTTTACGCAGACTTAGAATGTGCTACAGGCTAGCAAACTGATGTTTTCCCTATGTTTATTAAATCCAGTGGCCAAAGATGTGTGTTTATTCTTGAGAGGTGTCCTTATCAAAACCTCTGCATGTGAATTTTAAAAGAGCGTTTTACCTTATCAGTCGAGCAACACAGTCATTTTCGTATTCAAGCTAAAAGAAAGAGCCTGAAGATAATTTTATTTACATACACAACCACAACCACACACACACACAGAGATATGTATGGAAAATATAGGAATGTTACTTTTATATCTGTTCGGGCTCAGACAAGGGTTGTTAAGAGGTAGTCTTCATGGCACACGTAGACCAACTATGAATGCCAACAGTGGAAGGAATTTCACCCTTTTCTAAGCGCACAGTACTAAACAAATGACTACTTATCTGGGGCTTGCTCCTGCTTCTATTTAACTCAGAGGCAAAAGTGTCAAGAGGAAGAATATTAGATTCATTACATTCTTTAAAAAAATATGAAAAGTGCTATATACTTCAGCTGTTGACCACTGCTAAATGCAATTTAATAGCCTAAATGAATGCAGCATGCAAAATTTGTATATGTCTTTACAGTTCTTTAAGAATATGCTATGCATTATTTAAAGATTACTAATGTTAGACCTTTGCTAGCCATTCAGAATGAAGGATTAACTATCTGGGACTAAAAAATACCTGAATGTGCCAACATACTTCTTCACCCTTTTTGAGCAGTAATTTAGGAAAAGTTTTCCACCTTAATTTTGAAACCTTAGTGTATTTTTGCAAGTACTCAGCATTCCTATAGAAATACAGGAAAGAAAAAGCTCTAAAGTATAAATGGATTAAGATTGAAAAAAACTGGTTTCTGTCTCCAACTCATCCCCCTCTTTTCATCTTATATATTATCAGTTCCACATATAAGAAACAGAGGTGCCATTCCTAGTTAAAGAGGGATGAAATAAATATTTGAGATTTTTCCTTTGTTCACATGCAATTTGCAGGTGAAAATAGAAGTTACTTCCCTGGATCTGCATGTTGCAGTAAGCTTCCAGTGGCTACTCAGTTAAATACTCAGCAGAGTGATTTCTAAAGGAGATATTCAAAAGGACCTCTGCTCAAAATCATGTGTAATGTCACAGTTGGGACATTCACTTTTAGTATCAGACCACTTGATTCAAATCTCTGCTCCTGACCAGGTAGGAAAGGGATGTCAAAATATCAGATGAGTATTGTGGCACGTGGGTAGAGGGGTAACGCTGGCTTCTCTCTCATTTTTGTGGAGGGGTGGGAGCCACTTGTACACCTAACTGGATGCAGGAGAGGAATCCAAGGCAGTACAATAGCACAGGCACAGAAACAGCTGCTGTGGAATAACAGAAAAATTAAGCGTTCATATCCCTGATCAGAGAGATGCATAAAGGCACAAAAAAGAAATAAGCTACCTTGCATTCACCATATTCATCACAGGAAAAGAGCACGCGCGTGGAAGTTTATCACAAACCCAGCTGCTTTAGTATATCAGAAGCAAGTTACCTCCCAGTAAGTCCTCGTACCTCAAAGCCCTCCTTACTTTCCTGAGTAGGATTTAAGCCAGCCTCTAAAGATCTTAAGGAGAGGCTGTATCTTGGGTATCTCTCTGCTCAATGCAATTGAGTTTTTTATCATGAACACTGCGTCCTGCAAGTACAATTTTCGCCTCGCTTTGTATAGGGGAGCCTAAGTCCCTTATACCGAGGTACGCTCATGAAGCGGGACCTTCGTGAGCGGCCGTCAGTGCCTTACCTGCTTCTGAGGCAGCGCGCGGAGACTCTGAAAGTTTAATCTGTCACACGAAAATCAAACGGCCTATTCTCATTCTGCACGCCATGCCTACACAAAGACGTTTGGCCACCTGCTTTTAAAATGCTGAGTGTAAACACACTGCATTAACAAAAGTAGAAAACAATATTTTTGATGGAGCTTGTTTTGATCTGGGCTACTGCCTTGCTTGCAGATCTGGAGCCTATTGATAAGAGCACTCTGTCCTTGGGCTTAAAACTGAAGACATGACATTTTTGTTAATGCTGTTAATCTCATTAGATATCTGCCCAGAAGTTTTTCCACAGCAAAATGAGTCAGAGAGTAGAATGGTTATGGATTTTTTGTTAACTTGCGAGACTTTTTCCCTGGCTTTGGAGCATTCACAGCTACCAAAATGGAACAGCTTATACTCTGCAAAACCCTGTAAACCCAGCATAACTCACGACGTAAGGCAATTCCAACTGATTCAATAACGTGAAGGCTACTTTCAATTTGTTCGAATGGTGCATAGACTGCTTTCTATAGAAGAATAGCTCGACAATTTAGGTTATTTCAATGGACTGTTCACATTCAACTAAGTTGTCACCATCTGTTCCACCTTACAATTATAAATGCAAGCAAACATTGTTCACAGTTTCAGTTGGGGTACATTCATCTCCTGCAAGTGCAAGCCATACATCTGTTTTCTGGCAGGGAATGTAGACCCAAACTGGGAAAATTTTCCTCTTCTAGTACTACAAATTCTTTGAGAAGACCATAGTAGTTTTTAGATTATAATGTGGTGTTTGTGATGAGCACCAGATAAAGTACAAAGTGTATAAATGATGTCTGAGAGCACCAGTCCCCTTTCACATTCTCCCCTATGTTCCTGACTCTCTAGTTGTGTGCCCGATATATGATAAAGTCCACTACCGAGGAAAACAACTGTAATGCAAAAAGCCTCAAAGGGGATACTGTGATATATTCTATTATAAAATTTTAAAAAAAATGAAAAATTAATAATATCTCACCATGCTGAGAATCAAAATAATTCTCATTCTTTTTCTGGGATTATGGTCATTTAAAGAATTAACTTCAAAGCACCAGTCGAAGTAGATCTCAGCCCTTTTGTACCAAGGAAGCTGTTGTACAGCAGAATCAGCGTCTGTGCAAATTGATACACTTTCTTCTCTAAACGAGCTCCTCTTTCAGGCCCTTTTAAAAACTCAAAATGAGCTGTCATAAGGAAGCCCAAGAGGATTTTCCTATTTGTATCTTTTTTTTCTTTTCATTGCCAATGTATAGTATTAACCTCTAGCTCGCTCTGCTTGCAAAAGGCAGCCTTGCAAAATGATAGGTATGGGTCACACAGCAGTTACACTTACTGAACTGTCAATATTCAACTGTTAATTAGTTGCTAATGGTGCAATTTGCTCCGACAATATTTCAGCAAAAGAAACTGTCCTGTTCCAATATTCCTGACAATCTTATTTTCTTGACATACTAAGGCCAGAGCAATGAAGTCTGTTATTATTTCTGTCTTTATTTCTTCACCCAACGATTTCCTTTGAGACAGTGAGATGATGGGTAGTAGGAGACAAAGTCTCTCATCTGCAGGATTCTAGCTTGAATGCAGACAGGGATGCTAGTAACCAGAAACCTGTTATTTTCCATCACAAGATTTTAGCGTGCTTTGCAGCGCACAGACATTTCTAGTAGAATGTGTTTATCACAAAACCCCACCATTGCAATTGCTCTCTATCCTAGGCAGCCTACCTATGCTAGGCTACAGAATTCACAGCCTTGTCAGCATTACAGGTTACAGACAAGAAAAGATTGGGAGGCCCCTTTCTCTGTTAGACTTCAGCCTGTTTCTAGAGTGTAATAACTACAGCTGGCTAACAAGTATAATAGGCATCAACAGAACGGTTTTTCCATTTGCTGATAAAAACTAGAGTAGCGCACTGTGCAGAGTTTTCATTGGCTATGACAAAACTTTCACTGGGAAAAAAATTATTACATTTTAATTCATGTAGCCTTTTCTATATGATCTCTTTAAAATCTTTGCTTGGATACTGGAGAGATAAGACACAACATTGTTTAGACCTGTTTAAAAATGGCAGTAGAGTTGCGAGTTACTCGCTCAGGTTGGTAAACCAAACCATCTCGCACTATCCCATGGGACATCTCACACATCTGGTGAAATTAGACATCCCTGCATAGTCCTACCTACTGATTCCCAGAGCAAACAATCTCCGGGAATAAACTCCATAGCTCTCTCAAGTTTATCAGAGAAGATAAGATAACCAAAATTTGTAAGGGCGCTTCAGTCTCCAGCAGCAGAATACAAAAAAAGGCTTAGACTAATAATGAACATGATCATAGGCTTCTGAAAGAGCTAACAGAATGGATTAATTAATGAATTAGGCAGGTATGTGAATTAGATAAGTATTATTAACCCAAATTTAGACAGGGATAAGTGGAAGGGCCAAATTTCCATAGCTAAGTTCTTGAGAGTTTATGTTTCATAGCCAGGACTTGATTTGCAGAGCAACTGGGTACACACAAAGCTACTGAAGACATTTAGGTGCTGCAAGAGGTTGATATTTCTGCATACTCTTCAGCCCAAACATGGACAGTTTCATAAAGAGGCTAGACCATTTCTTAAAAATTGAACAACGTGCCTTACCCTAAACAAAACAGAAAACATCTCTCCTCCTAAGTTTTTAAACCAGTAAAAACTACATATGCAAAATAAAATGTACAAAGTTTACTATGGGCTCTAAAGTTAAAAGAGGTATGAATTATTTAAGGTGTATTATGGTATCTTGAATATGTGTGTGAATGGATGTGGATGGAAAGGAAGTTATAATCATATTTCTGTGACCATTATAAACACACTACCTGGGTGACAACTGATATTCTCCTACTACAGACAGCACAAAAATTTCTTGGATGATTAAAATTAAACCTTCTTTGTTGTTGGATATACTATCTGACGCCCATCAGGACAGCAGAACTACAGGTGCTCATGGACCCCGCGGAAAGAATTTTGTCTTTTGCTCATGAAACTCCTTTGACCTATTATAAAGAAAGAGGAAGAAGGAAGCCTTTGTAACAAACAACTTCGCCAAAATAGAGGCTCATTCAAATATCTGATTTCAGTCTTAATCAAAAAGTTAACATGACAACCAGCTAGGACTTGGTTCTCATTCCTAATGATGCTTAGAAGCCAAATATAGTCTCATATTGACTACCATGAAACATGGTACCATGAGTACCATAATACCATGAAACAACTGTAGCACGAGTTTTAAGTACAGTTGACTTTATACAGGGAATATATTTATTTTATTGGATCCGCTAAACAATGAGCTAATACCTGTTACTTAATATCTATCTATCTATCTTACCCACTTTTGGTTACTATCTTATGCTTAATTATAGATTCCCTTTAAAGGTTTATTTTTCTTTCCAGCTGAGAAAGAGAATAAGCACGCAATCTAGGTGCATCCTTACAGTCCTGCTATTCTCTGAGGATGTTCCAAACCCAGAGCTAAGCAGAAGTGGGTCATGCAGGAGCTGACTGCATTCTCCATTTTAAACAGAAGGGAATCAGGTCTCAGGCAACTGTGACAGCTCCATCTTTTTAGAAGAGATCACGTGCTGAAGACATCCCAATTCTCACAATCATCAAGATATAAAATTATGCATGAATAGGTGTGTTCGCCACTGTGTCCTAAGCAGTTTCATTCTGCATTTTGTTCGCTCTCCTTCAACCTCTAATTTATATTGGAAATATTTTCTATATTTCCTACTACAAATTGTTGTATAAGTTCAAATCTTTGAGACACCAATTGAATTTTTACTGATGAGGGACTAAAGCAATCTCAGTGACTAGGTCCGCATAAGAGAGCTAGGCACAGCTTCACCACACCTAACCCTAAGTGCCCTCCTATTGTCCATGCCATAATCTTCCCAATACAAGAGCTAAAATTGTTTTAATCCAGAGAAGCTGGCACTCTCAATTATCTAAACTCTTGGCAGGGAATCCTAAGGAGATGGGCTTAAGTTTCACCTCCTAAGAAGGAAAGGGCTGCAGGAAGGCTTCGATAGCAGGAATTTTAAGAACTTTATCTCAGACTGTGCAAGCGCCTGCTCATAGAAGCAGAGTCCTGCTTTAAACAAACAATAGGAGGATTTGAAGCTCAGTTTCTCATCCTCCGGGTGGAAGCTATAAACACCAGGTTGTAAGTAAAAAAGAAGGGAAATACAGAGCACGTTTCTTCTTCCTTTCCCCTGTGTTCAATATGAAATCTCACCTGGCTTTCTGTTCTAAGAGTATTCATTTGATCAGTCTTTGCAGGTGTTATGGGGAAGGGAAAATTTCATTTCTGAATCCTGCTGGAGATTAAGCACCATGCTGCTCACTAAAGAAAAGCCTTACGTGTTGGCTTGGTGGATGACTACTGAGGTATCCTCGTTAGTGGACAAGTAGGCCTCTGCAGGCTCAACTAGTCACTGGGAAGGCTTTGGAGAATCTATATTTTAGATTCAGCCATTTAAAAAAAAAAAAAAAATCAGTCAAGCTTTGTGCATTCTGCAATTACAAGAAAATTCACTAGCCACAATTACAGGAAGTGGTTTCTGTAGTACTACAGTTTCCTTCATGTGTGTACATCAAAAGGAGTCAACAGGGGTTTCTCTAGTAACTGGGAACTGTGTGATGCTGAATGCTGATAAAGTGGTTTCCCATGCACCAACAGAGACTTTCTCTGTATTTCTAGACTGGTTTAAAGTGATTATGTAAAGTGCTTTGGAATCCTGTCTAGTGAGACGCATTTCTGAAATTTATTTGATGTATCATAATATATTTTGATAAATACTACAACATGTACCCCAACATTATGGTAACAGATGCTTTAGGAAAGCGAATGTAGGTGGTTGTAGTAGTCTAGATTGCACATATCTGGATGGAAAGGGATCAAAGAGGTTACTTGCCGGTGGTTTTTCAGCAATTTTATAATGTTGGCTGGTTTCACCCTGGTCCCGTGAAGCACATTACAGAAACTCTTCCCCTAACTAGCTCTGCTGATTATCTTTTTCACTATTTTTTGCAACTTGATTCTGGAGGACATCAAGGCATTTTCACATTGTGATCCAAATAGCCCCACTGGCATGCTCGTGTTCAGAAACAAATGAAAAATTTAGGTCTTTCCAGGAGCATAATATGAGTGAATAGATATTTCTGTGCCTGAATTAAAGATTTTCAGACACAAAAGGGGAAGTCAGTAGGTGACAAGAAATTAACTTTTTTTTCCCCTTGAAATTTTCTTTCTCTAACCCTAAAACCAATGTGAACAGAAATTCAGATTTTTGTTCACATAGATCTGTGACTGAGGATCGATAACTTTCAAGACAGTTCATAAACACTAACGTGCCTTGGATACTTATATATATTATTATACCCATACATACGTTAAGAAGAGAAAAGAAGTAAAAAAGGAAGCTTGAATATTTTTGGTGACACCGTTTTCATCTGCTGCAACTTGTCATAAAGACTTCATTTATTCTTTTGACCTGTCCAGAGTCTGCACTTTCCAAATTTCAATAGCTCATTTTTAGTTAAGAATTCCATGTCTTGCTCTGGTTGCTGGCAACTTTGCAGTTTTTCAGATTTCAAATCACTTATCTCCTCCTCCACCTTTAATTTACAGACCAGATTACTTTTTAAAGTACTGGAATTAAAGTATATTTTCAACAGTTTGACTTATCTTGACTAACACCATTTTAAAGAGCGTTCTCCTGTAGTATACGTTACCAGGTAGTATTTTAATTTTTATCCTGTATTTTGTACTCCAAATATCATTCTGTACAGTCCCTGAACTGTAACTCTAAAGTGATCTGCATTTTTGAATCAAAATCCAACCCAATTCACTTGAGGAAAAAGGTAAATTTTTAGCATGAAGATTAGTTATGTACTACCTACAACTCCATTATGGGCAAGTCAAAAAAGACCTAAATTTTAAAGGGGAAAACGACTTTTTTTTTTACCCCCACATGGAAGGCCTGAGCATATATATTTGTGTGGTAAGACTTAGGGTCATCTGAAGCTCAGAGCTTGATGAATTGCCATTAGTCAAGGAAAAATCCCAGCTACTACCAAAACCCACCCCAAACTTTAAGGGTCAGTCTCTCCTTCTCAGTCTTCACGTGAACATTCTTTATGTCACTTCCTTGTGCAATGGTCAGCCCTTAAACTGACTTTTCTCTTGGTTTATTCATTTACCAAAAGACCCTTTGCTGAAGAGAAACCAGTACATAACTGGTGGGCCTGACCGTGCCACCTTCAGTTAGAAGTCATTTTATCTCTGTATACACACAAGATTCAGATACATCTGTGAGAGGCAATAAAATTAGACCTATGAATTTATGAAGTTAGATTTTTAAAAATGCATGCATAGCGTCAATGAACAGTAATTGCAATATGTAACTACACACACAAACACAATTAGACACAGAGACTTGAATGTGTGAATATTCTACTTGCTTATTCAGGAAGGGTTGGTCTAAATGAACACCAAATAATAGCGTATTTGTTTTGCAAGTGCAATTATATTATGAGTTTTCCCTCTCTGACTCATAAATAACCAGGCTTTGTTCAATGTTACAAGTCAAACTGCATTCATGTATATGCTCTTGGTCTAACACTGAACATACGATTAACAGATACACTTTAAAACACTGATTTATGAACCTGCAACCTTTGCTTTTATATTTTTATCCCTTCGTTTGCTCTAATTGTTATGTGAGAAAATGCGACACCCCATATACTAGAGGACACATTAATTCTGTTCTGGTTTTGGCGTAGAAAAAAGCAGGTCTTTCTGTATAGCCCCGGGGGATAACACACTGTGTTCTGCATCGTAGAGCAAATATGCACCATTTTCTTGAGTCCAAAAGTCTTCTGCACCTACAGAAGCGAGGTCAAGGGCTCAGGCTTTGCAGTGCTCTATGTCAGTGCATGCAATATGCACATCAGGCTTTATTATCGCAACTAGGGAGAAAAGAGAAGTCCAATTGGTTTTAATCTTCTTTATTTTCACTGTGTTCCTGATTTCAAAGCCACTGACTGTAAAGCATTACATTAAATCCAACTGAGCTAATATCATAACCCCATCATTACAGGCATGTTGCCACCATGTAGAAAATATCAACATTTACATACTGAATTCAGTTAATGAGAAGAAGGAAGAAAAATTCTGCTTGGTTTTACAAGATAGTTAGAAATCAAATTAGCTGCATGGGTACAACTGTATTTTGCAAAGGAAATATGTTGCCCACGTGAATATTAAATCAGATTAGGAGCAGTTTAAAAGTACATTCCCAGAAACAGTAACTCCAACAAAGCATCTGTACCTTATTCTTCTTACATGTATAATGCAATGAATTTGAGAAAACCTGTCCATCCCACACCATGATAATCTCAGAAAGGTCAAGAGTCTTATTCAGACGGGATTCAGGCCCAACGTAAATCCAGTTTGGGGGCGTAGGATAATTTTAAATGAAAAACTGGCTGAACTCAGCTCTCTTGTCATTGCTGTAAAACCAGCACTTTTCTGCCTTCAGTCACTAGCTTAAATTGGAAGCCTGGGAAGAATAAAGAAGTCTAAAAAGGGGGCCAGATACAATGGCAAATCTAGTTTAACAAACCGAGAATGTCACAAAGGCAACAGCTTCCCTCTGCTCCCTCCCATCTCCCAGAATGTTTAAAAAAGAGAATGGCCGGATGAACTTTAGCAGTTCGCTGACCTTGAAAAGCTGTGTCCTAGATGTCACCCGGAAAAAAAGGCAATTTTGGTGAATTTTTTTGAAGATAACTTAGTATGCTGGGCAAGGCTCAAGCATCCTACAGACCTGCTGGCTTGGGTTTTCATTGTGGGCTTTTATTCTTAGGAATGAATCATTCTTGTACATTTCTTCAATCGTTTAGTAGTGATGGGCTTGAGCTATGAAGTCAGAATTGTGGATAAGACCTAAAACTCATCTCATATTCATTTAAAATAGGAGTATAACTAATGCATTCAGAGTTACCAAATAGATGAGAAATTACTGAAAGAAAAATCAGAACCAAGTGCTTTCTGGGTTTATCTTGACAGATTAAATATATGCAGACAGCAGCCTTGAGCCACTGTGCTTCCCAATTCTACCTTGTTATTTTCTTGGTCCAGCCCTTTTTAAAGACAAATACAAACCAATTCTATTTCTCTTTGAAAACACCGAGTCCACTTAAGACCGTGGTGCCAAATCATGCCAGTAGAGGAAATCGCACCGCTTTTCTCGTGAATACCTTTTAATCTACATTGTCACAAAACAGCTAGCAGAACTTGCTTTGAAACCATATTTTCCCCTCCCACCACTTGCCATCAGAATTACTCACAGTACCTTTTGGGGAAGCGATAACATGACATTTTGCATTTCAATGTGAAAGGTACAAGGAACACCCATATGAAAACATTAGGCAGTTGGCTTTACTCCTTCAGAGTGATGGAAATGATCATTTCTTGTATACAACAACTTGACGGGACCGAATTGTGTGGTGAAGCAACATACTGTGAAATGCAAACACCGTTTTGCGTAGTTCTTTGAAGGAGAGGAGAGCCTCCGTGTCTTTGTCCCTGCTGCAACGACGAGCCCTATAAGCGTCATCGTTGCAAAGAGAGCATATTGTCAGATTCAGCTCCGCAGGAAAACACAGAGTGTATGTAAGGAACTTAGAAATCCGTTTTAGAAAACCCGGGGGAATAGTTGCACATTTACTGCAGTTCACAGACATGTTTAAGTTGTACAGTGCTACAATTAATTGCCATCTTAGAGTCTGCTGCACGACTGTCGAAAGAATTTGGGTTGGGAATACAGCCCACACGCCTGCCTTGCTCTGCCAAAGATCAGTCAGAATAATGAGAGTGGAAAATGAAAACTCAGAACAGACCCCTTAATGTGCTGACTATACTCTTCCCAGATCGGTTTTCACTGAGCTCTTGTTCTTACCTTCTGTGACTGTTTGAAGGGAAAAGCAAAAAAAAAAAAAAAAAAAAGCACCTTTCCAATTAGATTCAAACATTTAGATTGCCCTAACACACTGCATGTGAGAACTGATATTTAAAAAATTGATTAGGGAGATCTGACAGGTTCAATCAAAGGTGATATAGCCTAGTAGGGAATGAAGTCTAACTCTGAAACAGCACAAGATTGAGACGTATCGGAAAAGCAACCAAAGGAGCAAATGCTCCATGGGAGGCTACTATGGCAACGAGCTCTTCTGGGTTTTTGAGCCCCGCAGCACTTGTGTCCCTCGGGAGCACCCACCGTGCTGGATGCAACAATTATATCTGATCTGGAAATTAGCAGGAGCAGCATATGCGATTTCTAGCCCAGCATTTCAGCCTGCACAGTGCTGAGGTAGGATACGGTAAAAGACTGAAAAATGGCAGCAGAGCAGAGTCTCTCTAGAACCTGTTGTCACTCGAGGTTTTGTTTGAAACCCACTGATTTTAATAGCAGCTTTTCATTGCTATTTCTTAACTTTAGAACTACACAGTAATAGTGTTGGAGCTGGGGAGGACCCTGGTAACAAGATTCATTTTATCTTAGATGTCCCCACTTGTAGCCATGTGCATTTTTGCTAGTCAAGTAAACTCACATGAGAGTGGAGAGAAATGAGCATTTCTGGAGCACAACTCATCTGCTTGTATTTATTCACTCCAAGAAGAAATGCATCATGCTGCATAAGTGGCTTTTTCTTTCCTCTGACTAGAAAAGAAATTTAGACAATTAGTTCGGATGTTGATAGTAATAGATGTATCAGCATTACATTATATAAGTCCTAACCCAAACACTTTATTTTCACACCTTTTCACCTGTAGGTCACTTTCTCCCCGCCTCCCCAGATTACTCTAGGTGGGTTTTTTTCCTGCTAAGCATTCACGTACTATACAGAAATGCGCTATTTGGTTGCCTCATCCCACGTAATTTTCCAGCCCTGTTGCTTCTAGCCTCTGTTTTCACATTCGCTTGCACTCTCATCTCTCTCTCAGTGTTATTCTGGCTGCTACCTTCTCTGCAACAGTTTATTCCCAAGCATTTTGATTGTGGAAAAAAATAGAGGGTTTATGTCAAACCGCAAAGCTCAAAAGACATTTAAGGATTTTATATCATCCAGAAATATCCTGCACTGTGGTCATTGCCGTGCTTCCTTTACGTTTCATAGAACAGAATGAAGCTGCATTGGTTAGTGTCTTTTGATTGTAGATAAAGATAACAACTGATGCATAAGATTAATGTATATTCATGAGTAGAATTATAGCTGTGCATGAAAGCACTACATTAGTGCTTGGTAATCAACATCTACTTTACTTTTTTTTATTTTAAAGTTAGCACAGTCACTAATCAAAGATAATTACGCCACTGCCATTTGAAATGTTTATCAGGAGTTCTGTAGGAGGAAGAACAAGAAGTACAATTTTTTCTCTACAGTGACATGCAGTACTAACTAAAGCTGGGCCAACAACACTGAGATCTGGCTTCACAAACCTTATTTGTCGAGTTTTGGCATGGAAATAATAATTGTAAAGAAGTGATATTTTGTATCTGAATATAGCCTTCTACCTAAGAATCACAAGGTGATAAAAAACATTAATAAACTATCACTATCTGCAATATGAAGTACAGAAGCACTGAACCCCCTCTTACTGGCAAAACTGAGGCACAGAATAGAGTAAGTTTCCAAAGAAGTACAATACATCAGTGGCAAAATCAAGGATGGCGTTCAGATCCCCTTGTTCTCACTCAGATTTAGACAACCTTCTGAAAATGACAATGAAAAGGAAGAAAAAAAAGTTTTCTGACTATCATAAAAGTATTGCAAAATAACTTAATTACTTACTCCTAGAGTCAGGTACAAAAGTTTACTGGTTTCTGGGGTCACAAGAAGGTACACAAAGTTGGTTGTTCTACTGGTTCTTTGCTACGTCTCATTTTAAAATCCCATTTTCCCAGAAATCCCAGAAATGTGTTCATTCTAACTGGAAAAGAAATGACACTTGAAGACTAATTTTCAGGCATGCTGAGCACCACCTATCACTCATTGAGTGAGGATCACCGGTAGACAAGAGTAACAAAACCTCAGAATTGTCCGGTGCTAACCATCATCTCTCATCTTCATATTGAAGGCAACTGTTGCTTGCTAAATGGTTTTATAGATTCCTAAGTACATGTCAGGTGTCGTGAGATAATATTGGAGTACCACTCTGAGTACAGAACTGCCAGAATCATAACAACTACATCCTACAGGTCAGTCATGGCAACTTTGTATCATTTTGTTCTTTCAAAGGTTTTTATGTATTGTAAAGGTGGATATACGTTTGCTCGTGTATGTAAATTATTTAATTTGGCTTACAAAATGATCCAAAATCTTGTTGTAATTTTTTTTTTTTAGCTTTTAAACTGAGAGTGCAATAATTTTCCACTTGTGTGTGCAGAGAATCCTGGAATGGGAACGTGTAATCGTAATAGGTGAAAATGGTAAACTTTTAATATTGCCTGTTATACCTGGAAATCTTAAACTTCCACAAGCATTAAGATAGGATATACTGTTTTTGAAGAGCTCCCATCCCATCCGTTAACACCGAAACAGCTTTGTCGCACTAAAACCACCGGACCAGGAGCTATTCACGAGAGGTGTACAGTACTAAGGAACGTCATTATGGCTTTATTGGCACAGCCCTGAAGCTTGCATCACCTGGGCCCCTGCAAAATTCTGCTTTAAGTCCTGGCAGAGCTGCCTCCGTCCTTTAGCCTTCTGGAGCCGTAAAATATGTTCCATGCAATTTACTCGGGAAGGATCGTTCAGGAAGGATCCTAAAACCAAGATGCTATCAACACTCTGTGAATGGTAATGATCTTCTGGTACTTTTCAGATCAGTCCTGCTTGAACATCTAGCAATAAAATTCATTTGTGAGAACTGTGCTCCAGCTCCAGTGCCTGACTTCACTTCCCATTCCGTGATTCTTCTTTTACTAGCAATTCAAACTCCAATAAAATCCCAATGAAAGCCACAGCATGAAGTTTCTTCTAAAGCGTAATGTGCAGCTTAGGTTTCCTTTCAGATTTCTCACTCGCAGACCTTAGTTCTTTTTGTTTTGATCACTAACAAAGCAGCGCAGGGTTAATACATTGCCTCGGAAAGCGGCGGCTACATCTCGTAAAAGCTCAAGGTCTGTTCACGGGCACAACGTGCTCCGTGCTCTGCCCGATGGCCATCCAGATGGGTGCCTCGGGAACAGCCTGCATCCTACCTGCTCTGATGGCGGAGGCAAGCGGCTGCCTCGGCTGCCAGGGGCACGGACCCCGCTCTGCCATCCACAGCGGGTTACGTTACCAGAGACGCTCGGCTCTGGAGGGTGCCTGGCTCTCCAGACAGCGGTTTGGACTTAAGAGCAGCCCTCACAAACCAAGGTTAAGCATCTTTCTGAGTCAATGTTTTGAAGCAAATTTTCAATACGTGTTAACACGGAGGATTGACAGAGGAGTCCGCCGTCCTATCGCAGCACGGACTGAGAGGCATCTGTGTATCAACCAGTTGCCATATGGTAGCAATGGAGCTAGGCCAGATTCTTCTGCCAATGCCAGCAGAGATCTCTGCAACAGAAAGACTCTAGCAGAAGGCAATGTAGCATTGCAGCAATTACAAAGTCCTGCACACCCGAGGCCTGCATAGGACCCGTGTTGGCTCAAAAGTGGCTAACGCTTACTGGGAAATGAACACAGATGATGCATCAAACGGTCGGGAAACCAGTGAAGGGTTACAAGGGAGATAGCACAATCCCTCTTCTCTGTGCCTCACTGCACTGTTTTTTAAGATCAGTATCTTCTCGATCACATTTATGAGAACACTTGGAGCTCTCAGCCAGCCAGGGGTACAACTGTATTATTTCCCAAAGAATGTGCAATTAAAACATAATCAGGAATCGCTGTCTGAAACAGAATAATCCTTAAAAATCTTTAATATGAAGCTCAAATTCATACAGCCCTGACATTAAGGTCTGCAAGACTGCGACTGCTTGAAGAATTAGTAACAGAGAAAGTTTGTTCGAACAGCAGATTGATACCAACAATTCTCCAGCCATCAGCTTCTTTGGGTCTTAGGGCCTCAGCTTTGTTAGTCTATAGCTACTGAGGTGGTGAAGAGCACTGCAAAAAGATATGAGAATCAGCCCTGAACTCGACTGCAAAGTAATAAACACATCAACTTGCCACTTATAAGCAGAAATTACTGCAATCTCAGTGCTTGAAAATTAATGATGGGGGGAGGTGACACATGCACAGCATTCACTGAAAGCAGTGTAGGCTTTTTATTGGCAGTATCCACCCATTTATGCTGGAAGTTCATATCCCTCATATGCATGAGAATTAGGGTCCATTAACTGGGAGGGGGACAGAAGAAGAAGAATTTTCATGAATTGTGACAGCACACTGGGGGGGGTGGAGGGGGGGGGAATACACCATTTTTTTTTTTTCCCCAAGAACAAACCCTCCCATTTCCATGAAAATGGGCTTAATTTTTTTGTTTTGTTTTAAAATCTGTGTGTTCAGAATCACACTATTCAGGATTTAATAGTACAGCTGCTCTGTGAATCTTCATGTCTCAAAAACCACTAATGCAGCTGCCCGTAAAAACTGGAGTGGCAACCCACAGATGGGAACGTGCTGTTGATAGACTCTGAGCAGGCTGGTTAACTTCATGGAGAGCCCCGAGATGGTGGCAGACCACGGATAACTGTATTCTTTGGTGCTGTTTAACCTCGGAGTGACGTATAAAGCTACAGGAGATGCTGTGTGGCATCCTGTTGGGAAGGGGAAGAAGGAGAATGGCATGTAGCATCTCAGGAATATCAGGCTGAGAAACAGCAGGTCTTGATTTCTGGGTATACTGTAACTTGATTAAGTCAATGCCCCAGCTTCTCCAGTTTCATACTGGGAGTAGGAAAAATAATTACTTTAAGTGATTAATTACACATTTAATTGTGTTAATTAATGCTGCATTATACATTAAAAATATGCTCCAAAGATTGACACTTCAAGACAAGAATCTAACTGGCTCATGATAAGTACGCTGCTCAGTTTCGGTTTGCAGACTTCTACATGGATCCTAATTAATTAGTCACAGCAGCAAAGCTTTTGTGTCTTCTCTGTCTTTCTAGCTGGGCAGGAGAGAAGTGAATTTGATGGGCTGGAGGAAGTTCTGATCAATCACATAAATTTTCTCACATCACTTGCATGTATGGTTAGGCCTCAGTTAAAAATAAGGTATCTGAGTCTAAACAGTGTTGAATTTGTTTTAAGAAACATCCTGGAAGCGCAGGATCACGTGCGTACAGCTAAAAGCGGTTGTGAGCCAGGGAACAAAACGCAGAACGAATCCAATTTGCTTATAAACTGGAAGGCTTTTTGCCAGATCTAATATGCCATTTATGATGATACAGTGATACAAGTCTCATGTAATAATTACCGCTAATTTTATGCACCTCCTGGAGTAATTTAGGTTGCACCGTTATCAAACATTTCCAAAGTTTCCATACTCTCATAGAAACTACACTCACTGATAAATTTCTGGTTAGCTTAGTATGCATTTCAAAGTGCAGTGAGCTGTTTCCATTTAGCCATTTTAATTATGCAAGGCCATAAGCTGCTTTATGAATTACATTATAAAAAGCATTTTCATCCTTATATTGCAATTACACAGTGAATGTGAAACCAAATGAGAATGCTGGGGTTTGAGGTCAGATTAGCAGAAATACATACATCTTTACGAGAGAGACCATCACCAGGGCCAAAAGCTGCAAGTGGGTGCAACTCCTTGGAGTTGATTTAACGCCAGCAGTAAATTCAGCCACTGTTTGCAAAGGTATTTGCTTGCCTCGTATCTGATAGACAAAGGTTTGTGGCTGCCTATATGGCTCGTTTCCTTACTCCCACCACCAAGAATCCTTCATTCACCGTCTCTTTCATGCGTAGACTAAACAAAATCATGCCCTAGTTCTCTCCTGAACTAAAAAGTTTGCTGCCTTTTGTGTGACATCTTCTGATCAACTGAGGTGAGGAGAGAGCAGAGACGAGGAGTGAGCGGAATTACCAAAGCGATGTTCTCGTCACCGAAAGAAGGGGGGCTCTCGTGCTAGTTGTCAGAGAAGCGGTGCAGAGAGGACAACGGCATCATTCTGAATGCAAAACAGCAGTAATGACAAGATCTATTAAAGCTCCTCTTGGGACAGGAGAATCTTACACAGAGAATCCGTAACAGTCTCCCACAAGTGGGGCGTGACATCTTCGCTACTCTGAATAAAATGCTGCATTTTTTTTATTGTAAAAGTCTTACATTTTCTGAGGATAATTCTCCACACCTGTCATTCTAGCTTCTGGCAGCAAAGATTCTCAGAATAATACATTAGAACACATTAAAGGAAGGAAATAATATTAAGAAAATGCCCAGCAATAGCAGTATCTGAAAACTGCAATGAAAAAGAAAGTCAGGGAGAAACAGAAATGTACAACAGCACATTTTGATTCTCATGCCAAGTACCTGGAGTTAGGTTGTATCCACCTGTGCCTAAAAATTCATAACTTGGCAGTTATTTTAAGACTTGCAAAGATTCAAGGTGAGCAAAACCAGAAGATGAATTCCTAAATTTTAATGGCAAAAGCGAGGCAGAAGACACCCACGCACCCACCCCCAGCCCCCATCATAATATCAGTATATCCTTCAGAAGAGAGCTGTTTGGCCAAGGTGGGAAGAGGAGATGGGAGAGGAAGAACAAAAAAACCCTTTTTTTGAGGGCCATTACCCTTCTTTCGGCAACTAAGACTCTCTCTAATCCTTCTTCTATATACATTAATCTCTTAAAGATATTTTAAGGAAGCAGCTTGTGTAGATGCTGGAAATGAACAGGCATGTTGGCCCTATTGCAGAACAGGACTAAGACCAACTGATATGAAGGAATATAGCCCATGGTGTTTCTGGGACTTCGCAGTTACGGAGATGGGCAGGATCAAGCGTAAGGATTTCTTTCCATTCTTCCTTCTTAGTTTACTTTGTGGAAGCACAAAATAATAAACTTCTTATATGGAAGGACAAAAGAAAAATGAAGACAATTCTTTATTCCAACACACCAACTTTCCTCCTTAAGCAGGTGCTATGTTAATCGATTCCCTTGGCTTTGACCTTTCTGGAGGAAATAGTCTTATTTTGCTACAACATTTATCACCAGGCCAAAATGTCAGCACTGTAGATGGTGTTTTTTAACAGCACTGGTTACAATGGCTTGCATGTAATTCTGGAAATGGAGCTTCTGACATGCTGGTAGATATGGTATCTCCTCCATAAGAGACACAAACAAAATGGAATATCACAATCACTTTTCCCCAGTATAAAGACTCACAACTTGATTAGAAAAAAGGTCAGAGAAGATTGTTATTGCTAAATATATTATGTCTATGAAGGCAATAAAGGTGGCAGCAAGAAAGCCTAAATAGGTTTCCTTTACCAGTACCGTGGCTCTGACAGTTTCCCTGCCTTTTGTTTTTTCTTACACTGTGTGCTGATTTGTTCAATAATCTGAATGGCTGCATTCATCTGAACCATGGTGCATTATTAAGACTGCCTTTTTCCTTTCTTGAGTCCCCCTCAATAATGCCACTTTTCAATTCATTTTCGGAAGTCAATACCACAATGAATCAATATACTGGGTCTTCTGACTATAACAACAAAGACCTCAAAAACCAAAAGAGGCATTTACCCATGCACGTTAGCAGTCATCTTGCATACCACTTAACGAGGCACAAATACTATGACTGACAAAACACTTACCTGTTCCAATTTAGCTGTAAAAAGACTATGCTTTATATATATATGGGTAGGTGTGTTTTGTGGGATTGTTATCATCAGTAGCCTTGCCAGTATACTGGTGGTGTGTGGTGTTTCACTTAAAAGTCAACAGCAAAGAATATGAAGCAAAAACCGCTGCAAAGATTTTAAGTACGTAACAGTGATTTGTCTTACTGGAAATACACAAGGAAAGAGGTACAGAAGCTGGGGACGGTGAGGGACATATCAACCAGACTGTTGCTTTCCTCATGTGAATTAATGACAGTGGTTATGATTGTTCTTAAAAGATTTTACATTAATTTGGTGGATTAGTGTAAATTTATAATCCTTTAATGGATTACCACTTCTTGAAGCAAGTGCAATACTGGAGTCCTCTTCTACTAACTTGACACTAGTTTGACTAAAGTGACTCTCGCTGGAGTCGGATATGTCAGGCTTAACAGTTTTCAGTCAGTTCCTCATGTTTGAAGTTAGGCCAAACCCAATGGTTTACAGACTCACTGCCAGGCTCTATCTGCCGTCATGTCTTTTCAACATTAAGTATAATGATGACTATGATAAAAGATATTACATATAAGTCCTATAAACTTAAGTCCCACAAGACTAAGCCTATTTTTAAGTCCCCTGAATCTTGCCTCTTCCCTGAGTAGAGCATTCATTCTTCAATGTGCAGAGTCCTCTAAAGATTAAAATCTACTTCCAGGCTATCAGATGCCCGGTGACTGACTAAGGAAAAAAGGAATAAAAATAGTTAAAGTCTGTATCACACTTTGTCACTTCCTCACTCACAGAGTATCAATATAGAATTTAAAGTTATTTAAACATCTTTGCCTGTGTAACTATAATCTTTGTTTCTCTATTGTCTACAGGTTACACTCTTAGTAGGAACATGTTTGAATCAATAAGGCCTCAGAGTTACCAGGTAGGATGATAATAAGATTCTGGAGCATCTGCTTTTCTCAAGGTCCATGAGCGTATTAAAGAAAGCCTCTCTGTACATCCACACACTGTCTTCGCTCCTCATCCCCACACCCTTTGGTGCTGCTGTGACGTTATTAGGATGCCAACAAAATCTTTTGGCTAGCAAGGTGTTCAAAGCCGGGCTGGAGCTTCTTTGCAGATCGTGCATGCTAATGGGTCTTAGTAAATTGATATGTTATTATTGCTTAATTTTGGTAAACATTCTTATCGGAAAGTAGTCTCTCAATTGCAGCCCATCTAAAATAAGCTCATTTATGCTAATGTCTTTCTCCTTGACACTCAGTAAATTCTTCCTAATGCATTAATTATGACTCCAGATAGACCAATGATTATTTCATATATGCTAATTAGGAATCATTTTATTCAGTCTGCCACACACATCAGTAAACAAGTGGAATGAATTCCCCACAGAGAGGATAAAAAGACAATGATTTTCCTTCCAATGCAGCTTAGAGAATTTACCCCACAATCAAGATGTAATTAGAGAAGAAATAAGGAGCTAGAAAATACACTTACAGGTGTGAGAGACACCAAGAACATGTTCTTTTTCGATGACAGAATAGAGCGGATTCTTAACTAATTCATCCTTAGTTAAAAACTCATTCTTAGCTAATGAGTTTTTACTATATATGATTAAGCAGCGCAATCTCCTTCTACAAAGTAAATAAAAATTACAATCAAATTAGTTCCATTTGTAGTAGAATAAATTGATACAAAAAAAGTATAATTTCAGCCCTGTGATTGAAAAAGATACAAGGTTGAGGAAGATCGTGTGACACATTACTCTCATTTCTACTCGCTGAATGTCAAGGTTAAAACATAGTAGGGAAAACTTTTTGCTTCTAATGCTAATGATCCTTAGCACTACTAAAGCCCACAATTCTGAAAAAGGATCATGTACACCTCTTGTTCATGACTTCTGTGTAACTACTAAGGATATTTCCATAAAAACACAATTTCAGGCTTGTAACCAACCAAAGAGAAACATAAAATGAATGTTAAAAAATAACATCACAGGGATATATATTGTTAAGCACAAATTCTTAGATCCTCATCACATAAATGATGTCATAAATGACACAAATGTAGCATGAAAGCTGGCAATATTTATGTGCAGGGCAGGTCCTTATATATACATTTTGGTTTGTACTTGGAGAAAAACTTATTGTTTGTGGATAAGACAATTTGTACTTTATTTTTCTCTTCATGTCTTAAACCAAGTTAACTCATTTTAAGAGTTTACACACTCAGGGCCTAGAGTCCTGCTGGGTACTTTCTGAAAACATGAATAAATAGTATAGAAGACTCTGCAATCTGAATTCAACTATCAATTTTGATGCATGAGCCAATCTACAAACTAACTTGGTCTTCCAAAATCAGATATTTCTGTGTTTGAAGGTTGACTGGCTAAAATGGATGAGTTGCTCCAATAGTAACTCGTACAACTAGAAAAACAGCATAAAGTCATTATTGAATGAACGGGCCAAATATGGTTCAGAATCAGAGAATTACTCTGAATGTGTATACTGTTAGGGATATGCCATTTTTGTATAAGCTATCATTTGATCATAAGTATAGGCCTATTTAAAAAAAAAAAAAAAAAAAAGAAAAAAAAAGGCAGATGAGCAATTGCCTGCAAGAAGTTAGCGCCTAATACTATCGTGAAGCGTATCACCACAAAAGCGGGATGAATGGCTGCAGGCATACCTTTGCGCCTGCACTGTCCTAGAAGAGACACATACTGATGCCTGCATGGAAATAAAGGGTGAATTTTTACCTGAATTATATTAGAGTTCAGGAGTACTGGGATGAAATCTGAGCAAATTTCTGGAAACCAAAAAAGTTAATTTCATCCTAAAAAGATCCCAAAGAGTATCAATCTTATAACTAACTAGTGTTGTCAGAAGCACTTTTGTGTGTTACTTCGGCTGAAGAAAATGAAACTACCTTTCTTTAGGCAGATGAATATAAACTTACAGTGACTGCAAATGAAAGTAGTTCACGTTCTTAAGAATATGTTGGTTCTGGATCTCATGTTTCACAGCAGTGACCAGTCTACAAAAGCTTTCAAATTCATCTTGCATATTAACTGTAGTGTATAATTTGTTTCTTCTTTCTTTTTTTTTTTTTTAATTTTTTTAAATTTAACTGTGGGAATTTGAAGAACACTTTTGATCAACTGGGACACAGATAATACAATAATGAAGATATGCCATTAAAAGCAAAACTCCTTGTGTGAAATTATCACTCTACATTTACACTACCATCTTCATATCTTTTTTCAAGCGAGGCAACTCCTTACCCTAAGGGTCAGCAGGTATACAGAGTTATTCCTAATGGAGCTAAAAAGTCTGAACTCTGCTTAATGACACTCTGAAACATTAAGGGAAAAAAGTCTAGAATTATGAAAATTAACATCAGTCAGCTTAGACAGAAAATCCTTAACTGTCCAGTTAGATTACTCAGCCATTCAAACTCCTTGGAGATAAGGGCTGCTTACAGACTGTTTGAACTACACTACAGTTCTAATGAATGCGGAATAGGTAAGTTTGGAAAGCAAGTACCTTGGGAAAAAAAAAAACAAACTAGAAAATGTAAATTTTAATTTAATTCATGTACTTTTGTATTTGGGGCCTGATATTTGGTTGAGTGGTTGTTAGAGTTTATGAAAAAGGTAATGAAAGATCAGATGGATATTGTTCAAGAACATTAGCCATAATAAACACACTGTAAGCTATTAGCAGTTTTAAATATATAAATATATAGCTGCTAATAGGATATGTGTTTAGGACAACATAGCAAGATTATTTTGCCACTAATGATTTTTTAAAGAGAAGAAAATGAAATCCCAAGTTATCTGCATGCTGCACTATTTAAAAGGGAGGCCATTCCCTTAAACAAAGTTATGCAGAGCCAAGTTAAACTAACTTACATACAACATATTGAAAACTGATTAAACAATAACAACAGTCCCTTGTTGGTAGTATAGCAGCAGCATGCTTCACTTGTCTTTCAATACACTATCTTAATATTCAGATATATCTCACAAATCATCAAATGAAGCCATGTGGAAATCAAAATTCCTACGGAATTTTAGTATACAGAAGTAGGGGAAATATCAGTGAACTAATTTTTTTTGTCCTTCATGGAAATCAAAAGCTACAGGAAACCTTCATAATTCTATTTACATCTTCAACAACCATCTTCTCACTAGCAAGCGGTTTCCCTGGTTTTGTTAATTTTCTAAATTTTTATTTATTTCTGAAACGAAATTAAAGCAAATAACTGAAGGTAGGTAATCACCTTATTAACACCTATTTAGTACTACAGATATGAGTTACTGACTTCAAGGAAGGTAGGACAGTCCCAGTAGACTTCTTCATAATACTGTATGGACATGAAATTTTCACCCGCACAGTTAGTACTGCAAGCACTATAGCATCTACTCGGAGGAACAGTAAGAGCGTAGAAGACAGGGATACTTTGCTACTAACTCCACTGTCCTCTGCAGCATTGCACATCGTTGGGGGTTTCGTTATTCACGCGAGTGTGGGTTCTGCGTTCTAGTACACCGTGATTAAATCAGCACAATGCCAGATAAGGTGGGCTGGAGAAAGGTGGGTCTCCTCAGTTAGGCAAGGAATACAGAGAGATAGCATATTAATAAAACCAATTAACAAAAGCCTTTTGAGTGCAAGTCCTCTGAAAAGTCAATGTGAATGCAGGTTCCAGCCTCAGATGGCATTTCTAAAACATTGACAGAACAGTGTCATCTCAATACCTCACAGCTCTCTGCTACACGTCTAAGACTAAATTTGCTATCAATGTTTTTCTATTTGCAACTGGTATTGAGCACCTTTCTACTTTTGATATGTTTCATGTGAATACAAAGAAAGAAGAAATTGATTTCTTGGTCAAAATTTGCATTTATATTCTGACATTCAACTTAGTTTCTTTCATTTGTTTATGGAAATTCTTGTTCACCACTGCTAGCGTTTTCAAGAAAAGGATATCATTGTGCTCTTTATAATATTACACAGGGATAGGATCTGGGAAGCATCATCTGAAAATGCTTTGCTACATTTCAAGTTACTTTTGTTTAAAAGCACAGAATTTATTTTCAAGCTACTTAGGATTTGCATACTTGCTTGGGGGAGTGGGAAAGCAGTGCTGAGGGAAGAAGAGGATGCAGTAAAAGCCAGGCACTTAATTTTCAAATCTGGGAATAATATTCTTTTCCATTAGAGACAAAACCTACTCTGTGGACAAGACTGACATCAATTATGTGAGAATTTTTAGAGCGTTCAATGTAATGGATGATAGGTTTAATTACTTAAATACATAATTGCCTCACAACTAATCCCAATCATGATTGTGGTTTGGGTTTTTTGTTATAGGGGTTTTTTGTTGTTGTTTTGGGTTTTTGTTTTTTTGTGGTTTGTTTTTTTTTTTTTTTTTTAATCAGTACCAGACACTTACAAAATGAACATTCAAGTATAATTGTTTATTTAAAAAAAACCAACTAGGGTCTATTGGTAATAGCATTGTGTGCTGTTTATTGAGAATTTTAAATTACAAAAGAGCTTAAAAGACATGAATTTAACAGGGATTTGGCATGCTGAGAGTATTATAACTTACCAAGTTTATGGCATTAACTAAATCTGCTACTTACAGCAGTGCCCAGCTAAAAAATGTCAAAACAATCATAAGGCCGCATGAAATTTAAACTGAAAAGAGAATAATCTCTCTTTTGTGGATTCTAGCTGTGACAGAGAATCGTTGGTATTCTCCATCCTTTTTACCTTAAGTCAACATTGCCAAAGTTGGTGCTTGTCCATGACATTTCAGTTGTTATGAAATCCTAAATCATGACACTGTGACCTCAAAAAAGATCTTGCAGTTGATTCACAGAATGTACGAGTACTTGAAATGCAAGCACAACAGACAGTGGAAGTAACAATGGAAAACTTCATGCCAAACTCTACACATTTCATTCAATTCCATGTATTCAGTACAGAGAATATTTGACATTGGGCCCAGTATGTGTTTCTCATGGCGCAGATAACACAGTTATCCTGCACCTAGAGGATTGCTTGAGTTATTAATAATACATTCACCCAGTTACTCTGGCTGAAATTGCACAGTGTTCAGTAAAGACTAAACACTTCTTCACAAGTTCCACATTCTAAAGATTGGAAGGGTTCCTGATGACTCAGAAAAAAAAAAAAAAAGCAAATTTTATGCTAATCTTTAAAAAAAGGCAAGAAGGAAGATCAAGTGAACAACAGGCTTGTCAGACAAAAAGGTAACTGGGGACAGCTGGCATGGATTTACTAAGGGCAGCCTGATCAATCCGATTACCTTCTGTGATGAAATTACTTTTTTTTTTTTGTGAGTGGGAAGAGAAGACTGGATGATGCTTACCTCGACTGGAGGAACAGACTGACAAGCATGTTACAAAATAATGAAAAGTACAAGCAAAATATTGTCCAATTAGGACAGTACACTGTCCAATTGTCCCAGTAGAAGCAAAACATGTCCAACAGAAGGCCATGAGGATGGCTACGTGGCTGGAGTGCATGAGGTACAATGAGAGAGTGGGGTTTGCTTGGCCCTAAGAAGTAAAGGCTACAAGGCTGTCTAATTGCAGTCTTCCATTGCCAGAAGGAGGACTACAGAGAGAAGGCAGGGCCACTGTTGTCTTTCCCTTTGACAACCTCAGGCTTGTGTCTTACCAGGTCAGAGCTCTCCCCGCTCCGGGCCATTGACGACTCAGACACTCATGGAGTAGAAGCAGCAAATGGCGTTTATTGCGTCGCAACAATTACATTTATAGTGTCCAAAAGCGCGCCCTCCCCTTCGTGGGTGTCACCCTCTAACCCCAAGCGCCACCCCTCCGAGGAGGCCGGTGCAATACTTATACTGCATTGCCACTAGTTCCCCACAGTTCCCCCTCCCCATCCTAAAGTGCTGTATCTTCTTGCGTTAAGCGCATATATAAAACGCGATTCTCTACCCTTATCAGCCGTTGCCCTGCTGAGCGTAACCAGCGCACTGCTACGGGTAAAACACAACATAAACATATCCAAGCAATCAATACTCCACCTAAAATCCACCAAATCCACTCCCAATTCAACAACAACAATAGCCATTGCCATACTGAGTCAAAGATATTACCCAACCATTCCCATCCCCCTTGTTTTGCCTCTACGAGCTTAATTATTTCTCGAGCCATGTCCCTCCACCGCGACTCATTAATGGCAAGTTGCTGATAGTCGTCAGTTGTGAGACAACAAAAGGTGGTGTTGCTTAGCACCGCTGCCTTGCAACCCCCTTGCACTATGACAGCGGCCAGCACCTCTATCATCTCCCGGTGTGCCAGAAGAACGTGCTGGGTCTGCTTTGTGACTCTTACCGTCTCATTTCCTAACCACTCCAATACTTTCCCTTGCTTTAATACTTGACATGTTATGCCTTGCAAAGCTTGGGTATTCCGTACCCCAAGCTCAAGCTCGGACCCAGTACACTGTAACGGTGTCTCGCCCCTAAAGCCGCCTTCCGTATTGAGAGTCACGCAACACGACCAACCTCCTGTAGGTAGCTCGCTATGGTTGAGAGGTATTGCTACCGAGCAGCTCTGTGTCCCCAACGGCACACACACTTCCTCATAGGAACGTTTCTGCGCCACGTGCCGTAAGGCTTCCATAAACTGTCCTTGTGCTCCCCCAAGCACGGCCATAAAATAGCCGAGCACCCACACTACCCCGCTACCGCCGAGCCCACCGCCCTGCCCTCCGCTTCGCCTGCTGGCCAAATCTGCGGGACCCAGATGTTTCTCCGGCACTCCACGCGGCTTCCCCACGCGCCCAAAGCGTTGACGTGGATGACTTCAGCGGCGGCATCAGAGGCGGCATCTTGTCGACTTTCATGGTCTGCTGACGCACCTGCTCTTGACTCACTTAGATGCTGTAGGCCTTCTCTATAAGACACAAGACAAGGCCTGCAACGAGTTAACAGCCAACTGGCGTGCAGCCAAGAGCGTTTCCCACAGTCAGGACACTGCACAAGCAGCTAAGGGGCACAATCTCTGCAGTCCGGGCACACCACCCGGTTACGTAGGTACCACACCTGTAAAAGACACAGTTACATTTGAGGTTTCACGCACCGTGCTGGTACCCAACGGGTCTGCCCCGTGTCGTCTTGCACGGCAGCGTATCCACGCCCCACCGTTACCAGCCGATACCCCTCCTCCCATTGACCGGTCTTCAAGTCCTTAACGCGCACAGGCGGCCCGATCGCTGGGGATGCTGCCGCCCAGTGTCGGGCCATCGGGGCCCCTGTGGCTCCCGAGCGGGCGAAAAAATTGAGAGAGTAGAGTGCTCTCGCTAGAAGTGGGCCTTGATGTGCCACGGGAATCCCCTGGGAGAAACCTTCCCCCTCCCCAAGCACAACTAGTTTGGCTTTGAGTGTCTGGTTCGCCCGCTCGACAATGCCTTGGCCTTGGGAATTATAGGGGAGGCCCTGTTTTAACTGTATGCCCCAACGGTGTGCCCATTCTCGGGTGCTCGCAGCAGTAAACGCAGAGCCGTTATCTGTTTTAATGCACTGTGGACGGCCCAGGCAGGCTATGACGGCCATCCAATGATGTCGTGCGTGAGAAGCTTTGGTGCCTCTATGGTGTGTAGCCAAGATGACTCCACTGTAGGTGTCGACAGTGACCGCCAACCATGCATTAGGCTTGAACGGCGCAAACCAGGTAAAGTCGGTTTGCCACAGCTCATTGCTACATAGACCACGAGGATTGACGCCCGACAACCAGAGAGGGGTTTTTTGGCAGTGTGGGCAGGCACTGACAACTTCTCTGGCTGTGCTGATAGGAATGTTGCACTCTTTGGCTATCGCATGCGGACCAATATGTAGGTCTTCGTGTAACCGGAACGCTTCCTCCAATGTCCATATCTGTTTAGCTACACGGTCTGCTTCCGCATTGCCTTTAAAATAGCCTTCCGCACTTTGGTGCGCTTTTACATAGGCGAAGAACACTGGTTCCGTCCTCGCCTGTAAAGCTGTATAGATACTCAGTGCTATTTTTGTTCCGGGCCAGCCAGGTTGTCCCATGCGCTCTGCTAACATCACTGTAAAACGAGAGTCAGACACTATGTTGATGGCCGTATGCGGCATGGCTAACAGCGCCATGGCGACAGCTCTGGCCTCCAATTGCTGAACTGAGGCCTTTTTGTCTGTCTCGGTGATGCGTTTCCATTCCCCTTGTTCACGCCACACCACTGCGGCTTGATGCGTCAAAGATGAGGCGTCTGTGAACAGCGTAGGACCGCTTACTGGTTGTTTGGAAACCTTCGGCTGTACAGGGATCAGAGTCCGGCAATGTCTAAAGATGTCTAGAGTGGCTTGTATCTGTATTCGATGTGCTGTGTCTTTCAGCGTGCTAAGGAGGTAATCATCACTGTGACAAAGAAGCTCCCATTCCTGTCGCGTAAAGGGGAGTAGGATTACATCTGGCTCTTTGCCCCAATAACGCGTGCATACGTGTCGTCCTTGGAGTATGAGCAATATGATGACACGTACTACACTCGACCACGCTCGGTCTAACCGTGTGGAGCTCAGCCAATAAAGAGGTCGCAACGCCGAGTGTTCTCCTTGTGCTATTACCCCGACACCGCCATGTTCGGTATTGGTAACCGCCAAGACAAGCGGTAGGGCTGGATCCCATCTGTGTACTGAACTCGTTTGTAGCAATTCCTGTATCCGCTTTAGACTCTCCTTAGCTTCCTCACTTAGCTGACAACTCTCTGTCGCCTCCAGTTTGCCCTTTAATAGGTCAAATAGAGGGTTCAATAGTTCTGGCGTAATAGGTAACAGAGGTCGTAGCCATTGTAGGCAGCCTAAGAGCCTTTGGGCATCATGTAGCGTCCGAATGTCCGTGGGTAGCTCTACCGTTTGCGGAACTACTGAGGTATCTCGGACACTCAGCCCCAGGTATATGACGCCGGGGCTCCTTTGTGTCTTGGCCGTCTGTAACTGCAGTCCCTGACTCTCGCAAGCAGTACACACCGCTTTTTCCGCTTGTGTGAGTTCAGCAGCGGTACTTGCGGCTACTAAAATATCGTCCATGTAATGAATAAAATACACGTGCGGATACTGTTCACGGACAGGCCTTAAAACCGCTGCCACTACTTGTTGACAAATGGTGGGTGAATTCTTCATTCCTTGAGGCAGCACTGTCCACTGATACCTGTTCGCCGGTTGCTGTAAATTAGTCGTGGGTACTGTAAATGCAAAGCGCTCCCGATCCTGCTCGGCTAGTGGTATCGAAAAGAAACAGTCCTTAATATCCATTACCACCACTGGCCAGGTGGTCGGGACCGCCCCCGGCCATGGAATGCCAGGCTGCAGAGCTCCAAAACTCTCGACACAGTTGTTGATCGCACGTAGATCGTGCAGCATGCGGTATCGTTTCTTATCTTTTTTCATAATTACAAAGACTGGTGCATTCCATGGACTCCGAGAGGGCTCAATGCGCCCATCAGTCAACAAGTCTTGTACAATCAACATGAGGGCGTTCAGCTTTTCTGTCGTCAAGGGCCACTGCTCTACCCACACCGGGTCATCTGTTTTCCATTTCAGTGGTATCGCCCATTTCGCGTCCATTACTAGAACAGTGGCCCTCAGGGTAAATTTGACATCTGACAGCCTATAGCAGCCAAGATGTCTCGTCCCACCAAGTTGGCCCCAAATTGGAAGACATAAGGTCGAACGCCGCAAAAGTCCCCGCCATCCACCTCACAACACAGTTTATATACACTACGAGATGCTTCTACCATTCCGCCGACTCCTTGCACCCCACAGGTTCGTTCCAGCGGCCATGTAGGTGGCCAGTGCTTCATGTCGATAACTGTGACGTCTGCGCCGGTGTCCACCATAGCTTGTACTTCTATAGTCCTCGTCCCATCGGCGCACCGAGGATTGCTCAACCTCAGTCGCACCATCGGGCGTTGCTCAAAGTCTACGACCAAGGCGACGGTGGAGAGGTCTGGGGGTTCTCTCCGGAGTTCTGCCGCATCCCGGGCCTCTGTGGCTGTTCTGGGCGAGGGCTGTTGGCTCCAGCAGTCAGGCCTCGCCTCCCGGCCGCCGGTCCCCCCGTTTCCCTGTCTTCTTCGGCACTCCCTAGCTGTATGTCCAAATCCCCCACACGCCCAGCATCTTATTCCTGCCCTTTGCGTTGTCCCCATTCTTTCTGGACACTGACCTTTAAAGTGCCCTGGGCGACCACACCTATAACATACTTTCTCCCGACCTGCCTGAGTGATAGCTGCAGCGAAAGCCTGTGCTTGTGTCTGCGCTATTCCTTGTTGCTGTTTCTCCAAAACCCACTTAATTAGGCCCCCTACGTCTAGCCCCGTTGGAGCACCGACCATGAGCTGCTGAGTTTGTGGGTTCCCCCTCTGTCGAAGACATTCGGCCATAATCGGGCCCTTAGCCCCCTCGGGAAGGTCTGCCTTTGTTAACGCCTGTTGCAGGCGGTCGCAGAAGGGAAGAAACCCTTCATCAAGCCCCTGGCGAATCGAAAGCCAAGGCTCCCCCCTCTTTTCCAGTTTCGCGATCTTCCGATACGCTTCCCGTGACGCCTGAGTGGTGGCACGGATTTCACGGCCTCTCAGACTAGCTGCCTGCAGCTGGGGTGTGTTGGCAGCTGGGTCAGACCCCTTGAGCTGCTGTAGGGTGGCGTGCCTCAATGGATGTCCCCTGTCCCTAGATGCCTCCGTTAATTGCTGCTGCAGCACATTCACCCATTCCATCTTCCACATTTGGCACATTGTAGGTGGTAGCAGGCATCGCGCCAACATGCGACAATCCCAGGGAAGAAGCCCTGACGCATGAACCTGGTCTAACAAAACACCTGCTAAAGGACCATCAGGCCCTTCCTCCGTCACAGCGCTCTTCAATTGTGCGACCAACTTAGGGTCTAAAGGCTGCCATTCCACCCCTTGGCCCCCAGCCAAAGCGCGCACAGGCGCAATAGTGGGTGGTAGTTGTAACTTGAGCCCTTGTAATGCACACTCCGTGGCGACTAATTGCCAATCCGTCAACGGGAGGGTATACCCCTTTCGCTCTGTCTCCCTATCTTGTGACGCCTGAATTGCTTTCCGGCATAGTTCACTCTGCTTGCTTGTGGTTTCCTTCTGTTTCACCACTTCCTCTCTCAGCAGCTCAAAGAGCCGCTCCAGCTCCGCCCAATTCTGCCCCTCCTCTTTCTCCACCTCCTGAAACCGGACCCTCCTCTGTCTACGCCCCCTGCCTTTTCGCTCCTCCTCCTCTTCCGTCTCACTCCCTGACTCATCGCTTGACCGCACCCACTTCCTGATCGGAGTACCCGGTATCCAATCAACATTCAAGTCCTCGTTTTTCTCCTTATTTGGCCCGTCTCTCGGTCGCCTCCGACCGCCTCCCTCTTCACCCCTTTTTCCCTGCGTAGGAGCCCGTTCTTCGCCCTGTTCCCTGATCTTTAGCTTAGCCAACTCTTCCCAGGGATAGGCGGGAGGTCTCTCCGCCGTTCGATTGTCCTTCTCTTCCCGCCCCTCCGTATCTCCCTGCTCCACGGGTGGTGCAGTGGGCACCTCCCGATAGTCTCCACTGTCCTCATCACTAGCTACTGGCTTGGGCTCCCTCCAACCCCCTTGCCCTGGGCTATCTTTTTGCTCTCCCTCCCCTGACTTCGGGGTCGGTCTCACCGGGCAGGCAGTTGGTGGTTGATCTTCCGTGGTCTCGGTTTCCACAGCCCGTTTCTTTATTTGTTCTTGCGCAATCTCCGCTGCTGCTCGAGATCCGGCTTGAACTGCTACAGAAGAGGGCAAACCCATGATTGCTCTCGCCGCCTTCCACGCTTCTTTCTCTTGATGGGCATGTCGGAGCACGGAGACGATTTGTCCCCACGTCTGCAACTCTTCCGCTTTCCCTGCCATCGCTCGCTCCGTGAGCTCCCGCAAACACTGCGGCCACACACCAGTTGAAAGAACATCAGCCGGTGTGTTGATCACTCCCGTCTTCAGGAGATACCCCACACACTCTCGCACCCGTTTCGATTTCACAGAAATCTCGGCGTCGTGGGCCAGTGCCTTCAGCACCTTCACAACCGCTTCCATGGCTGCAGCCTTCTCGCCCTACCCGGGCCACCTGGCAGTATCACGTCGGGGTCACCACTTGTTGTCTTTCCCTTTGACAACCTCAGGCTTGTGTCTTACCAGGTCAGAGCTCTCCCCGCTCCGGGCCATTGACGACTCAGACACTCATGGAGTAGAAGCAGCAAATGGCGTTTATTGCGTCGCAACAATTACATTTATAGTGTCCAAAAGCGCGCCCTCCCCTTCGTGGGTGTCACCCTCTAACCCCAAGCGCCACCCCTCCGAGGAGGCCGGTGCAATACTTATACTGCATTGCCACTAGTTCCCCACAGGCCACAAACACTTCTCAGAGGCACACAATGAATAGACAAGAGGCAACGTCCACAAGTTATAGCATTGGGAATCCAACTAGATATAAGGCAAAATATTTTCACAGTCAGAGTGGTGAAGAACTGGTTGCCCACTCTGCCACTGGAGATATTTAAAATCTGACCAGGACATGGCCCTGAGCAACCTGCTTCAATTTCAGAGTTAGTCCTGCTTTGATCAAGAGGTTGGACTAGACCATACTCAGAGGTCCCCTCAAGCCCAAGTTATTTAATGATCAATAAGGATATAAAAATTCATGAAATGTTGCTATGCGTAAACAATGCAGTATGGGGGCAAAGAACACAAAAAATAAAATAGCAAGATAATTTCTCTTTTGCACCTAGGCTCCACTAAATTCTGGGAATAACAGGATTAGCAGAGCTGGTCTTTGCATGTCTGGCCATAAGTTTAGTCTATGGAAGAAAAGATTGGCAGAGTGGAGGCGATGTTGGAGGACCAATGGAGCTCAGTACAGTTTAGCCAACTAAAATCACTGCCAACGTATCTCCTATACTGAGGTGAGAGAGGGTCCTACACTAAGGCATCCTTCTGGCACCTTCCTCAGGCAGCTCCTGGCAGAATCCAAGCCTCTCTTCAGCTATAATCTTTGGCATTGCATGAATATAGCACAAACGCTTTGATCTGAAGTGAGAACTTGACTCATGTAAAAATGTCAGATGATCTGTTAAGAACACCTCTCTATGGAAGGAGCGTGGATCTTGAGAAATATCTAGAAATCAAAGTCATATACCACAACGCTAGAAGCAGTGCAAATATAAAATCAAAAGATTGCTTGTATTCTAAAAACAAATTAGAAATATACACAGGTAACACTAGAGAAAATTCACTTTCGTAGACTGTCTAGTAAGATGTTTATAATGTATAGCTTTATGAGTAAAACATTTTAGTTTAAGTCAAAAAGAGATATCTGGAAACGGAGAATGCCTAAGCAAAGGATCGTGGGAAGAATGAACTCTTTATCTCTGCCCTTAGAGCTGACTGGTTTAGGAAACAACCCAATAGAAGGGTTAAACTAAACTACTTAGAAACAGCCAGGAAAAAAAGAAAAAACCCACACATTATTACATCCGTTTATTGTAGTTGGAATAAAATGCCTTATCAGAGATGCACCCTGCCCTGGAGCAGCGTTCCTCATATCCATGGTGAGGTTCCCACCTGCAGGTGCAATGACACCCTCCTTTCCTTTCAGCTTCCCACTTGGCCAACCACATACTAGTGTGTCTCAACCTCTTAAAACATTCAGCATTAGGACTTTCCCATTCCATTAAGTTTATAATTTTATATCTCTTACATATTTCTTTAACACAATATCTACTGACATTATTTTGTTATATTTAATGATCAGTTTAGTAAAGTGGCTTTTTAAAAATCTGTTCTTTGGAATATTATTTTTTTCCCCTAAGAACTGGTTTTCCATATATTTGGGAGTCAAGAAGATAACTAAACTGACATGATTATTAACCGAAATGCGTGAGAATTGAGTTCCACGATATCCATGTATGACTGTGAGAGCATTTGGCATTCATACAGAAAAAAGAAAAAAGTAAAATAAATATTCAGCAAAATACTATATACCATGTAGACCAAAATCAAAAGCACACTGATTAGGAAGAGACTTTGCAGCAAACTGTAATCAAAGTTTTGATGTGGATTTTTTGCTTCTTTGGCTGTTTCAAAGGCTTCTTCATTCTTCAACATAATATTAGAAAATTTAACAAAAGGAAGCTGAATGGGCATGAGGAGTTGCTCTTTACCTTCTCTATCATTACAGTTCCTAGAATTTCAGGGAAATGTATCCAGCTTGAATACATCTTCAAATTGCTTGGCTGAAACATCGTGTATCTAAAAATCACCAAAATGTACTTCTCTGAACTGAATTTCTTTGGGGAGGAAAAAAAAAAAAAAAAAAAAAAAAAGAAGAGACATATAAATCCTCCTACTTCCATACAGATTGAAAAACCTGAAAGAAAATTGGCACAACATACAGAACTAATTCTAGTCATTCATGTCTTTCACGCGTGTTAGTTGAGCATTCCCATTGCTCCACACCTGCCTTTATAATCACCACAAAGTATGACTGGAACATCAGACTGTGTTCTTCTGTGATTAGAAGGTAATTAGTTTTAATTTGTTGTTAATGATAAAAGAACCAGTGATGGGGGTTTGTTTAAAACTCTGAATCTTTTTTACTGTGATTTTTAGTAAGCCCCGTTTTTTATGATGATATAAGACTACTTTTCCTGATTACCTTACCCCTTCTTGTTCATATGGGCATTAATCTTCCACGGATAACATGGCCTGTTTCTAATGAAAGCCTTAAGCCTTAGACTAAAAGCGCTCCAGTTCTTTAGAAATATTGTCTCATTGAAACTGCATAGGAGGTTGGTTAAATACCTTGCTGTCCAAAAGACTTACGAAAATTAATGGATCCAATTGAAGTAAAAACCTCTATGTTCTTTTCTCGTAGCAAAATAAGGGCAACCTAAATGTAAAAAATTGCCAAGGAGATTATATAAGCAATCAGCTGCTAACAATGCTTTTCTAAGTGAGCCAATATATCAACATTATTCAAAATTCAGGCTTTGTTCAGGCTTCATTGGGAAGAGCAATTATACCAGAGAAAAATAGCAGAATTTTCTCTCTTGTTAATTAAAGGGTAGTAGTAGATTTTTGGAAGTTATTATAAGGCTAGCGAGATATTAAGATTAGGTGTTTTCAGAACCGGAAATGAAAAACCAGGAAAATGTAGATCCATCACTTCTTCATATCTCAAAGATCTGGATGTTGGTTTCCAGACTGGTGGAGCAGTATCAACACCAGTTTCTGAACTCTTTTCTGCACGTGTCTAAATATGCCTGTAGGGACATCATTTCACTGCATTTCACACTGCTTTCCAAACAGAAAAGGCACCCATCACCTTACTGAAAGGTCACTGGAAAAACCCATCGGGACAGCAATCTAGGCCTACACGACTTCTTTGCGTAGACTTCTTTTACACTACGTATTTTGGGGAGCAAAATGCGTCTTTCTATTTATTCAGTATGTGATGCACTGGAGCTCCCTCTGAGATCCATTGATACTACCGGACTACAAATAATAACTAAAAATCTTCAAACAGAACTGTCAGTGAGGGTAGCTGCTTGCAGAGAAAGGACTTATATGAATTTGGAAGTGTGTTTGTGAATATTTTGCTGTGTGCTCTTACATGCCTACATCAGAGAACAAACTGGTAGTGCTGACAGTCAAAAAATGAAGCAATTAAAAGAATGGATTTTAAGTTGCTGCCAGTATTGCACGAAACTGCAGTAGAACAGTCTGAAGTTTAAAAAAAGCAAAGAGATAAGGAACAGCAATGTGCTCTGAATCAGCCATTTAAATGAGCGGCCAAATAAAGGCACAGAGGGCTTACAGCAAAACACAAGACATAAGGACATTTTGTAGAAAATGCACCTGAAAGATATGCTGAAAGACTTGCTGGAACATCCACCTTAAGATATACCTATTTAGTAATGGAAGACAGCTTTAGGCAAGAATACAAGAAGTTGACTACATAGCTATGAACAGGAGATCTCCACAAACAGGTTAAGAGCGCATAACGTTAAACCTCAAAGCCCTAGGCTCCCTGGGACCAGCAAAGCAATGCAAGACCAACCTGGACAGAGAAATCAGTCGACGGCCTTTTTTACAAAATATTATTCAGGCAGATGAAGTACACAATAGCATACACAATTGTGGAGCCGCTTTGCAAAGTAGAGTTATCACTACAACTGGACTCCCCGCTTACTTTTTACATTATTACCTTTTGTCCCATTGCTAAAATTAAAAACCAGGCTCCCACTTCCTCAGTTGAATAGGCTGCCCTGTTTAAATGACACCCATTAATTTCAGGATTCCAGTCTGCAGAAGTCTCTACAAAAAAGCTTGTTTCAACTTTCCAAATTTCATAAGGAAACCAAGAATTTTATCCTTAAATTTTCCTGTATAGAAATGTGTTGGTAGAAAAATGTAACTTTTAAAGTACCCTAACATTGTGTCAAGTAAAAATTCTGAACTTTCCTTCCTGCCTTGAAAGAAAGCATTGCGACATTTAAAATGTTACATTTTCTCCAACAGCCCGTCTCTAATAGGAAAATTAATGTGCCCTGCCTGAGAACCTCCGCAATAATACTGAATGCATTAAAAATTGCTGCTTCTCTTCAATACCTATTAGTTGGCTTTTAAAGTTATAAAATGGCCATCCACAATTGCATTTTACTGATTCACATTTTTAATTACATTTTGCATAACATAAAATTAATTTCCAAATGATTATCTAGTTAGCAAACATTTTAGCTAATTATAAGATTTGAAAAATCTTTCATATGAAGATAGGAAAATGTGAAGGAAGGACATCAGAACTGTGTAGTTTTGTGTTAGCTGCCAGAACCATTTCAGTAGTGTGGCAATACTGATGATTGAGCCTAAAAGCCCCATCAAGCCATGCACCAAAGCATCACAACAGTTAAAATAACCACACAAATGTCTGCTTTTTATCACAATTATTAAAAAAAAAAAAAAAAAAAAAGATATTTTGGCTAAAAATGATGTCTTTATGGTTTATCAGGAGGAAATGAAAGAACTATTCTAACCACTTTAGCTTGATTTGATTCTAATTTGGCGGGGGGGGAGAAAGTACTCATGAAAAAATTAGTAGCTAGAAGGTGTTAGGGAGAAGGGTAGATCTCTCTCCAATTATTTCTATTAATCTGGCATTATTTTGGAAACAACCAAATTGGGGGGGGCCGAATCTAAGAATCATAAGAATTTTGCAGCTTCAAATACATTTCCTTATTCCTTAAAAGAAAAAAAAAAAAAACAAAAAACAAAACTACAATGTGAAATTGTGTGGAGCTAGGGTCTCCAAGTCTTCTTTAATTTGTTGGAACTAACTAGTTCTGAAATTTAGACTGACAAAGTAAATTTTACAGAGGCATTCCCAGTTTTTCTTTTCACTTGTACAACCCAATCTTTACAGCCCTCAACCAACTCCTGTGACCTACATATATTCCACCGCAGAAGCTCCAACCTCACGGACCGTTTCCTTGATGCTGGGGGCAGCAACCCCCAAGGGGTGGCAGCTCTCTGGTCAAGCAGGCACCAGTACAAAGGCCAAACCGTGCTCATCTCCTCCCCTGGGCAGGGGATTTCCAGCACCAGCCAGCGTGGCGGAGCCAAGCCCTTCTAGCAATCAGGCAGTACCGACACTGAGGTCTTGCTGCATTTCGACTCATCTTGGTAGAAAATCTAGCCGTTTCCTTCATCTAAGACGATGAGACTTTGTGACAAGAAAAGGGAAATGATATATTATTCTGCTAGCTGCCTCATTTTTTTATATAATTTATATCTGGACTGGCACCTTTACATGACTGCTCTGGAGATAAAATCTGCAGTTAAGAGTTGACCCAATCTCTAGAAAAGTTACGGGGGCTTCTGTTCAGCCCTACCATCAAACCAAACCCAGCACCAACTGGCTGGGGCTGAAGAAGTTCTTTACTGTAGCTTGTCAACCAGTCCTTTTGTTAGATGTTGCGTCATTGCCTTTAAAACTAAAGAAAAATAAACAGTAAAAAAAAAAAAAAGATTAATTTTTTTAGAACTACTTTTAAAGTAAACCTTCACGCAGGCATGAAGATTTTGGAAAAGTACTAGGAACTATTTTCCATTTTTTAAATTATTGACCTGAATGAACATCTAAGCAACATGAAGACCTGGGCCAGGTGAGCTCAGCAAGGAACTAGCAGAAGATGTGCCTGTTGAATGCTGACTCTGAGGGGGTATCGAAGGAATCCACATTTTCTCCACACGCGGGCTGCTGAGCATGCTTCTCCTACCATCATATTTTGCCTGGCACGCAGAGGCACAGCCGTGCCTCTAACCACCGGTGCTGCTGAGGTGGGCCACGCCACGTGCCAACGTCTCCGTGAGCGCAGCCCGAGGTGCTAAAGGACTGCACGCACCCTTAGTCCTGCTTCCTTTGTCCACTTTGTTGGCAAAAGGATGCCTCGCATTTGACTGCTTTATCGTCTGCGTGCTACGGTGATGGGTCACAGAGCCTAACTTAACTACCCCAATACCGACCATCTAGTGTTGGTACCAAACTTTAATAGACATTTGGTGGAAGACTCGGCCGGGCCCTGTCCAGCCCCTTTACTCTCTGAAGACCTTCATTTAGGGCTCTTAACGTATTTGTCTTCTGGGCACTCAAGGTCTCCTAAGGTCTGCTGCTGAGCACAAGTTTAGGCCCGAGCAGCATGGGTGCACGTTGCATCTACGGAATGGCTTTGGGCTTGAACGCAGGCTCAGGATGGCACTCGAATAGAAACCACACCAGACTGCAGAGGCGTAAATGAACTCTTCAACGCTATGTGGAGGAGAAGCAATCAATCTGAATGTTCAGCAGCCGTTCACAGAATCAAATATCCAGAGAGGGTTTGAAGTACAACATCTGAGAAGATTTTGTAAATGAGGAGAGCACAACATCTACTTGCAAACGCCAGTAAATCATTCCCATCCCTTTGATTACATCAGATACTCTAGGAATGTTTCAAGTCTGATGCTCACAGAAGTGGGTCTACTTTTTACAAGAACAAGAGAAATAATTTCAGTGTTATTTTTTTCTGTGTTGTACCAAATCATTTTAAAATGGCATAGCACTTTTTCGTGCTTAGTCCTATCTAAATTTTCTTACACTTTGATTTATTTTAGCAAAATCATTTCTATGATAATACTGTGTATTTTCTTTTTCTTTTAGAAAACCAGTTTTAATGTATTCATTTACTTCAGAGCCTTGCAAAGCGAATTACTAAACAAATTAAATCTCTCTCTCTCTCAGTATCTGATCTACTTTGGAGTTGTCCGTGGTATGGCATTAACTGAAGTGACCTACTTGAGAGATAACGCCTCATTAGCTGGTTACGAGAACGGCCTTTCCACAGAATAAGAATAGTATAGTCTTTGGAGGGTTTGCCTTTTTGTCTGATGATTCAATTTGTACTATGCTCATCCGTGAGACACACAGATTTTAAGGGGCATGCCCTATTGTTCAGAGTGCCACAGAAAATTGTTTACGGATGCAGTCTAATATTAGATTTCAATACTGTCTTGGGATATTCTGGAATAATATGTCTGATTTCTTCTGGCACGTGTAAGGAACAGCAGATTATGTACAAAGAGTATAGCTCCTTCGCTGCCCAGGTACGCCCCCCAAAAGCCTAGGGGATAGGATGACAAGCAACTATGTAGTATTAGTCTATTTTGTAATATGGGAAACTGGCACTCAAGTTCAGATTGCCCAATTTCTGTCTGATTCCACGTGCTTTGTGTTTATTACTAACACCGTCTCTGCAACAAACGTCATAAGGCACAGAGATAAGGAAGCATTCATGTCACCTGGATTTGGATTAGACAATAAACATAACGGAGAAACCCTAAATCCCATTTGTAAGATACAGGACACCCACCATACTGGGCCCAGGCAACGAGCCCACTTCCCAGCAGCAGAATTCAAACAGCAAGTACAAATGTGAACTGTTCTCCCAGCCATCCTCCCTTATTCACCCACAAACTAACAGGAGAGCAGAGTTGGTACTAAGGACAATCCAGAGTCTGACAGCCAGGAAAAGCTCCCACCTGGCATCACTGAAGGACTCCAATACGCTATCCCGAGAACATCAACAACCAAGCTTCGTGACGCATGAACCTAATGAAGACCCTGCTTCCAAGGAGGAGTAAACCCGTTGCAGCAGTGTGGCAGAATGACTACGGAGGTGTACTGCAAGGTGTCATGAAGACCACGGTAGCCAGTCATAGCCCACTACAAAAGGCATCACAGTCTACTAGGCACCAAGGCCATAGGTGAACAGGCACACCCTCATCTACCAAATTGAGTCACAAATCAGTAGCCAAAGACAGGAGTCCTAAGCACAGCAGGACACTTGAGCCATCAAGTCAGTCAGCACAGAAAAAAACCAAAAAAACAAACAAAGAAAACCCCCAAAACCCACACCCACCCCAAAACCAAACCAAACAGTGAAGGTGGTACAACAGAAGCTGTGAAATTCCGTGGTTCATCCTTGCGGGTAGGCTAAATAATGATTGCATGTCAGGGCCTGTTTTTTATTATTACCTACTCTGTTGTAAAGGACCCTGATGCATAGACAAGAAGGGTGCCAGGTCTGGATAATGAGGGGATTAGCACTGCAGGGTACATGGCAATGTAGATGCAACTAGAAAGGACAAAGGAGAAATGTCCCAGAGAAGAAATACAGTCATAGCGCTGAGAAAATCCTTCATCAAATTTGAGAATACAGATGAGAAGCTGGACACTTGCTCAAAAGCCAGCATACTGGAAGGAGAACGAAGCCAGTGAGGATACAGTGGTGCAGCAGCAGACTAAGCCTTTGCAATCCCTTGCAACAGAATCCTCTGGGTAAAGCAACCAAGCAAATATTAGGAAAAAAGAAAGCAACTGTGCTTGTATTTAAAACAAAGAGGTCGCAACCAGACTGGAATTTGGAGGGAGTAGCACAGTAGCAAAGAATTTGGAATAGGCACCCTGAAGTCCATCTGCTGCCATTAGCTTTGACTGCTAGATGCTGTTGACTATTTTATAAAAAGTTTCATCATTAAGCAGCTAGTTTAGATTTAGATACATGCAGTCCTCTCAGTTTATTATCTAATGTGAAACACACAGAGCAGCAGACACAAACAGAAATGCTGTGCTCCCTACAGCTCACAAAATCAAATGCCTTTCAGTTCCAGATTTTAATCTACAGTCTTTCTTCCAGGTGGTGGCAAGGCACAGATCCAAGGTACAGTATGGCTTGCACCAGATGTTGGCACTCATGCAAGCTTAATTTTGGCAAGCAGAGGAAGAGACAGGGCATGAGATGCTGTGGCAGCCGTTCTGGTGTTGGCTTGGTGCCTTGAGAGCATGGCAGCATTTTGTGTGTGTGTCAAGCCTGGGTACTTCTCCCAGTTATTGTATGTTCTTTAAAGCAAAGCAAGTCTCCAGCTGTTATGGTGTGGTGAAATAAACTTTAAACAAATGAGTGTAGCTGATACAGAAATATGCAGAAAGGCTTGAATTTGCACAGAGTCTGAAACTATATCTCTGCATACCTACGCATCAGGCACTTCAGCCGGTATTCATTCAGATGGGCAGTGATTTAGATGACAACGATGGTATTGTAGTTACAAGTATTTATAATTTTGGCTTCTATTCAGTGCAGCGTTGAGTCAAGATATAACTTGAACACTTGTACAACAAAATTGAGTTAAGTAATTCTTTGAAATCCAAATAGCTGGCCTATCAAAAACCCACAAAACGAAGCTCAAGTAGTGCCCATGTTTGAATTAGCAGCATCATGCAAAACCAGCTACAGATTACAAGCTGAAGTGAGCAAATTCAATTGCTAATCATAGATCATGTGCTGTTTTATTATTTGGCTATTCTCTCTTGAGCGGTCTGGATTGAATAGAGCAACTTCAATTCAGCAACTGCTGACATGAAGCCAAATACTATTCCACTGCTTACAAAAGCATGTGAAAAAGCAAGTAAAGAATCATACAATGAAGACCCGAACCAATGTTCCCCTAAGTCAGAGCCAAGAGCATGGAGGGTAAGAAATGAAGGGCTACCTGCTACACGGGGAAGGGACAGGGAATTAAATTAAGGCATTTTATAGATACGTGGCAAGGACAGTTGACAAGGCATGCCTGAAGCCTGCGTAAACATCCAGGTGGTATGGTATGGTAACAAGGCAGGAGGACATAATTTGCTGCTCTTTCAAATTTTGGTACTATAATCCTCACCGAAACTTTGCTAAGTCGCATTGGTAGATATGCCCTATAACTCTAATTTTAATAGGATTATGTGGGGATTGGCACTCTAGAAAAAAAGCAGAAGGGAATTCAGATACTTCTGAGAGAAATCCTCACCTAATGTATCCTAGCCAGAAGAACAGACACATACCCTCTAACAGAAATGCTAAAAGGCCATCTCCTGGGACAGATATGGCAGTGATCCAGGAACAAAGAGAAATCTTTTCATATTACTGGACATGCCTTGCATTTTAATCATTTGACAAGGGAGAGCGCCAGGGGTCCGAAGACAGGAGGCAGCACGGAGCTGGTTGGCTCTTTATTTGGCTCACTGGTCATGGATTAGCTACCTGAGGTGAAAAATAGCTTTAAATAAGAGATCATGTAATGTTACTGACACCAGTTCTATTTCCGGGTGCACCAGAACGTAGCCTCAAATTAAGTCAGTAATATGGCTCCATATTTAACCTGGTCTAATTTGCAGCAGAAACTTGTATCATTGGCTTTGTTACCAGGGAAACTGATTGCTAGAAGAGTGGTGAGGTTTAGGATGAATATTCTCGGTTGTGGACAAGACAGGAACGTAAAAGTATTTAATACTGGAATAGTGTGCACCAGTCGACAGTGGCTGATACCTTTTTCTTTGGAAAAAAAAACAAACTTGAATTTAACTACTTGTTTGGAGATTACCGAGATGATGATATGAATTCTTTAGCTAAGAGCCACCTATGAGTAATTGTTGTACAAGCAGATACATGATTTGACAGAAGACTTTAAAAAACACCAGTACCAGAAATTGCAATGGTTTATCTGCAGTGAGCATTACTGTTGCATGCTTAACTTAAAGTATCTTAGCTAACAATTCTAAGAATAATTTTGAGTACAACAAATCATTGTTTTTCCATCATATTGGATATTCATTAACAGGTCTCTGTGCATTTTGCTGTCTTTTTCTTAAGATTTTTACCTTAAGGGACCTAAGGAATCCTTTTAAGTAGAGTTTTGCCTGCAGAAACGCTACTAATGGTGTTCCTCATAGGAACAATTTCAAATGAGGTGATGGTGGCAGGTTGAGAGCAGCATACATTCTTTTCATAACTTCCTCTGCTTTTTCACTGCTGTTGACTTCTCTCTGATTTGTACACTAATACCTTGTATGTACTTTTTTTACCTTCTATACAATACACTGAACCAGATGACCCAAAATACCTGACCTGAACAGTTTCACTTAGTGGAGGTAATGAAAGCACATCTGCTGAACTGGTGAGAGATTCAGAAAAATCAGAAGCTTAAAGACAGTGCTTTAACAATGTCTAAGTAAACAGCAGAAACCTAAGGATATTTTAAATCCTAGCTTGAAAGTCCATGAAGATAAACTTGATTTTCAACACAGGCTTATCAAGACCATCGGTTTCAGCGGTGTAGTCACTACTTTTTAGTAACAAGTATTATGGGAGCAAGGATTTTTGAAGGAGACTGAGGGATTTAGGAAGCCTGTATATGTGGCTATTAGGTCATCAAGAGCATTTAAAACCACTAATACTTGTAGCTGAATTAAAGTCATATTTGTTAAACTTGTTTCTATTTTATGCTTGCAATAAGCATAGACACATAGAATAAAATCAGGTTTTGAAACTCTGTCATTTCAACAATCTGCACTGGTTGTTTTTTCAACAACGTATTAAAATGGAGTCTACAATGTACAGAGTTCCATGAAAATATTTAGCATCTCTCTATAAACAAGACACCCCCCCCCGAGCCCGCCCCCTATAATTTCAGCCTCAAAACTCTTTAGGGAAAACAGCAGGAAAGAACAAAATCCATGCCTGTGTGCTGCATATAGAGGTACGTCTGAACGTGTGTGTGCAAACACACACTGTGAAGCACCAACTTGATTTTGTTAGATGGATCTCTATACTAGCAAATTGTTTCTATCAGTGAAAATTACAGAAACCTTTCATCTGCGGTTCCAAGCAATGGGGAAACAAATTAATTGCCAACCCAGGCATTTTCCACACACCGTTCCGTGCTTTCCACAAATGCCATGGTGAGGTCAGCCATTTGGAAAGGGAATATACACAGCCTGCAAGAAGGAGAACTATGAGGAGCACTCCTCAGAAGGCAGTTTATGTACAGATGGCTTGAGTGGTTCTTGCAGCCTACCCAAAAGCAACGGACACCTCCCACGTGATTTATTTCCATATGAATCTGGCAGGAATTGGCCTCGCCACATCCTCTAGAAGTCAGTTCTCTCCCGTGAAAAATCCAGGCCTTCATTTTGTTGTCTTTACTGAACTCAGCCATATCTAGAGCTGCTAATTCTTACATTCACAGGGTCAAATTTCTTTAAAAACATGAATATGGTCACAGTGCTTCAGACAAAGGATCCTCTAGCCCAGGATCCTGTCTGTACCAGGTGCCAAAAGAGGATGCTAGGGAAGGATTTCAGAACAAGGCGGTCACACTGTATTACTTTCCAAGTACTTTCACTATTTCCAGATCAATAGATCATCTCTACATATATAGAAACCCTCAGTGGATCGCTCTTCCATGAAACTCTAGCTTCTTCTTGATCCCATATGAAGTTTAGCATCCCCAAACCAACGAGCTTGCCAGCTACCTTCCTCTGATGGCATCAATATAGGCATAAAAGAATTTATACCAACACCGCTAGTGAAAAGGATTGACAAACAGCAGCTCTTCAGCTGCCGAAACAAGAATATGAAAAGAGGTTGATTTAAATGGATTTTTATCACATGCAATTGCAAAGCAATCAAGGGTTCTGGAACAACAACAACAACAACTCCTTTAAAATTATGATTAAAAGTCAGGCACAGCTTTAGCTGTCTTAAAGTTACATGTCTAATTTAAATTATTATTATTTCTTTATCCTGTATCTATAGATAGGAATATATATATAGCAAGGCAATTTACTCCAGAAGACAACTCAAATCCACCCTATGATAGGTGGTTTCTGGAAGTGCCTAGGAAATTAACAGGAGCATATCTGTTCTTACAGCAACTCTTTTACTATTTGCTTCATTTTTAAATTTTTTTTTTAATATCCTTGATTACCTAAAATAATTATTTTTATAAGAAAATACCAAAATTGTTTCCTACTAAAACATTCCTTAAAATATTGCTGGAGGAGTCTCAAAAAACCTATAGGATAAACCACTGTTACAGCTGAAGGGTGGAGTTCAGAGAAAAACCACATAATTAGGATTTATTTTCTTACTAAAAGAAATGTCTGACATCAGGGTTTTTCTTTAAAAGAAAGATTACCCTTGATTACTAAAGGGGAGATTATATCACTAGAAGCCCACTGCTGGAGTAATGTTTATGATGCTTTCACACTTAAATGGGTTTCCTTGAGTAATGCTACAGAGCAGCTGGCTTTCCAGAGATATGATATAATCTTCTGCTATTTAATTAAGCACCTGAACTTGGTGGAACATTCAGGAGAGGCTGTTCAGGTGCAGCTTATCTGGACTGTAGGATCTACATATTTAGACACTGCATTGGATTTTCCTAAACAGGCTTCTATTTCTTAATGCCTTCCTTCTCCGTGACAAATATTTGCAACTCTTATTACAGCAATTTTGCAACAAGCCACATTACAGCTGGATGTAAATCATCGCACAAAATCAGAATCCTGGTTACTTCGTACTAGAAAAAAATATTTAATTTTCCCCAGTATTAGGCTAATACGTTCTAATTCTCAGCACTTTGGGTTTTTTTTCATCTTTCAGAACTACAGCTGTGAAAGAAAATGTCTGAAAATAAATCTTTTCTTCGATACATAGGGTCATTTCATCAGACAGTGACAAATGTGTCAAAGTGTGCAACACACAAATCACCTCAATATGCAGGAGACTCAAGGTCCTTTTGCTTTGTTTCTATTCACCAAAGGGATTTTCAGACGAACGTGTACCTTAAAAAATTGGTTTATGCTTTCTATCCGCTCATATTTGTAGCAACACAATTGTCACCATGTACATCTTAAAAAACAATTTGCTGTTTAACACCGAAAGCACAAAAATTGGAATGACAGTCTGTGTGTATTTTTATTTTAAACATTCCGTTATTAAACAGCATTTACGTTGAAAACACACTACCTTATGAGACAGCAGGAAAGCCACCACCACTACAAAATTAAATAAAAGATTATACTGTAAGTGATATTCTATACACTTACTATAGTAAATAAGTAAACAAACACTTATATGTCTCTATGGAAAAAACACCCACCTATATTCATCACAGCAGCGGATGCAGTTCAATTTGCAGTTGCACAATTTTAAATTACAACTTATTCTACTGAAGCCAGAGTAACTCTGCTGTCAAAGTGACATGAGACAGGAGTTCAGCTGACTCCTCAACTGGTCTTCATCCCTTTGTACTGCTGGCCTGGTTTTCCTCCAGTGCGCTGGTCCCATGGACCAGATTCAACATGTGCATGTCAGTCAGTTCCCACGTGCCAAGCAGGAGCAAAGAAATCAGTTAACCTACCGGGGACACGGGGACGTGGCACATCCCGGTGAAGATGGCCCCAGGGTCTCCCCTTTCCCCAGAGCAGGTCTTCAGCAGCCATCCCTCAGGGGCAAAGCTGGAGAGAAACAACTCGTTCTTCAAGCAAGTCTAGCCCTCTCGGCTCTCATGGTTGTACGAGCCAGACATCTCTCCCAGCTCTCCCATCATTTCTAGATGGGAGCAGACCCACAGAGGGGTTACCTCAGGCCCTCCGCTCTCCTTCCAGGTTAGGAAGGTTGGGCAATACCAGATGGCTCCTGCACCCCTGCGGCTGGACCTCCTCTCCTCCCACCCAGCCAGTAACATGCACCAAGCTCTACGTTAGGACCTCATGAAAGGTTCTTACAGTACTAAAGAGGTTTACGGGATGGGTTGGTTTTTCTTCCCCAGGAATGAATTAGGAAGATATTTTTATTGCATTTCTATAACCCTAACCAAATGCTGAACTTGAACCGACAAACTGTTCAAGGGTTTTCTTGGCTGCGCTTTCAGCACCCACACCAGATCGGGTTCCTCTTTCTTCCTCATCTTTTTACACCTTGGATTCCTCACTTCTGGTCTCCTTCCCCAAAAGACTAACTAACTTCTCTTTCCTGATCCAAAACAGAGCTGCAGAGAGAACTACCTACTCCATCCATCAGTCAGTCCCCTAACTCCACTCCTTTTCCACGTTGGTACTTTTTCTTCTGAAACTAATGAGAATTATTACTTGAAGATAGATTTCTTCACCTCTTTGCCCCAGAAATCGTTCAATTTTTACAATGAAGTCAGACATCCACCTCATCATAATCCATATTGTCTGAGAGAGATTTCAGGAAAACCAAAAGGCATTTTAGGGAACGGAAAAAAAGGAGACATGAAATATACTGGGATACTTCCAATCTGAAAATTATTGATATATAAAAACTTCAGAAAGCTGAAACACAAAAGCACCTGCTTTTGTGCAAAACAGTATTTTGCTTTAAAACCGTCAATGTCTGTTTTATATTCATATCCCACTATAGACCGTGTCTGAAAACTTTTGCTTATATGCACATGAGAAATATTCCCAAAGATACTCATTAGGGATATATTAGTTGGTAGTGCAATAATGGAAATGACTTAGGCATTATCATGATGACAAAGAGAACACACTAAGCTTTGGAAAAAGAAATATGTATCTGTAATGATCCTAGTTATATATCATTTAAGGTATATCAACACCTAAGCAGGTGCTAAGCAAGCACTGTTTTCTATGATTCCACCAAACAGATGTCAGTGTCAGGTTAATCTTTCTACCAATAAGTTTAATGCTAAGTGTCTTTACAACCTTAGAATATATCCTGCATGCAATCCTTGCAGAAATCAAACATATATGCACAGGAAGCGTTCAATAATAATGTCTGTTTATAGCACAAAATAAATTCAGTTAAATCTTAAAGGCTGCTTAAAATTATGTGAAGTCACTCATGAAGAATTGGTTTATCTTATATCTTCCAAAAGGTGCTTATTTTTTGGTAAAAAGATTGAAAACCAAGAGTTTTATGAGAAAACTGGGAGTTTTGATTCAAAAAATACTTTATGTGAGAGACAATTGAGCAATTAAATCTCCATTTTCAAGCAAATGGGCTCCCTAACATTCTCTTTTGCTGAGCCATGAAAAACAACAGTTCCTAACCACAGTGAATTAAGAGATGTAGTCTAGATCCCACAGGCGAAACGAGAAAAGAAGCAATCTTATCTCTAATGACCAGTGGCACTTTTTTTAAGGTGCACAACCAACCATAAATATAAATTATTACTTTCTCTTATTCATCACACCTAACATCACGAAGACCAGAGATTCATTATATTGCATCTCTACTTCCAGGCACTGGAGGAATGAAGCCTTTAAGCAATGCCTATCACATCTGGAAAAGTGGGGCAGGAGGGATTCTTCCCAAACTGAAAATCAGAAAGCCATCTGAAGTTTTAAAACTCAATATCACAGCTGTAAAAACGTTAAGTAAGATGCTTAGGAGTTTACTACATGGGGTGTGACTAGTACCTGATTTTAGAAGTCATTCACATACACCTCTGTGACAATACTAATGATCCCAGTCCTGTAAAAAGCATGCAGTTATATGGCTTCAGCTTCAAAGTGAATAATTCCTTTAGTTAATGAGAACCCCATACTGATACCTTGGGGAATTGTAAAAGTCAACACTAAACGATCCGTTTTATCTGTAATTCTGAAAGTACCAGTCAGGATTAAACTCTAATCATGACTTGTTATTAGATCAGTATATTTCTGACTAATGCTTGGCTGCAGGAGGATTTATCACAGGTTCAGTTACATCTAATGCTTTCCCACTTGGATTGCTCCCTGCAGAGCTAATCGGATCTCAACGGAAGTTTATGGGAAATTCAGCTACTAAAGTGACAGATGTACAAGCCTCATCTGTCCCTTCTTTCTGACCTGTATTTTCTCCTTTTTCACTTTTCCTCAAAAGAATCCTTTTTTTAGGTTTACTCCTACATCAGTTTTGGTTTGTTTTCGTTTTCCTTTCGTTCCACCTCTCTCCCCCCCCCCCCCCCCCATCTATCATTGTTTCATTTTCTAAGCTAGCTAGCTCATTGTAGCACAAAGTTGAGGCGGCTGTATACCAAAAGGATATTCCCTCCTTTTTTTCAGGTGTCCACATAGTTCCCTGAGGATATATCCTTTACAATGACTCAAAGAAACTGAGGGAGTTTCTCATTGGGAGAGGACCATCCTTCCAGAGGCAGTGATACACACGCACTCCCACAAAGGCTCAGAACAGGAACCAGGAGCTGCCAGTTGCTAAATTTATGGACAGTGCAAGCAACTGTCAGAAAACATCTGTGAAAGACCAGACAGGATATAAGCCTTGAAAAATAAGTATCCTTATTGCACCTATATGGTCATCCTTGCGTGTTTTGGATGACTACAGCTGAATAAATGAATGAGCCAGCAGCTGGGACCATTTTCTCTGATACTGCAATGTGTACGATGCTGAATTTTTATAGACTCTGCACATTCAAGGAGGCCTGAAAAAATATAGGCATTCAGTTATGAAAGTCTCAGTATACAAAATACATTTGAAATATATAGCTACACTTCTGCCTGCTGTAAATCAGTGCCTCTCTGTTGTTTGAACTTTAGCTATATTTCATCCAGCTGAAGATGAAAATGAATCAGGTTACAGACTGTCCCAACACACTGGCTAGCAAGGGCACTATTATTAGTGATCTAGATCTGAAAAGCTGAATTATTAGGAACCAGAGTCACTATCAGGCCTAATATTAAAGTATACTATTTCCCGATTCCCAGCAGTACAATGAAGTTACAAGCAGGTACCTTCGCATACCAGAATGTATGCTATTCCTAGTAAGATTAACTTGCTACTGATGCTGTACATGGAAATACTCACCCTCCCACCACGAATCCTTAAATACCAGGGAATAAGTTTCATCAACTAGGTTTAATAGATGTGGTACCTTCCCACTCCAATACTAACAGATCAAATATATAAAACTATGCAACGGAAAAAGAACAAAACAAAAGGAGCAGGCTGCCAAAACTAAATCAGAGCACTAGAATTTAAAAGATTATAGAAGATGCGGGTTTTTCATTTCATTTTTTTATAAAGGTGGAAAATGGGAGAGACTGGAAGACTTGATAGGTGGAGCATATAGGTTGAGATGAGGTATCTTTCTAGTAATGAAGTGATAAAAACTCTACCTTAGGAAAAAAAAAAAGCACAAACGGAGTAAGCCAACTAAGATAGAAAATAATGAAGAACACTTCTTAAGCAATTGTAATTAAGCAAGACGTGCAAAAATAGGGAGCTAAGCCAAGACCAAGCATATCCAATACAAATGTTAGGAGTCTAAAAGGTCTAGTGTCAAGAAGAATCCTTGAACAAAGATGCTAATGGAAAAAGTACCCCAGGAATTTAGTGGAAGGATTATAACAAAAAGTGCTACAATGTCAGGAAAAAACCTAAGTACAATTGAAAGCACAGATCACACTGACAGAGGGGAAAGACAAACGAAAGGTAAAGAATAGTTATTGTCAAGTAATGTAAATAAGTGACTGTATTAAAATACTGTACACATGTGAGGATTGCCAATCAGTGCCCAAACTGGAAATTTTGTGGTACTAAAACACCTAATCAGAACGGGACAGTAACAAGCAAATGCAAAGGAACATTAGAGAGGGTATGAAGACAGTAAATACATCTCCAGGTAAACCAGATAAATATCACTTCAGATATTAATGTCTAACATATGATTTTTACCCTTCATGAAGAATTTTTCTTCAACATTTGTTTTATGACTTTTTTTTTTTTAACAACTCTACTAGCCAGAGAACCCATAGGAAGAAGAGCAATCCCTGTTGAATAGTGTACAGCCAGTACAGTGTACACAAAAGCTTCTTGTAGGCTGTAACTTACAAAAGTCATTCTGCAATAATGTCTATGAAATATTTAAATACTTTTTTTTTTTTTGTAGGAGACAGGAAAAAAAGCTACCTTTAAAACTGAGGGCTAGCTTTAAAAATGAGAGCTATGTAAAAATGAGATAGTTACAATAAAAATAAACTAAACAGCTAAAAGGGTAAAATAGAGCAGCATGGAATTTGTTATGGGGTTTCATCAGATTAAGGTGATGTATATCTCATTTCAGAAACGAGTAAAATGAGACCAAAAATGAGATGAAACACTTAAACTGGAAAATTAAAGAGCATTTCAGTCATTAAAAATAAGTAGTGCTAAAATGAAAAAATAGAAGAGAAGATTAACTGATTAATTAAAAACAGAACCAGATATGCCAGACTGTAAAAGATGTTGAGCAGCAAAGTACAAAATGGCACAAAGCATAAACAGCCGCATCCCCTTTACTTTATACCCACCTTCTCTCACAACACTTGAAAAAAAAGAAGTCTCCCAGGTGGGGCTATTTGAAGATGCATGCATAAAAGGAGCACTCAAAAATAATATAAAAGCAGAAAAACTAAGTTAATTTATTGCACTAATGTTCACTAAAGGCATCAGTGAGATTCCTCCACCACAGACTTCAAAGATACTTTAGTGAAAGAGCCATCTTAAACAGGAACTATCAGTGGAAGTGGTTTAAGATCAAATCAACAAAATGAACAATAAAAGAATCCCCTGGACTACTACATGGTCTTCATCTTAGGAACCTGAATACAAAACTTCCAAGCAACAACCTGTGGTATGTAAGTCGTCACTTAAATCATCTTTAGTTTCAGAGGAACAGAAGGTAATAAGTAAAAATCTATTTATTAGACACATGGATAGACATGACATAACAGGAAAGAATGAACACAGCTTTTTTAAAAGAAGTTCTTTCCTACAAATGTCTTGAAGTTTGAAGGAGTCAATGGTCATATTAATGAGTAGATTGCAGTAGAATACTTTGCACACCAAACATTTTTTGAGAAGTTTTATTATGAAACGCTGTTTAAGCGGACAACGGATAAGAGAGAAGGCTTTTTCATACATACATAACAGCCACTAGGGTCAAAATTAATCAAAAAATCATATGAATAAATGAATAGTTTTCACAAAACAAGGAAATCACCAAGAAACGAAGGGTTTGGGGGGCACCTCCTGAAAAGACTTTGAAGTGAGTGAATGTTGCAGTAGTAAAGTTTACTAATGATAGAAAATTACTACAGATAATCAAATCCAAAAGCTGACGGTGAAGAGTCACAGTAGGGTCTCATGATACTTGAATGGCTAGTAATAAACTGGCAGATGAAATCGCTCATCAGTAAATTTGGATTAGTAAATATGGGAAAAAAAATTATCAGAGGCTAACTCCATATATAGAATGAGTAGCTCTAAATTAACTCTTTTTGTGGAAACGAATTCTTGAAGATATTCAGCATGAATCTCTAGATACGCAATCTGAATGCTCAGAAGAAATTGCAAAGATGATATAATTTGGGGAGAAAGGAATAAAGAACAAAACAGAACATACTGTTAATGCTACTTTATAGGTAGGTGCCCATATTTCCTTTACACTGAAGGTAGTCTTATGTTTTTCTAGATGTAATACGTTATTTGAAACATATATCATAAAATGACAACACAAATAATCAAAAGTATGGAATGGCTTTTCTGAGGAACAACAAAATTGATTTTTCTAACTGCTGAGGAGATCTATATAATCATGAATGATCTGGAAAAGCTGACTGAGGTATGCTTGTTTGCCTTGTCTCACAGTACATAATTCAGTAGTACCTGATTATGAGGAAGCAGACTTAAAGGAAAATAAACAATGTTTTCTTCCACACAACACAAGTGAATTGGAGCACTGCCATGAGCTATCATGAAAACCAGAAAATATAAATGTGCTCAAAAAAAAAAAAAAAAATCAGTGAGACAAATTCATGAAAGTTAGGTCCAATTAAACATTATAACCCAGATGACATTTCTGGCTCAGGAATTTCTTGAACTGCTGGTTGCTGGAAGTTGAGGAGCTGTACAAAGCACAACCACGATAAATTTGTTCTGGTTTTGATACACTTTTCCTAAGCATCTCCTGGTGGTGACTGTCAGAGATGGCTGGGGAGCTATCCCATCCTTTGCTCCGACCCATTTCTGTACTTCTCATGCACGTCAGCATCTTTATAGCAACTCACAGATCTGAAAAGGTACAAAGCCCTGAGGATCAAGTACGACTCTATAGAACGTGATCAGAAAGCTCTTGTGCAGGAGAGAATACAAAAACAGTCTCACGAACCAAAGACACCAGTCAGGTTTTGCTTCCCAGCAAAATCAATTGGCACCTGTGTGCCAAATATATACAGCTGTCTATGTGTTACCCTCAGTCCATCTGCTACACAAGCCATATGTCAGTTGCTTTATTTAGGGTGCTAGGAAGAGAGGGAGATATCCTGAAAGGCAAATTAATTTTAATTGCTGTGAATCTTAAGAAGTGTTAGAAAACTAAACATGCCAGGTAATATATTTATTAAAATGATGCGCATACTAAAAAGCACAAATTTGCACAAGAATTGTATCAGTTATGCAGTGGTATAGAAACAGCAGCTGTAAAATTTCACATCTGTCAATACAAACAGAACTTCCGAGTTGCTGCCAATCGCTTCACCCGTACAGCTAACCTTTCTATTGTGTCTTTTGCTTCTATCTTAGGCTTCTTCCACGTTTCTCTTATTCCATTTTGCCAGGGCTTACAGCTTAAAGCTGCTTCAGAAAATTCTTCCAGAAGTCCATTTCTAGTCCACTCTTCCTGAAGAGAAAGACTCCAAGTTTTTCCTGGTTAGCCCTAAGTATGATGCTATTCAAGCATGTGATTTTTTTTTTTTTTAAATTATTTTCTGTTTTTCCACATTGCATTCCCTGATTGAATTCCCATTTAGACTGGAATTCTTCAAAAAAGATGGCACCATCCTTACTCTTTGCAGGCTGTGTAGCATATTTTTGAGATTATGAAAAGAACAAATGAATATTCTTTATGAACCATTTCTGCTTTTTTCTTCTGAGTCCAAAGCCGCCTACAAATCTGAGTATTTAAAAATCGTCCAAAGGTAATATTATTTTTACAGTACATATCTGTATTTGCAAGTGAATTCAAAACTATCTTTAATCTATCTTTGGGGTTTTTTAGCTACCTCTCTTGGAACTAGCAGGCTTGAAGCATACTTTTGTCAACAGTTTTTAAGAGCTATTCCAGTAGAAATAAGTCCTTTAAGTTTCAGAACCACCTAGCAATTTCTCCATTTCCTTCCATATCCCTCCATCTAGCAATCAAGAGGTGAACCGACATGGTAACTCCACAACACAACCACCCCCTCCCCACATACACACCTTTATCACACGGGAAATCACGCAGCCGTTAATTCTGTTTGAGTTCTATCACCTTTTTGTAGTAGGACAGAGCAGAAGAAACATCATACATCCTATAATCTTGGGGCTTGTGGTTATATACATTTAGGGAGTCAGTTTCTAGCCCTAAAACAAAAGGGCCTGATCCCTAGCTTAGATAACATGTTTTTCTTAAAGCCCTATTTGCTGCAGCTAGAAGGGTATTGCTTCCAAACTGGTCATAGATGGGATATTGCCATCACTCTAAAGAGCCCAAATATTTTCTGATGTAAATAAATCCTACTAATTCCTCGCTTTAAAAAATGTGATAAAATGATTAACATAAGATGCATTAGAAAATCATTCAAGAGGTTGCTATCTTATTTGCATGACAATACTTGTTTTAAGTCAGTTATGAATAGCATAAAGGTCAATGTTCAAAAGTCAGGATTATTTTAAAATTAGGGCAAAATAAGAGACTTAGTCACCTGTACAGCATTCATTACTAACGTTGGTGTTTACTTATACAAGACCAGATTCTTGCTTCCACTTTCTAGATGCTTGGTACCATCCAAATGGTGCAGAGCAGTGGAGCACAGACCCACCTCACCGGATAGGAAGGTGCTCCTTTTTAAGCTGGGATAAAATAACGTGAGCAATCGTAGAGCAACTGCTCCTAGATCTAAAGCCTTCCCCTTGATAGTGAGAGCAAACCAGCAGCAGAGCAAATAAAGACTCTGAGTTCTCAACAGGTTGAGGCTTGAAATGACTTAGTAGAAATTAGAGAAGACCCAAAGCTACCGAGTCCAGTAACTCAATGTGTCTCCTGCCACAAGCACCTTGCAAGACAGATCAAGATCTGGATTAGCTACTTCATAATGGTATCTCTAGATCTAGAGTAGTATTTATGAAGAAACTTAATGAGTGTTGTCTTTCTAATGACTTTATCGTAGCAAGACAAGTGTCCAAATCAGGGAAACCAGGAGAGGACTAGCAGCAACTGAAATCCCTGCTGATGTCCTCAACAGAAAAGCCGTGATTAGCTCAGGTCCCCCAGGACAGATTAAGGTGTTTTAGCAGAACAACACGAAGGAAACCAGCACTGCTGCTGCTGACCTTACCGATTTCATGGAGAGAGTTTCAGTCTCCAGATCTTTCAGCTTCAGCACTTTTAAGCAACGGTAAACAGTTTCATTTCCAAAATAACTACAAATTTAGAATGGAAGAAATAAACTTGGCTAGTTATTAATGGGTATTTACTTCTTCCCCCCTTTCTTTTCATAGAATCACCAGCACATGAGCATTTATGCAATTAACAAGCAGAAGCATATCACAGCACAGAATTAAGATTTTTAAATATGCAAATGCAGAAATATTAGACAAAATGGCATGCAGTAGTTTCACCAGTTTTGCTATTTTAAAAGAAAATAAGTGGAAAATCCCTGAAAAGACTATTCTCTTTAGCATATTAGATTTACATATGTAGTGATCCATTTCAGAGTTGAACCATCAAACCCTAGGAGGCTAATTTATCCAATAGAATGTTATAATCAACCATATCAAATTCTCAGATCCTTAGAGACTGCAGGAGCTAAAAAAAAAAAAAAAAAAAAGATTTTCATACATATTTTTCTCTCATACATCCTTACAAAAAAAAAAAAAGAAAAAAAAAAAAAGGATTGAATACACTGAAACAGAGCATGGCACAAAATGCTTGTCAACACAAGTGTGATGTCCTTCTCTCCTACAGTTGGATTCTTCCAGAAGCAAACTACTGAGTCCTTCAAGCCATTATTTTTCATTAGATGAGGCACTGGTGTTATCCAAAAGTTAATAGCAGGAATATGTCTGTGTGACAAAACAAATATAGCTTGAATCCTATAGTGGTTAATACCAGAAACTGTTTGCAATAGAGTGCGTGCCTGACATACACAAATCACAAAATAGTATAGAAATGTGTTACTGTGCTCTTCTTTTAATAGAACAAACCCTCTATTATCTGGCACTGTCTCTATCTCTCCAGATTAGATTTTAGTAAATAAATGGAAACTTTGGAAGAGCTGTAAAAAAAAAAAAACCAACCCCGAGAACAAAAAACCAAACCAACATCCCGTCAACCCAACAACCTGTAGCCTGGTCTGACTAGCGTAGGTAATCATATTGCTGTTGTTTAAACTGCCCCTTGACATCAGGCATATGCCAATAGTCTATTAAAATAGTCTCATACCTTGGCAGGCTCCTTTTTTTAGGCAGTATACACGGTTTAAATAGAACCCTAGACATCTGACAGGTACCTGAAATCAGGGTTAAACCAGAACGTTTCTGTAAACAGCAGCTCTAAGCCCCATCAACAGCTGTGGACACTGGCTGATAGAGCTGATGCAGTTTTTTGTCCCTACCTTATATCCCCTCCAAAGTGACACTTTCCTCTCTTTGTCTTCTGCACAAGGACATAATTTCTAACTCCTATAAACTGAAACTTCTGAGTGGTGGTGCGTTTAATGGGAATTTTCTTCTTTTTGCTCTTAGGAGATAGGTTGTTTCCAACACTTCCATTTCTTCATACAGTGATGATAACCGGCAATCTCCTTAAGCAGAGCTAACTCTGGCTCAGGTGAGATCATTATTTTGAAGGATATATTACATTTTATTATTATATCAGTTTGTTAACTGATTATATATCCTGCCAAAAATAAAACCAAAACCCAAACCAAAACCCAATCCAAAAAACCCAAAACCTAAAACCCCCCAACAACGCCTGACTTTCATGGTTTGTTTCAATGCATCATGAAATCTTGCTTTGGCAGCTCAGTAACAGTTACAGAGCAGTTGCTCATTACACATGTCAGTGTGCATATATTTGTATATGTAATGTGCACATATGTTTTCAAGCATTTCTTCCTCTCTAAAAGCCAATTCTTCCAACAGATTTAAATTGCAGCATTTCCTCAACAAAGATTCATGAAAGAACTTCAGTTTACCTTATACTGAAAACAATCTCACACTAGCCTGCATGCAAACACAATTTCAGAGAAATTTTAGACAAAAAAATAGGGGAAAGATCTCATTTGTGGTGAGAAGGAGAAAACGTTAAAAACTGGAAGGCTGATTTGTGAGCTGTTTGAAGTGCCTTAGAGTGTTACAGCATTTCAGAAGTTACCAGCAAAGATATATTAGTGACCGGAGAACAGCTGACCTATTGAAAGATGCATGGCAGTTACTTTTATCGTATAGCTCTTGTTTTGTTATAGAAGTCTACTCTCATAAGGACTCAGTATTCTCCCTTGTAAATATTTCAGTTTATAGACAGTAGATGGCCCATATTCATAAGCAGAGCAATCATCCCAGAAGACTGTTATGGTAAAGCTATGGAACCTTCCAACCAAAAAGCAATTAGAAAGAAGAAATTATGAGAACTTTAAAAAGGCTAAAGGAAGAGAACAGGATGAATATAGACTTCTGGAAAGAGAAAGCAAGCACATCTCTGAGTCCTGAGAGGTTTTTAGCCAAAAAACCCAACCCAAACCAAAAACCCCAAACAAGCAACCAAACCAACCGACCAACCAACCAAAAAAAAAAACCCACCACCAAAAAAAAAAACCCACCACCAAAAAAAAAAACCCACCACCAAAAAAAAAAAACCACCACCAAAAAAAAAACCCCACCACCAAAAAAAAAGGGCTGTTAAGCTCTTAATTTTGCATGACAATCTATTATACCTTGCAGTCACATTAAGTCGGGTTTGCCACAAAACTGACTCTGGAAAGAAAACATTGGAATACGCTACAGTGCAAAATATCACATTTTCAATTCATTCTCAGATAACAACCTGTGATACAACAGTAATTTTTAGCCATGCAGAGTGACTAATAAGGTTATATATATTTTGTATGGTATACTGCTATATGCATAGGCAGCGTACTGGGCCATTCATAGCCATCTTATAAATTAAAAGTACTAGGATTTAAAGGTCATTTGTAGAGCTTTTATGAAAGCAGCACCTCTTTTCTGTTGGAAAAAAAAATCAATTTTGGATTTGTCATCTAGTGTTACTCATTAGCTTATGATCACGCTGTGATAGAAGTTCAAGAGTTATTAAGGAAAAAAAAGAAGAAATATCCACCCTCTCACTTATTGTGCATTATATGTGTTCTGTGCTGCCCAAAGGTGCCAGTCAAGATTGAAAGCTAATTGTGCTTAGAGCTGTAAAAACATGAAATGAGATAGCATTACTGACAAAAACCTCAATAAGAGATTATGTCTGGGTCTGCTTTGGGGCAGTTGGCAGAACTGAATCTTGAGGAGATTAAATGAAATGAATGTCAGAGACTGGTGTAATAAGACAGCAAACTACTTCCAGGTATAAGGCATACATGGCAAAGGAATAAAGGATGAAAAAGGTTCAAGGTGAAAACTGATCAAGCTGTTCTGGGCCTTCACACTGAGGGATAAGGAATATGAACCTGGCAATAAGTCCACTATCAGGTTGGACTTGCCTGAAAGAAGCCAGTGAAGCAATTTGGAGGCAGAAGTATCAACATAGATAAAATTATTTTAGGAGCTGAGTGACATATATTTCAAGAGGATTACAAAAAAATACTAGACAGGGCAAAACATACCCTACCCCGCTTAGACAACAGTTTTGTTTCTAACAAGCAAGCTCGCTCTCAGTCTGTCTTCTTATGCGTGGCTGCTATCCAGATATGCGGACAAGGTCTAAGTCTTCTACTCTTTTAGAAGTCAGTACCTAGAAATTGGCCACAGAATTTAGAAAGCAGTTGGTTAAAAGCCTTAACCTGGTTCTTTAGAATAGAGAATGTCATAAGCATCAGCATACTTGAGCATCGTGCTTGGCCGGTATCTTTAATTACCAGAGTTAAGTATCTTAGAACATTAGTCCAGGACAAAATTAGTAAAGAGAATTTAACAGAAGGGAAGTCTGTTATCTAAAATTCTTGAATAATGGAGGGGCAATTACAGCAATTAAAATCCACTGAAACTTTACTGTTATAAGCATACAGTTATTACATTTATGAACACAGATGTGATCATTCAAACCATATGGACAAAAACCTCTACCCAAACTCTATTTAACTGACTTTTATTCATTATTCTTATAAACTTTTAAATACATTCTGTAAAATATGCACACCGTTAGTTTTCACTGAAGTGGTTTAGATGAACACAATAATCAGAAAAGATGGGGGTTTTTTTGACAAGATTATCTTCCTTTGTATTTTAATGTTACTCAGTTCCAGATGAATCATAGCCAGCTATATCTTTCATATGTCTGGATATGGAACCAAAAATAGACAGCAAGGAAAGGAGAAGTTTGCATGAGACCTGACACTTGTAAGGAAGGATCAGCGTTGGACTATGTTGACCTTAAGCTTCATTATGAAACCTTATTCAACTCCTATCTGCCTTCCTGTAATACTATAAATCCCCAAGTTTTACCCTAAGGCACTTGCTCTCTAGGCTGTAAAACTCTATTTAATTTTCAGACAGGAGGTCAAGCTCTGAAACAGCTTCTTCCCTCACCCATCCTTTTCTGAAGCACGCCTGCATTATGCATCTCACACACAGGAATTGTACCGAACGATCCCAGTTTCATGCTTCGATCTTCCAACCCTACGTAGTCTCTAAAGGGGAAAGTAGCAAACGGCAGATCACTGCTTCTGCTTTGCATGGCCTTGTGTGGCTGTCACGGTATGGCTGGCTTTGGTCCAAAGACAAAATCTGCATAGGGACTGCTGCATTACCTGGCACGGAAACGTTGAGGGTGTGAACTCGAGTTTGACCCTAAACATTAGCGTAGACTCACTGTGTGTTCCAGATGGTAAATTAATTTGTTTTACTTGGTTTTCTGTTGTGTGTGTCAGTGTTCATTGATGTTTGTAGAAGGGTGATACGAGTGCAGTAGAGTTTGCAGTGCTTGGTTCGAAGCCACGTGTTACAAACAGGCAAGAAGCAGTTGATGTTGTAAGTGAGCTTTCTGGCATCAAAGCCCATCTGGCCATGAACCACTGAACTTCTCTGAAAGGACACAACTGGCCTTTGCAAAAGGTTTAAAAGGCCAAGAAGCCAGCAATAAAGGTGTTTATCAGACAGAGAGTAGTGTAGCTGACTTGCAGGTAGGGGTAGTTTGCTTTTGCTTTTCACCTTAATTATAGGGAGGGGAAAAAGGTTTAACAGGGAAGAAAAGCACAAGATCTAATACCATTACAGCTTTTTCTGTAGAAACTGAGGACAGGAAGGGCCTTGAGGTTTTGTTGATCAAAAAAGGCATATGGTCCTGTCACGTAATATAGCCAGGAAAAAAGCAATCTCGATACGCATCTGAAGAGGGATTGAGAGCAACAACAACCACTGCTCTAATAGTTAATGATATGCAGTGCTCAGGTTGTGGAAGATTAACACTTGTGCCTTTGCAGGGAAACAATTGCTCAGTGAACTAGAAGACATCATAATCTTCGTTTTTATTTGCTTGTGGCTATTAACTAAAACCAAGAACATATGTGTATGAAGCCTGAAGTCAAATGTTTAGAGCATGATAGATTTTTTTTTTAAAGGGGGAAAAACCAAGGACCTTAAATTTGAAATTCCCTGATGTTTCTTTAAATAGTCTAGCCTTAAAATACAACTATGCAAAGCTACAAATGCATAAAATTAATTGAAGCCACTAGCGTTCAGCTAACAGAGAATTTGGCTTAGCCATGCTTACTAGGAACATAAATCTATAAGACATAGTCAAAGACAACAATTAATTTAATCAAAAACATAATGTTAAATTAAGCATCGGGTTACTTATTTTTAATTTAAAGGTGATAAATTTTGAAAAATGCCTCAGCTTACTTTGGATTTGCTTTTTAAGCATAAAGCCCTACAAGCAACAGTCTAGCAGCCTCAGCACCTCAGCTCCAGATGGGAAAAAAATAAGCTCTTTTCTGCACTAACTGGTTTCTGTATAATTATGTCATAAAGGAAAGGATAAGTTCTTCAAGTGTGGATCTTTCTTAAATTGGATGTTAATAAGAAACTGCTAGTGTAAAACAGCACTGATGTATTGCATAGCATAGAATTACTCAGAAAAGGTGAGTCTGTGGAATGAGGTACACAGCACAGACACAACCCATTAAGAAGAGTTGTGGCAGTAATTCCACTAGTTTCAGCTGAGCTGAGTCTACTTAATTTCAGTGATACCTTTGAGAAAAACGGAAAGAATAGAAGCCTGGACTTTTCTGTTAGTCTTCAACCAGGGGAAAGAGGTAGAAAGCCCAAGAGACTGGCCACAATGAAGGAAGTTTAAAAGAAAAAGTTTTATGAGGAAGACTAAACTACCAGACTTACTTGAGCATTTCTCTCTCAACTTATTAACCTGGCCAAAGTGAAGCAATAGATAGAGAACACACATTTCTCAAATAAACCTGTGCTTCTATTTATGCTGTGTAGTCCTTAGAACTATCTCTGTGTCTGAGATACAGATAACATACTGAAACTTGATCACAGAATTACCGATCAACAATTAGAGTTACAAATCAAACAAATACCATTTTGAGTCACCTGGTTACCACTATTGAAAATCTGCACTTATTGCTGCTAATTCACAGAAGACAAGCATTTCTTTTAATAGTAATACCCAAAGTCTATTATTAAAGAGAAGAACAGTCCTGCCCCACAAGATCCTATCATATAGATGCTGGAGCTCAAAACAGGGCATCAATTGTTACCAAGTGCTACTATGTCCTAATATAAATTCTATAACCTCAGAAGATGTAATTTACCTAGCATATCACTGCAGCTCTGTGTGGATTAGTCAAATGTCAGCAAAGTGCTCTCTGCCGTACCTGTATTAATTAAAGATGGCCAATAGTTTAAAAAAAGAAAGGAGCACTTAAACATGCATATAATCATTAATGATATAAGGCTATTATTAATTATCTAAAGGTCCAAATTAGGTAGTCTACATGCTTCAGCACTGGAAACACAGGAAAAATGAACCCTATCATTTCACTTACTGAGATGCTATGTGAGCTTTACTGAAATAGCCTGGCAATTTGCAAAGTGCTGCTTCCAGTGAATGCAACTATTTTCACAGCTATTGCTATCAAAGCCTGCTTGTACAGGTAATTTTCTTAAATGAATTAGTATTTTCTTTGGACATAATGTAAAAAAAAAGAGAACCCTGAAGCAGCTAGCAGCAGCATGGAGCAACACAGGAAAATAAAAAAAACAGGTGAAGCCTCCAAGAAAAGAAACAGAGTCTAGACTACATCATAAAATATTTACCTAAAGGAGCCACAAAAGTGTCATCAGCTGACATTTACTTAGGCTTAATACAGTGCAATATTACTATTCAAAGAAAGAAGGAGATTGGTGGATAAGCCTTGCTTATGTGAATAGTCCTACTTAGATCAGTCAGTGCTCTTTTCAGTAAGATGAGTAGCTTTTGTCATAAGTATATTAACACTCTTAAAGGACTGGTATGTGAAATTTTGCCATACTGAATTGTTCCAATGAAATACAAAAAGTCTTCCCACAGATCATTTACCCTCCACATACTCCCACTTACCTTTCCCCTCTATTCCCTACACTTTTCAGTTACTTTATGTTACGCTATTCAGCATTTCATTCATCATTTGCCTACTCCATATTGTCTGCTCACCGCTAACGTCAGTTTTAAGTCTTGTGTGCTACTAAATGGTCAAAAAGAAGTCAGGGAGCCTTATAAATACACGGAATTAATATTCTCACGACCTTGTCTTAAACGGAGAAGAACTAACATACACCATTACAAAGCTATTTTGGCACAATCAGCCATCCAGGACGTCCAGTTCCAATGCCAGGAGAAGACTACATACCTCAGAAGAAGCACAACAAAATTAAGACCACTAAGATACAGAAATTCAGACAGTTGGAAGACAGAGGTCAACTCCTGACACTAGCCAGACCCACATGACTACAAAAGACCCCTTCTTTTTTTCTGAACCTGGCCAAGACACACAGTGAGAAAATAGTCTTTAAAAAAAAACCCCAACCTTAGAGTGGACGATACTTGTCCACCTCCAGCTGACGTCAACAGGAACACCCTACTAAGCAGACCTGCTACACGCTCCGAGATGCCTCTGTTCCAGGAGGAATCCTGGGCTGGCCCCAAAAACTCATAAGCACAACCATAGCACAGGAGGTACTGCCCACATCTGCCCACCGCTTAGGAAGCTATGGGTTGGAGAGAGAGCAATTTCCTGGTTTATATGAAATGCATTCGTTGTTAAGGAGATCATTATATTCCTGCAAGTAGGTTCAGTTTCAGTTAAAGGCATATAATATATTCCTGCTGCCTGCTCCCCCTTCCCCAACAAGTTCCCCTGCTAAAGCCTACTCCCCAACCTGGCAGGTGTTCAAAACCATCTTACAAGTGTGAGGAGGAATAAAGAAAACCAGCATGGCTGGTTTCACAGTATTAGCTTTACCATCATCGGTGATTATGGAGTCATCCATCTTACAAGCATGACTATCTGCAAATAACCTGCAATTTGTGAATGAGTTGCACGAATGCACTTGCTTTTATTTATACCCATACTGTCAGAGTTTTTGTTTTACTGGACTCATCAGTTTGACTTCATTCTAACTGCTTCAGTCACCAGGTACCAGTGGTCTCTTTTCTAGGAGGTCTACCAACCTCCTAGATCCTTGGGGCATGAATAAAAGTCACTGTGAACATAAATTAAGGAAGTCATTGGCAGTAAAACATCCAGACTTCAATTGTTAGGCACTCTCTTCTCTCCTTTCAAGGGAAACTTGTGCTGCTTTTGCAAGGAGAAGGGTTAGTGGCAGTCTGTGGCTATCAATCACCCTCTGCTTAGTTCAGCATTTCATCAAAGTTCTCCCGATTTTTCAGTAATCCTGGAAGGCAATGCTTGTAAATTTTTCATGGAGCAGGAATCCTAGTCAGTCTATCAAAGTAGCTGGTAGATCCATTTCTGCAAACCATTAGACCCTTCTCCCCTCTAATAATCTCTTCTGTCCTCAGGCTCCTAAAAATTTCCTGTGTATATATCACTGACATAGCAAGCCTTGCCTGAAACATCACAACTTTTTGCCATTCTGAAACTTTTGATAACTTTCTGTCTTCTGTGGAACGTGCAGCCTGAAAACAAAGACAGACCTGGTGCTTCAAAATAGAGAAAAAAAAAAAAAACAAAACAAAAACCAAACATGAGCAAGCCCACCCGCACATTGTCAACCATCATTATGAACTAGTCCCCTTTCCACAACGGTCAGTGTAAGCACAAGTTCATCCAGCTTCTTTCCCAGTCCACAAATGGCATAAGATTTTGGATAATGCCAGCCCACCTACGCTCCCTGTATGCTCGCAGACTATATAACAGGAAGAAAGACATTATGGCAGGTAACGTCGGTAACAAATGTCATGCTTAATGAAAGGCTTGTTTTTCTTTTGGCTTTTCAGGTGGGGGTTTTTTTTGGCATCTTGACTTAATGGACTTAAGCGTACTTGTTTTGTACTGCTTTATATTTGTACAGTAACACACCCTGAAAATGTAATGGCCAGTTGTTCTGTCATTGCTTTCCTGCTGTTTCCCTTAAAGAGCTTCCTCTATATAATAAACTACTGGGTGAAAATATTTACTAGAACCGATGGCAAGGAAAAAAGTAGATACATTGTAAGGATAAAGTCGTTGACTCAGCACAAACCATAATTTCATCATGGACTATTTACTTACTATAAATTGCAACTGTTCTCCCTTTTCAGCCTTTTTACTATATATGAAAACTAAATGACAAGTGGAAGGTGGGGGAAAAGTATCTTATACTTTCTTACAGGTGCTATTAAACCAGAGTGGTCCTTCCAAAAGCAAGAACACTATTTCCAGTTGTTTAAAAAAATCAGCAGTTTGGGGGTGGGGTGGGGTGGGTGTATTTTAGTGCATTACAGAACTGATGTTTACAATCTCAGGAAATTAAAATTTGTAAACCTAGTTGTTCACACAATCCGACACTTGTACAAGTGTGTGATCAGAATATAACCCTATAATACGACCAAAAAACTGAGTATCAAATATTCCTAAAAGACCTTTTTCAAACAAATTAAGAATTATTCAAATATCGTGAGCAGTAATTTCATATAATGAAATCACAGGATCATAGAATCATTTAGATTGGAAAAGACCTTTAAGATCATCGAGTCCAACTGTAAACGTAACACTGCCATATCTGTTTCTGGCCAATTCATAAGCAGAGGAAAAAAAGGAAAATTCATTAACCTTGCTATTCATTTTATATTTGGCATCATGTACTGTTCAGCCTGTATTTTAAAAATAAAAATGGTGGTGCTTCCTTGTAAGGAATTAAAACAGCTCTACTCAATAAAAACTTGCACAGAGCTGCAAGACAGTGAGTTCCTCCAGACTCACTGACTTCTCTTGCACTGCTATAAATTAAATAGACTTCAAAGCAGTGTAAAACAGACCTTCCTTTTCCCCTTTGTATTCCTGTAGAATAGTAGTTGGTACGCCAGATACATTTGTCACTGGTACAGTAAGAACATAAGGACCAGCAAAAGCTATAAAAATCAAGTTAATAACTTTTTTCCTGTGACAGGTCCATCAGATTTGGAATCCATTTCATTCACATTTTAGTGATGATTAAACTTTTTATTCTATTGAATTTCTCATGTAATCTGTCAAGAATTTTGCGGACACTAATAACCTATCATCGCAAAGGTGCAGTAATTAAAGGCCTTGTTTTGACAGAATTGTTACAATCCTGGCACCCTGCAACAGAATTGAGAAAAGCAATTTACTTGCAAACTAGAAGCTAAATACCTTCACACACTGAGACTAGAAAATACACCGCTACTTTATTGTGAGGTGTAATTTTACGTATTTCTATAATGGCAACACAAAATACAATTAATTTCTTTTCACACAGTAGGAGGGGAAAAAAAAAACCAAACCCAAACCCCAAAACCAAGAATAGTCCTTTCCTGTCTGGACTAAAATGTTGCCATTCAGAGTAAATGGATGCTATTACACATTTAGTGATTTATTCATCAGCATTACACAGCGAGTGCACACTGCATTAATACAGACAAAACAAGCAAGACTGCCAGCATTACTATTTTGCTGAAAAAATATATAAGAAAAAAAAAATCTTAAATTTTATTTACTTAATCTAGTTTTGGGAGACAATATGAGCATATTACTATACAGCAAGGTTTTGAGAATTCTGATATGAAGTGAATATGTGAACTCCCTGCAGAGGGTCTTACAAGTTATTAAAGTAACATAGAATAAATCTTTTTTCCATATGAGGAATTCTTTTAACCGGCTAGCCAGTGAACTCGGAAACAAATTCTAATTTCTGAGGTTATATTGTTCTATCTGTCTGGTAGCAATTTTCTGCATTTTATTTACACTTTAAGGATTTACCTCAGCTCAGCTATGAGAAATGAACTGAAGATTATAATAAGACCTTATGTATTTCAAGCTACCGTCCAAAATTGTAGACCGGATAACAAAGGATTATCTGAAACTTGCTCACTGAGTTTGTTTTATTTCAGTCCACATACAATCCAGCAGATACCGTAAAACATAATAAGGAACAAGGCTGAAGAATCACATCAAGATGCAATCTCATGAAAGATTAAGAGGCTATGAATGAAGATGCAGTGTTTATTAAGGACTTGGGATAATAAATAGAATTATTCACAAACAAAACCAATCCATCAAAAGTGAGTTGAGACTGAAACTGCATTTCAGTGGAGCCTAGCTCTTCTGTGTAATGCTGATGAATACATCAATATATTCAATTTTGATTACAGTGGGAACAGAAAGCCATAAACTATGCTAGGAGCGGGCTCAGCACCTTGTAAAACCGCACCTGTCATTTTTTGGCACAACCTTGTCACAGAATAGACTTCAGTTAGTAGGTTCACTCACAGATTCTAATTTTGCCTTGTTTGAAGATGATTAAAAACCTAGTTGCAAAATGAAACCCAGTGAAGCAGTAACTGCCTGATACAAACGTTGCCCAAGGATTTAGCTTGGCTGCATGACCTGGGGGCTGCACGGTTAATGTAGGCACATCCTCTCTGCACCCCTGGGATCAATGTTTTTATCAGGAGAGCAACTATATTCCTCACACAGCGTTCCTGAAGATAGCACTAGATTTTCATTACACATTCCCCTCTCTCTGACATCCTTGGTGAACGGCTGGCAAGGGAGACCTGTTAAATCAATGCTCTTAAAATAGCAAAAACATAGCAATCTATAAAGAATACCAGTAAGAAAGAACAAGAAACTCCCAGTTAAATGTACACGTTTGCAAACAGCCTGCTTCTAAGAGACAGACATATTTTAGTAATTAATATATGCTAAGGAAGATATATATACACATATATATATCCAAGCCTGGTTCATACTGAAACACCGTTTAAAAGGTTTGTTCTCTTTTCAATTATTTAAGTGCTGTTTGGTGTACTAGGCTATTTAAAAACTATAGTCTCATTACTCCGGGAGCTGAAGAAGCATCTGACATCATTCCCTGATCACATGCAGTGTCCAGAGCCCATAGAAGTTGGATATTCTCTGCGCATTGCAGTTCATCTAAGAGAATGACGTTAAAAGCTACTGTTTTCTCCTCTGTAAAGCACTTCTGTCCCTAGTGCCACTTGAGGTTCCAGGGAATGATGGTGGGGGAGAGCCACCAGAGCTAAAAAATCCTGCAAAGTCCTCTGTGTCTAGGGTTCTGGCTGCTTAAATGAGCAATCTGCAGATGAGGAACTTTTTGAGAAGGTCACAAAGGCGACTCGGACATTTTGGTGAGCCATCTAGATACCATTTCTCAGCAACTCTGTTAAGTTCCTCCACATTAACAACATTGTGTCTGCGAGGATGATAAAATTAATAAGCCCCAAGAGCTTAATAAATGAGTTCTAGAGGGATATGCTGGCATTGTGCAGGCCCAGATCCTCCAGCCTGCTTTCTTTTTGCTCAAACTTTATTCACTCAAGGTCCCAGGGGCAAACTCCCAAGCAGAAACTCATCTGTCTGTCACATTGCACTTGACAGTCCTTGACTTAACCACTTTCATCGGTTTCCGTTGGAAAGTAATACTGCTCCTCAGAGCAAAGACGGGGATTGTCAACAAAAGAACCAGAGCGCCGTACAAGCTGTAATGCACCTGACAGTTTGGTGAACTTTTATTCTCCACAGTGGAGAACTTGTGAAAGGATAAAACACAACAGGAAGAAATTCTAAGTTGCAAGAATCCTGTGGCTAGTACAAATACAGAGTTTATTATGAATATAACTTGGATCGGGAGAAATTGTCCTCTTAGGCCAGTACAGCACCTGATAGTACAAGGAAAATTTACAACTGCTCCTAGATAAAGTATCGGCTTTAACTTCTGGAAAAAAGTACAAGATTTTCAAAGCCTTTGGTACAGTTCCTCAAAAAAAGTACTAGCTTTTCTTAAATTGATTTTTCTTTCCTTTTGCTTCTGCTTATAAGCCATCCATCAAGACAATTTTACCTACTACTACATCTGCAGCCATCACAACAGGGAGATGTGCTGGTGAACAGGGGGTGAACACAACAGAAATATTTAGTTGAGACCTCCTGTAAAACAGCGTATTTCACTTCCCCATTACACCTTCCATATTTGCTTTTTTATTTTCTTGTACTAAAATTATTTAATTGTATTTGCTACTGGGAAGCTACGCTATATTGTTATGATACCTCATGGATTTTTTGCATTTTGGTGCCAGCAAATAGAATTATTGATAGCAATGCTGATCAAGGATTTGGCAGGTAGGGAAATGCTGAGCCAACTAATCTTACTTTAGTCTAGTGAGGTCTGACACTACATTATGCCTCTCTACGGTTTCATTATCAGTAATAAATTCCTGGGACTGTGTAAATAGCATTTGTCAACAGGGTTTGGGGTCCTCGGTAAATCTGAAGGATTTGAGCTATGCAATTTCATGTTAGTCATTTTTGCTAGTGTGGTATTTGTAAATCTTTGTGAAAGCTTGGGAAAAAGTCCCATAGTAAGCAAGCTGTATTTTATTTACTTATTTTCAGTAGTATTGTGGTCGAGAAAAGCATAATTCTTCTGACACAGCACAAAAGTAGCATTATAAGTAAAGACAGTCAAAGTAGCCCTTCTACTCTACAAATACTGATAAGGCCTCACCTGAAGTTCTGGGTCAAGGCTGGGACATCTCACTCTAAAAAATGTGGGACTCTATTTAAGAAAATCCGAGGAAGAGCACCAAAAATAATAAAAATGCTAGAAAAGATGGAACATACACAACAAAAAACAGGAAAAACCCTCAGTCTACTCTAGACCATAGACAACCGAGGACACAGCACAAATACTATTAAAAGATTGCCACAAAGAGGAAAGAAATAAACTGTTTTCCATATTCAGCTGGACGAGGCCAAAGGGATGAACACAAATTGATGCAGACACTTGGATTACATGCTAAAATAAAGTCTTCCTAACCATAAACATAAGTAAAAAGTTTAAATATTTCACTGAGAAGGGAGTTGGATTTCATCATTAGAAGTTTTGAAAAAAAAATACTAGAGAAACACAGTGCCGTGAATAGTTTATGTACAGCTGAGTAAGGGCTAGCTAGCTTCCTGTAGTCCTTAGTCACTTTTTCTTTGATTATGATTCAGTAATAGGAACATTTAAAATGAGATTAGTCAGTGAAGGTGGGCTTGGGGACATTAGCTACGCAACTCTCTGCTTCCTTGAACAGAAAGAGGACCAACAAAGAAAACATTAGGACAACAGCACAGAGGTGAAGCAACAGCAGTTTCTTTTTTTTCCGGTACAAAGCAAATCCTTTCTGTCATGAATATGACAGAATGCCTTGCACCAAGAAGTTATTTACTGAGTTACTTCTTCGGATTCTCTGATGTATTTATTACCCAAAAATGTTCACAGTAGTCCCCCCCAGAACAGAAAAAGTGCACTCATAAGCAGAAATAACTGACACTGATTCTAGGCCCTATACGCGTCCAAAGTGGCAATGACAAGCGACATAGCCTTCCTCTCCAGAAGAAGGAGGGCAGAAACTAAAGTCATTTTCTTCTTCCACCACTCCTGAGCCAGGGTAGAAGCAGAAAGCAGTTCTAACCTCTTTGCTTTGTGGGTTTCACGGCAGCAGACTTCAAGACGACAATTGATTTTCTAGACAGAGGAGTCATAAAACTTTTGAAGTCCAGATAGATCTAATCTACTGCATTTCTTAGAAAATCAGTTAGCATACTTAAAGCCATTTGATTATTCAGACACAGTCTATCTTTGGCAAATCCTTGGTTCATTTTCTACCCTTTTTTCTTTATCTCTGTTTCTTTAATTATAACTTGTCTGGTGCATATCCTTGAACCACAGCAATTATAACAAGCCTATAACTGCTTTCGTTATCTCTTCCTTCAAGATCTCTTTTAAATTCTTGCATTCTGTTGAGGTCGGACTAATGACACTATAGTTGTCCAGATCGCTATTTTACAGTGCCACACAAGGTTGGACATGATATGGATTAGAAATAGAACTAAAAATAAACATAAGGAAATACAGTGGGTAGAGCTGAAAGGGGAATGTCTGGCTGCAACTAAAGATCTTAAGTAGCGGGTTTTTAAGACTAAATTTTCATTCTCGGTCCTGAAAAAAGAAAGTAGGAATGTCCTAACAGAATTTGCAGACAAGCAGGTAAGAGGTATTGCCAATCGTCAAGAGAATATATTATGCTGTAATTCTCTGAAATTGAAATTAAGTTCAAGCATACAGTGTGCAAGATCAACTTCTGGGCAAAAATCCCAAGCTGCTTTTATAAGCTGGGAACTCATCAATCTGAAATGACTAAGGAAGAGAATGACTGTTAAATAATAAAAAATTACCCAAAAGTGCAAAAAGTGGCTGTAAAGACTGAACATAAAGTACTGTCCTTTTAGAATAGCACATCCTACCTATTACTTTCATGTCACTGGTACTCCTACAGTAAAAAAAAAGATACTATACAGTAGAACTGCAAACATTAGTACAACTCAAGCCCTGATGAGATTTCACCTAGAACACTGTTTTACAAATAGATGAACTGAAACAAGTATAAGGGCCTGCTTAGACTGGGAGGGTAATTTAAAACCTATTTGGGAGCAGAACCTAAAAAAAGACTGATCTGATTAGTCAATAAAAATGGAGGCTGAGGAGTAATATCTTTACTTGCTTAAATCTATTTCTATCAGTACAAATGTAAATAGGTACAGAACATTCATAATAAAATTCAACAAGAAATTAGAATAAGTGTGCTAATTTTTGGTGTAGTCACATTATGACTTCCAGCAGAGAGGGGTATGGGAGTCCCCGAGAACATACCGTTTTTAAAAAGAAAGGCAATAGAAATCTATTTTAAAGGTATGGCAGTCAGCAGGGTAGGAGTAAACTCAACGGCAGATTTAGCACCACAGTCTTCTCTCTCTCGAGGGAAATTGGTAGCCTCAGTGGAATGACCAGATCACCCACTTTGAGGCCAAAAAATACGGTACAGCAAGGAAACCAGCAGGAAATCCAAAGGAGGAAGAAAAGAAAGTTAATCCAAATACTTTACACTTACATAGCAGCTTTTCAGATCCACATTAAGCAAGAATGCGTTGGTAACTCCTTGTAACTTAAGCATGTTGCCCCAGTGAAAAAGAAAGTTAGGCTACTCAGATATTAGTTTCACTGAAATAATCCACCAGTAACCCCAAGTGCTTCTCCTCAGGGCTGCTCTCATACCTTTCATCCCCCAGCCTGTATTGATACTGGGCATTGCCCCAACACAGGCGCAGCACCTTGCACTTGGCCTTGTTGAACCTCATGAGGTTCACAGAAGCCCACTTCTCGAGCTTGTCCAGGTCCCTCTGGATGGCATCCCATCCCTCAGGTGTGTCAACTGCACCACTCAGCTTGGTGTCACCTGCAAACTTGCTGAGGGTGCACTTGATCCCACTGTCTGTCATTGATGAAAATATTAAACAGTACTGGTCCCAGTACGGACCCCTGAGGGACGCACATTGTCACCAACCTCCATCTGGCCATTGAGTCGTTGACCACTACCCTCTGGATGCAACCGTCCAACCAATTCCTCATCCACCGAACAGCCCACCCATCAAATCCATCTCTCTCCAATTTAGAGAGAAGGATGTTGCAGGAGACCATGTCAAAGGCCTTACAGAAGTCCAGATAGACAACACCTGTAGCTCTTCCCTTGTCCACTGACATAGTCACTCCATCACAGAAGGCCACTAGGTTGGTCAGGCAGGACCTGCCCTTGGTGAAGCCTTGCTGGCTGTCTTGAATCACCTCCCTATCCTTCGTATGCCTTGGCATAGACTCTAGGAGGATCTGTTCCATGATCTTCCCAGGGACAGAGGTGAGGCTGACAGGTCGGTAGTTCCCAGGGCCCTCCTTTCTACCCTTTTTAAAAACAGGTGCAATGTTTCCCTTTTTCCAGTCACCAGGGACTTCGCCTGACTGCCATGACTTTTCAAATATCATGGAGAGTGGCTTGGCAACTACGTCAGCCAATTCCCTCAGGATCCTGGAATGCATCTCATCAGGTCCCATAGACTTATGTATATTCAGGTTCCTCAGGTGGTCCCAAACCTGATCTTCTCTTACAGTGGGAGGGACTTTGCTCCCCCAGTCCCTGCCTTGCCATCCGTCTACTAGAGAGGTGTGGGGACAGAGGTTGCCAGTGAAGACTGAGGCAAAAAAGTTGTTGAGTACCTCAGCCTTCTCCTCGTCCGTTGTTATCAGTTTGCCGGTCTTGCTCATCAGGCGGGTACGCTTTCTTTGACCTTCCTTTTCTGGCTGACATACCTGTAGAAGGCCTTATTCTTTGCATCCCTTGCCAAGTTCAGCTCCATCCGCACCTTGGCCTTCCTGACCTCATCCCTACACAACCAGGCAGCGTTCCCATACTCTTCCCAGGATACCTGTCCCTGCTTCCACTGCCTGTGTGTTTCCTTCTTGCCCTTTAGTTTGACCCGCAGGTCTCGACTCAGCCATGCCAGTCTCTTGCCTTCCTTGCTCAATTTCTTACACCTGGGGATTGAGAGCCCTTGCGCTCTATGGAAAGAATCCTTAAAGATCTGCCAGGTCTGTTCTGCTCCCTTGTCCCTGAGGGCAGTTTCCCAGGGGGGTCCTATTGACTAATTCCTTGAACAGCTGGAATTTGGCTTTCCTAAAATTCAGGGTCCTGGCTTTACTCTTTGCCTGACCCATATCCCTCAGTACTGCGAACTCCACCAGTGCGCGATCACTGCAGCCCAGGCTGCGTCCAACCTTGACATCACCGATCAGCTCGCTTGGTTGGTGACCATCAGGTCCAGTATTGCATCTCCTCTGCTAGGGCTGTCTATTACCTGGCTTAAGAAATTAAGATTTAGATACACAAGACTTTTACCTACAGCACTATAATGAAATAAATTTTAATTTGCACTTAAGTAGAGATTGACTGCTAAGACTAATTCATTCCATTTTCTCTTTTCTCTCCATAAAAACTTAATATACTAGAGAGGAAGAATAAGGGTGTAAGGAAACTGCACAATAACTTGATAAGACTGAGTTTTAAACAACTGGCAAACATATAAGACAGTATTCTCCTGTTCACAGCCTCTAAAATGGGTGAATCTTATGTTTATCAAAGGTGCTGAGGAGAGACAGGGATGACGAAAAGTATGAAGAATATATGGGGACACAACGCAAAGACTTCTGAGCAAACTTAATATGAATTAAGTTTTCTCCAGATGACATGCACGTGCTGATGCAAGTGATTATAAGACTGGGAAGGGACAGTTTTAAGGCATGCTTTTGTTCAGAATCACTCAGGCACAGCACATTGATAGACTTGAGTATAAACTGCAAAGCAAAAACTCCCTGTGCATCTCAAAATAATCTGGCATGATGCTGGCACAATCTGTCATGAGCTCCGTCCTGTAGCTTTTCTAGCATTTTATTTAGTAGACAATTATAATACTGATAATTATATTTCTATGGTACATGTACCATAGTACTATGAACATGTTCTATTGTACAATGTACCATAGTACAGAGCTCTTGGCAAAGAGTCAACCTGTAATAACAAGTGGCGTTTGATTTTATTTTCAGAATCCTGCTTGTACAATGCAATTTACAAGCTTCCCTTCCCTTGGTGATCCTCTGCCCCATACAGTAATACAGATACTTGTGTAAATCTGGTAGACTGACAGATTGGACTGAAATGGAAAAGAAATAAAATAAAATACATAATATCATCTTCAAATGGCTCGGACATTGAAGTTGCCAACTCAAGTATAATTATAAAAGGAAATGATGGAAAAAAAATTATTAGCCTTTAAGAAGTAAAAATATTATTTGCCAATTCATACTACTGTTTATTAGGATTCATGCCTGAATGTGAATTTGTGACAAAACATTTAAATGTGTATGAGGTTGAGCACATGTTTAAATGCTGTTCACAGAAGGGATGAATTCATCATTTGTTTCAGTGCTGTTCACAATAAGAATCCAATACTAAATTATCAGGTACAAATCGGTATAAACACAGCAGTGCTAATGGAGGAACATTAGCTTTTACAGAAGCAAAGAAGCCAAACTCTCACTCTGAATTTTTCAAGGACATTTCCAAAGATAAAAGTCACTGAGTAGATAGCGATCATACACATCGTGCATGTTGTTTTCAGATTAGTTTTCACCTTGTTTTGTTGGGAAAACAGATGTAAAAATATTAACATCTTTAGTTAATGTTTTCATGGTAGAGTTCAATTATTTTTGTAAAATGAGATTTCACGTTATGCATATTTAAAGGTGTCATGCAAGAATGCATTTTCCTAGACAATTCAACATTCTTACTGGAATTGTAGTAAATTCACAAATAATTGAGCCTTAGGATAATATTAACTTTATAACATCCATTCTCCGCTCTTTTAATAAATATGTGGATTTCTTTGTTGACTGAGCGAACTCATTTGGTTTTCAGGATTTCCGCGTCTAGGAATTGTACACCCATTGATTCCTCAGTCCATAATTCAGAGACCACCCCATACATACAGAAATAAAGTTGTCTTGCTGATTATAGAATCATACACACTTAATAGGAAAGTCTTTTTGATTTAGCTTCTGTGTACAAATACAAGTAATCATTTCAGATATACTAAGTACATATTTAGAAAAAAGCTTTATGGGTGGAAGAAAAATTGCATTTTCTAATTACGGAAATGTACATAATTTAAGAGGTAATTGACCAACAAATGTTGTGTGTGAGTGTTTAACCCAATTACATACGTCATTTATAAAGTGGGAATATAGCTAAAATCATCATTTGCAGAGGCAGTATAAATAGTAATTAAGAATGGTTTAGATGTTTGCCTGCTTTCCTATAATCATCCCTTACAGATGTCATAAGAAAACAGGAGGAGAAGACCCCCAATCCTGCAACAAAACCTAAGCATGAAGTTTCATTTTATATCTCAGGCATACACTTCTGAAGGAAGCTCAGATGTCTACCCAGAAGGATTCAACTGCATAACCAGGTCCTTAGGGAACACGTTTCCAAGCAAAAATCTAGGAGCAACAAAACAGCTATCCATCCTTCAGCGCTATGCCAGTTGTGTACACAGTGCTAACGCTGTCACCTTTCCAATGAGAAAGAAACACAAAGTCCTGACAAATCCGGACATTAAGAAAGTCACCGCACTTAGCCCAGTAATATAATAGCTAGCATCAGCCTGCCTCAACACTGCCAGGTAGTTTATTCACCAAAACCAAAACAATCTTAATTGGCAAACTTCCATTTTCTGGTCTGGGGCACAGCAGAGTGTTTAAAAGCTACTGCCTTCAACTCCACTTCCGTGGTAAGCAAAAAGAGTACGAGAGGCAGAGACCCTTTGTATTTAACCAACGCCTTTTTAAAATACTATAAAATCCATATGATTATTAGGATAGTCCCGAAATCTTCTATACCTGGGAGAATGCAGGAATTGAACGTTCGTATTCGACCTCTCCTGTAAGTGCTGTTATCAATCTCACTTGGGCTCTCTCAAGGAATATCAATTTGCAGTAAATGGAAAAGCTCCAAGACAAATAAAAGCATAAATGTATCAAAAAAGCCAAATTCAAGTCCAACTCGAATGTGACTTTGACTTGGATATCGTAGGTGAATGTCCACCACTAGGTATTCTTTCCATCTTGTTTCTCACAGAAAGCTTTGAAAAGCCTCGGTCTTACCCCACTGTGGTATAGTACCACTTCTGAAATCTCAGGAAAAAACGCCAGATGTAGAAAACAGTTCCTATACGCAACTTTGTAAGACGCTAGATGGAATGCTGCATTTGCATGTACTGCAGCTCTGACTTTGCATATTTTCCCATGCTCGGTAGCTGTGCGCGTCTGAGCCCTGAGCACTCCCTTGCTGCCAGCGCACCAAGCCCTCCTCAGGGGGCAATCGAGATGCTGTTATTTCTGCATAATGGAAAAGCATTTGAACACAATGCTTGCAGTGCTGCTTCACCTTTGTGCCTTTCCAAGACTATTACAAGTAAATTCTCAAGAAGTTCCCTACACTTACAACTGGGTCCGCAGCTCTACTATGTTTTTTATTGGGCCCACATACCAGCTATACCTACAAGGTGTCCTACAGAGCAAAAATGCTTATTGTTACCTAAACGTTACTGTGATAGCTTTAACTTCCCTCATTTACGTTTATGTCTTTTAGCTGAACTGTTATGTATAAACTTGCACTGAAGGGTAAAGAATAATCTTCCCTAAGAATGAAATGCAGAAGACAAAAGAAGAAGAATTTAAGGAAACCTAACTGGCCAGGGTGGTGGGGATGGGGGGAAAAGTTCAAGCTTCGTGGGAGAAACCACTGTGCAAGAATCTAAGCAAAACCATTTGCATCCATATAATAAAGAGGGAAGTTCTGTAGGTGTGTAAGAAACAATGCATTCATGTAGTACGGGGTGAATCAGATGAAGAACCACCACTTTGTACTTGGCATGGCAGCATGCGCTAACTTGATAATAAATCTTTATTTATCTTTTCTTTTTCCAAGACACATGAATCCTGCCCATGCGTTACCATTGTTTGCCAATACATATCCCTCTAAGGAAAATGCATTTTGTGCAAGTCTTTACTTAGTTCTGAATACCAATTCAGCCACAAGATAAAAAGTCTAAGTTTCCCTTTGGAAAAACTCTGGCAACATTTAAAATGTAATTGCTTTTGCAAACTGACAACTAATTATCCAAAAGCAAAATGCACATTAGGCATTTAAATAATGAAATGTCAGTCAGTATAATAGAAGTGCCACTTTACTTCTTGCTTTTGGAAATTATTTTAGTCTTAAAATTAATCTATCTACATATACATAGGCCCATGTATTTTGTGATCTTGCTTATTCACATAAAATAAAATCTTACTAAATTGTGTTATTTCTACCTACAGACTGCTTGCTTACGCCCTTCAACAACGACTGCTATTTGTAAAGGTACAAATACCACTATTTACAAGCTGTTTCAGTCCCACATTTGTTTTTAAGTGCTCTCCACACTACCTTGTTGCTTGCCAAGGGAATTTTCTATCCACTGCTGATCACTAGAACATACCTATTTTACTGTGTTATGAATCTGTAAGTCAGACATCATTACACAGAAATGAACCATATTAACATTAGGATTGCGATGTCTGAAGAGAAAAAAAAAAAAAAAAAAAAAGTCCAGCATGACGCTACAAGAATTACTTATCTGAAGGATGTGCTCCGTTTCCCTAACTAATCACTATCAGATTTTGTATGAGGCAAGATTAAAGAATGAAATAATATTGTTTACTTAAAACATAAGTTTTTAACGGTGGAGAAGTGATAAACAAGTGCTCAGTTAAGTCTGTATTCAGCAGTATCTTCCCCAGATACATCATTCCTAGTTCTTCGCATCAAATTCTTCAACATCTCGTCTCAGCTCCGAGGCCAACTCATGCCTGCAACCCCCCTCACGGGTGCTCGAGGAGGCTGCTTTATGGCGGGGAGCATCTTCCAGCTACGTGCCCCTTGCTCCAGCTGCTAAACATGGCCAGGGGGGCACTGCGAGCAGCTGCTCAAGCCTTCCTCCTCCTTGTCCCCTCAGGGCAGAAAGGCTGCTTCTTCCCCCTGTATTTCTCTTTAGACTCGCTCCCTGTGGTAGGGCACAGCTACGTCACATGGCAATGCACAAGACTTGGCTTTTTCCACTTTAAATAAAAATAAAAATAAAAAAAAAAAGATATCAAACATGGCAGTGCAAATAGCGAAACTGAGAATGATTCCTTTGATGAACGTGACTTTTATACCTCGGTACAACTGCCTGTTTTAGAGAGCCCTAACTATGTCACACACATAAGAATAAATACATGTATGTTGTAGATTCACACATACTGCCCATATATAATGGGGTACATGGAGACAGATGCATATTAAAACAATGACAATTATTTCTAAAACTTTTATGTACATTTTATACCTATGTATGTACGTGCATTCACCTACACACATGCATATTCACTGAGAAGGTGCAGACACAGGTGAGTGTGTCCACACGTATAGGTACATTCAGAATAGGTTCATTCTGATAGACAGACATGATGATTTGTGTGGAGAACTACACTGGACTTGACACCCAGCTCTGCTGGAAGTCAAATTCTAGAGCAAAGGACCAGGATTCAGTGTGAGCAAAAGAAAGACTTTCCTCATGAATATTTATGTGGAACTGTTCAACATGAGCAAAAACGATAAGGATATGCCACTGGTACTCATGCTGTAATACCATATTTTAACAAAACAATTTGGAAGCATGAAATAAAATATACAGTATTTTAATAGATTCAGAAATGCAGCCCTGTTCCAAACACATCCATCATTTTACCTGTAAGAGGCAATCTGTTTAAGCAGTGGCCCTACTTATGTGTAGCACTGTAAAAGGGCATGAAAATATATCTTCCATAAATTTGCTATAATAGGGTAACAGTAGTTACTGTAACTGAGGTTGCCCAATTGTTTCCTCTAAATAGTCACTGCTTGGTCCAAAATTTTCAGTTTCCTCTCTCTACCCAAGAATGGTTTCTATTTAATAATTTACCATTATCTGTTCTGTAGCTTGAGTAAGGTACTTTACTCATTTTTGTTGTGACGAGAATAAAAATAATACTGTCTACATTATAAGAAAAAAAGCAGAGACTTTCTGGGCAACATTTTAACCTAAATAACTAAAAATTTAAGAGTTCCAATTTGTCACCATGGCAGTCCCTACTGAGAAACAAGCATAGCATTATGGAAGAAAAGGCCTTGATTTGACTAAATTATGAGCTTTTACGAAATGGTGTGCAGAGCTTTTGTTAAACTTAGTAGGTGGGCAATGCATTGCACACATATTTGTAGCTTTACCGTACGCTAACTCAGACACTCTAATTTTGTCCCATGTTACAGGAAATCCAGGATCAGAAATAGGTACTTTAATTCCTTTCACTCCTCTTGCTCATTTTATATTACAATACCTCTTCAGTCAGTTAAAACCCAAGAATCATGAACTGCTCTATCTCCATGTATATTCAAGTTATTGAACTTCTTTATTCAGTATACATAGCTCTAATTCCATGAGGCCCAAATGAGACTCTGGCCCGATTCATAACTTGCAAGAATAGAAAAGAAATTGCCCTGCAGTTGTGAAAATTGATACTATGGGTTCACTCATGAGGTACCCTGCAGATGCAGGCACCATCTCTTAATCATCCCCATCAAGATATCTGTAAGACTTCATCGAGGCTCTCTCCCTCAGAGTGCCTGCGTTTAATTCCAAGGGGAACCAAACGGCACGGCGAGTGTCCCGATCGAACCTTGTGCTGTAGGTATGGGTAACCGCGCATCCGAGGACCAGAGCTATAATCATACAGTGCATACAGTTTATAGGTCATAGGTGTAGAAGTGTATCATTTTTAGGTTCTCACAAGGACAAAATTTGGAGTTGCCTTCAGCTTTAATATTTCCCAATTTGTTTTGGTACTTAAACATATACCCTTCCTCCAATTGTGAACGGTCAGATAAATCACAGTTATGTTTTTGTTTCATTAATGGAAGATTCAGTTATTTCTAGAAAACATTTGCATAAGAAAATATAATATTAATAAATATTAATAATGAAGCCTTTAAAACTATTTTGATGAGCCTTTGTGCTGCAATATGCAGCAAGGCAAACCTCTGTTACAGGTAACACAGAGACTGCAGAAGTATGACCATTTAGTTTGCAAGGCAGGGATTTTAGTAGCTGATTTTTGAGCTATTCATCAAGCATTTTTTTTTTTTTTTGCAATAGAATTTGAACAAGATCAAAAATGGCTGCATAAACATCCCCTCTCCTCTGCTTCTGTAAAGAAGAGACAGAGCCAGCTCACACATTTTAAATATCCACGGAGCCAGTCGTTACAAAGACCCTACGCTTTGATGCTAGGCTGATAGCACTGTGATTATTGGAGTCATTTGCAGGGTAACAGAAAGAGCAAGGAACACTGTCTGATATTATTTCCATGTAAAAATGGGGAGATGGAGCAGGCACGAAGCAGATATTCTCACTGCACTGTTTCACCTTCCCCCTCACCTTCCCACCCACGTTCCCGAGATTCAGGATATGTAATAGCGCTATTTTGGAGATGAGCGAGCTGTGACTAGTTCATAGCAGGCTTTTTCAGTAAGCCAATTTTAATTTTTAGTAATACTAAGCAGAGCAATCATAAACAGAAAGAATCATTTTGTGATGACAGCAATGAATTTCTTGCTATTTCCTCTATCACAGTAAGAAAATGGGAAATCTATCCAAATAGCATTTCCTTCTGCAGATTTATCATCACTAGATTGTATTTTATTGCTATTATATGAACACTGTATTTAGATACTTGTGCTCAGAGAAAACCTCCTCATTTTTGGCAATTTCCCTTTTTATAAGTCTTGAATTCCAGCTAATTTCTGCCTCATTACTTTAATATAATTCCTCACTGATGAGAATCTTCGGAGAAGGGACACGCTTTACGACATCAGTGCCTCTTCATGAAAAGAGAATGTAAAAATAAGTATGAAAGCAATTGAGGCCAGCAGAAAAAGGACAGGCATTAGAGCCTCAGCCCAGATCTATTTAAAAAGATTTTCCCCCTTATGCTGCTGAGACACTAAAAGAAACAAAATAGCAACAGCATATATCAGGAAAAAAAATTTAATAAGGGAAGAACATATTATGAGATGAATTTTGATTTAACAAAACCACCGGCTCCTCCTAGGAATAAAAGACCAAGGCCTAGGATATATGTTAAAACTAACCTGATAAAAGAGACTCAAAAGATTAGCCACAGATAACCATAGTACTAGTCTCAGACTTGAGAAAACATTTTTAAGTGGCATCACCACCCCAAAGTAAACCCAAGGTAGAAAAATTAACATTTCTGCATCCTAACAGCCAAGCAAAACCCATTTTTGAACACCATAGTCCTTCCTCATTCACAATGTGCGATTAATCGTCTCCTGCTATTTATATCCCTGACATCATCCCATATCGAGCATCCTTGGCACTAGAAGTCACTTGGAAAGAACCAACGAACATTCAACTCCCCGTTTCTCAAAAAACTGTGTGCTTCATGTGTTTTTATACTCATGAGGAGCAGCTGTCAGATCCACCTTTCAGTAGCTTAACAAGCACCTAGATCTTCTCTCCAGGTCCAGTAGCTACTCACAGCACGGCCACTTTCAATCCAGTCAGGGAGTTGAACTCTTGCCTCTTCCCTGGCAGCAGCCTTGCAAAATTATCTCAGCTGGAAGTCAGTCACTACTACCTAAATTTTTCTCTCTGCCTTTAAGTAATGGATTTTGTGGAAGGCTTTGCAGTAATTCCCGAAAGTGATTTTGCATTTTACCTTACAACACATGGGAAATTCACGGTCTCTAACTTCTCAGTTAGTTGAGGAATGCCAGGGGTCATCTAATAATGGCACAGTCAACAGCTTCAGCACTACCACAATGCTTCTTAAGATGCAAACTGAATAGAAGTACTGTAATGGCTAAACACTTTTATGGATCAGGAAGGGAAGAGATCACAAGTTTCACAGTACCTTTCGTGACAGTCGTTCTCACGGCAACGCAGCGCTGAGTACTCAGTGCTGGATGAATCCTAGCAAAGATAAGAAGAGTGGGACCTTAGAGTGGTCCTACTCACCCTAAAAACTGGGAAAGAAACACCCTGGCAGATGAATTCTGCTGATTAGAGACAAAAGGAAATGCAATTACAGCAGGCTACGCTGCCTGTTCAAAAATTCTGCTCACACGCAGTGAACCTGTGGGGTTTTTGGCCCTGCTAGCAAATGTCACCCTCAGAAGCCAGTAAGTATGAACACGTGGATCCCCCAGTGAGCACCTTCCTAAGATAACCACCACAGAGAAACCACTCCGGGTCTCACGATAAAGTATAATTGCTGAACTTCCACTAATAGTATTCCTTCCCCAGGGGCCTGTGAACTGCATGCCCCCACAGTTTAACTGCTGATCTCAGAGCAGTAAGAAGAGAAAAAAGAAAAAAAGGAGCCAGAAAGATAAGTAATCAAGTTCACTACCACAAACAAACTGTTTGTAACACCACACATATTAAAAATGGCCAGCAGCTGAGCTTACACCTACAGCCTATGGAAAATAGGCCTTTAATTTGTACGCCTTCTAAACCATTTTCAGCATCCACACTGACCCATGGATATAAGGAATAGTAGCGGTGGGTCTTCCTCGTGGAAATGCTACTGCTAAAATAAAGCTGCTGAGGTTTCCTGATGTAGGCCATCTTGTTTCTTGTATAAAACACTGTCATAAAACTAAACGCTGCCATAGGAGCAGACAGCATGCCAAGCAGACTCTGCTGATCTGAAAAGTATCCAAAATATCTAAACCTCTCAAGTCTGTAAATTGTGGCTGGAAATTCCATGACAATAAACTTTCCAGCACTGGCACTCTGGGGTCTGGAAAATCATCTTTTCTCTTCGTCTTGTTAATACCTTGATTTATACTCACTTTTGTGTGCAGCCCAAAATAAGTCAGATTCTACTCAATTACACTCTGAACTAGAGAATATTTCTCCACTCAGTTGCATGGTGTTCCATCACAGTGAAATATAAAAAAGGCTACAGAGATGCAGCACAGAAGACAATTTTTTTTTTTTTTGAGGACCTAAGTTGGCTTTGGTTTTTTTTATTACTTCTTCATTGTTCTAGAAACATACTTATATTGTTCGTATTTGAACAGGAAAATACTACCAGTTACGTGACCACCTGTGACAACACTTATCACAAAGAAGAAACACACCAGCTTAAGACCTGAAAAAAAACCCCACACTCGCACAAGTAAATTCCACCAATGAACCTGTTATGACACTGGCATAGCAGGGAGTAAAGTTTTCCAAACAAAACATGACTAGAACATAGATAATCTTCCATACTGAAATAAACTTACATTAGTAGGCCTGGGAAAACTGTAGTACTATAGTAGTAAAGGAAACTCATTCCCATAGAGAAGTAAAAATAATTCTGTATTCATGTTAAAAGTCTCAGACTGGTTCCTCAACATCTGCCATTTAGAATTTACTCCTAATTTTCTTGCCCAGCACAAGAGTCATGGCCATGATTGAGAAAGGACACATTGATAGGTTTCTAATAGATGCTGAGGAACAGTCCCAAGTTCATTTATGAGTTCAATTCTTTCCTCAGAAGGATAGTATCAGTTTCCTCTGTCCTTATCTAGCTTTTCCCCATTATTATTTTCAATTTGGAGATCAATTACAACAGCAGATATCTCAAGAGTACAGACATTCGCAGACAGAGCAGCCAAAGACCTGACAGTCACAGGAGAACCAAGCTTTTTCACTGAATGCAGAAAGCATGAAAGTCTGCCTTGGGCTCAAAGGAAGATGGTTTTTGAGGCATGAGAAGAAAGTGAAAATTTTTTTAAAGTTCACAACTACAGAGACGTTAAGTATACTCCTTTGAAAGCTACCAAGATGATCACACACATTGCAGAGCAAGAAGTGCAGTATTTGGTTCATTGATTATTTCTGTGTGATCAGTTCCTTACATCAGACCCGTGCATCACTTCCCTGGGGGGTACCCAGGGAATCCAAGATTTTAGCAGATCTCCATTGTTTGGTTCTAGCGGTACAGAAACTACAGCTGTAGGTGTCGGAGAGTCCTGGAGAAAGATGACAGTTGGAAGTTTTACAAGAACAGCTTCACCACTGTATATTGCGTGAGCATAAGTTTGTTGAGGCATGTTACTATTACCAACACTTCTTAGAAGGGAAATCCCAGATTCCCACATTTGTCCTTTCCTTATTGGAAGCCTCCAGAGTGAAGGTGAGGCATTATCAGAAGCTGTTATGATACAGGAATCACTGATCTACTAAATCTTTGTAATCTTGACATTGTTACATATTAAAAGATAAGTGTAAACAATAGCTTTTTAAACAGTAGTGATATATAAGGAGAAAATATGATCTGGTAAACTGAAAAAAAAAAAAGTCATTTAACTCATGTATATCATTAAATAGATAAGTTAACCATCAATCCCTGATAACAACTTGTTCAATTATTTTGCCAGAAGGGCTGATGTCCCACTTCTTGGTGAATTATCAGTAAGAGTCCTGGTTAAAAGGAAAAAAACTATTCCTTCCACACGTTTATGCAAGGTTAAGAAAGGACTGAGCTTTCACACTGAAATAAGACATTTTTGTCAAATTTCATGCAGTGCTTTTTTACAGGAACAATTTTGAATGCTATGGTAGGAAGTTGATTTGATCTGCTCTTAATCAGCCTTGCGAAGCTGCAGTAATTTAGCATCATTGACATTTAACTCTTACTTTCTTGTTTATTATTTTAATAAAATCTTGGAACTTGAGCCTGCTACCTCAGGGCAAAGGCAATTTCACTGAGGAATTTGAAAAACATGGCTCAGTTTCTGAAGTCAACCCTTTGTCCATAACAATGCAAACAGATCAATTTTTATGAAAACTACAGGACTAGAGGGTGAAAAATCACCTTGACTAGATGTCCATTCCAAATGCCTATTTATCGCTGAAGGCTGATGGATGGGTTTTACACTGAATTTTTACACTGTAAAATTCCACTCTTCGAAGCCCCACGTGAAGCTTATCTTGCCGTACAACAGGAGGAGGAGTGTAGCCTGACAGTGCAGGATCCCATCAGCAAGCGTGTTCTCCCACAGGATTACATGATCATACTGCGGTCCCCTCACTCACTACCCACGCTCAGCTATTTAGCTACAGCCTAACTAGTGACCTCGAGCAGAATGGAGGTCACAGTGGCACTCTGAAGTATGAAAGAGCTAAACTTCATGCTACAAAAAAAAATCACATGGGTACCGTATGAACATACATGTGAGAATTGACATACTTGTCCATACAGTTTCCATTCAAAGCTAGCACATCAACTCCTTTTGAGTTGTATTGCTTTGAGATATTTCATCCTTTTAGAAGATGAGAAAGATAGTTTATGACACTGTGATGGTTTTGTTATTTTCAGTTTTCCTCCAGATCTGCATCTCCTCACAGGCTGGGAGAAAGAAAGATGTTAATTTTGAAAACTTACCTGCAGAGCAGGTGCTTCCCAAGTGCAGATTTAACTACTGGATCTCCCTGTAGGCTCTTTATATTTTTTGGAGTATCATATTCAGATAAGATAAGGCTTCCCTAGAGAATAAGACAGCATTTTTAAGGGAATCAATATAATATATCACCACTGAAACAAAAAAAGTTACATAACATTTTCCTTTTTTAATTTTTAATTTTTTTTTTTTTTGGGGGGGGGGGGGGGGGGGGAGATATTTCCCAGGTCAGCTAAGGCAATGAAAAATACACTGGAGTCTCATACTCTCTCTTAAACATAGAGACTCTTAGAACTTTACACATCATTCTTCTCCAAACAAATGATAAGCAATAGATGAACCTTTATCTAAAACACTGGGCCAAATTCTCTGGTAAGCGTATATTTATGCAGTCCACTGTATGCTACAGAGGCCCAGCAGGAGAGGAGGCAGGGAAAAACTGGCATCTCAAAACACCTTCTGGTGGCATCAACTGGTATTCCCCCAGGCCTCTGCTACACAGCTAGTAGAAACTCCCCTCACCTCTTTAAAAAGCTCAATACGTTCTTTTGCTGCAGAAAAGGGAAAAAGCGTATACTGCCTATTAAGTTTCTCAATAAGTCTAGTTCAGCTTTTGCTGTGAGCCACGTTTGGTCCCTTGGCAGAAAACAACTCCTTGCGGTGGACCTTTTGGGGAACACACGCCTTTGGTGGGTGTGGAAGGGGTGAACCATAGCAGAATTAGACTTGATCAACGAATTAGACTTTCAACCTTCATAAGCCAGGAGAAGCGTGAAAAATCTCACATCTGCACGTAGCTTGGCAGTTAGGCTTAAGTTCAGTAACATGGCATTCAGATGCCTATTTTAAAAGGCATCCAGGATTTGGATTATACTTCAGTTGTGGTAAACAGCACTACTGCAGTTCAGGCAGTTTTAAGCTGCTCCCTGCTCAGAGAAGGTAGTAGCTCACTATAGAGCTCACGCCAGGCAGCCAGAGAGTTTACCCGTGTTTCAAACCCTACATCGCTGCAGCTATCCCACTGTGCTGGTCAGAGCCAGGCTTAGTATGTCCCCAGACCAAAATGTCATCCTTCAGAATGCAACTTCAATACGAGTCGCGGGAGAGCTTTTCTTCTGGATTAAATACAATTAGAAGTCACAAGATGTTCACTATTGCTAACTATGGTCCCCGGCAAAGTCCCCTGATTGCACACAAGCTGAGATCCATACTTAAGCGACTGCCCACCTATCTACATTTAGATTCCACCATCTGCGTGTAGTAGTTCTGTATGTTTTCTTTACCATCTTAGAAATGTATAATGTGCCTATTAGATGCTATCAGAAAGAAAGAAAAAAAATTCTTCCATGACTCAGAATGTGCATTCCCGTCCCCCTCTAAATCATAGAATCATTCAGGTTGGAAAAGACCCCCAAGATCATAGAGTCCACATATTTGCTTGTCACTGGTAGAAGCATGCCCCTGCACTATCCCTAAATCCAAAATGGTAAGCATTCATATGAATTTCTCCAGGATAAGAAGCGGTAAAAAAACAGGACAAGTTATTCCACCCCTAAACTTTATTACCTATGGGGAATATAGATCAAAATCATAGATGGGATGCGATCTTTAATTTATTAATTATTTAGCATAGTCCGATTACTTGTTTAGAGACAAAAGCGTTTGAATTCATGCTAGGAACCTTGCCTCATCTCTGGTTTGCTTCTACTTTCCCTCCTGCCATGCACACATTCTTATTTCAAACCAGACTGTAATTTGTTCAAAGATAGCAAACCTGATATGCCAAAAACTTGTTCAACTGAGCAGCTCAATCTTAGAGTACTTGCACTTGTAAATGTTTGTGACATCATATAACAACATACAATATTTTACTTCTACACTGATGGTTAAGATTTTGTTAAACTTGTATTCTACCTAACATGCTTACAGAACATTACCACAAAAGAACGTACATTTTGTCTACACATACAAATGCACGTGATGGACGTGGCAGAGCATTTTGACTGATCGCAGCAAAGAATTTCTTACGACTATTTTCAGACATAGCTAAAAAGAACTCACAATAGTTTTAGTGTTTTGCTTGGTTTTGGTTTGTTGTGGGTTTTTTTAAATTTAAAACCAACACGCAAGAGTTCAGTCATTTGAGAAAATCATCTTAGAGTAATTGCCACACCAACACTATTTAGTATGCTCCTTTCCCTTTCTTTCCCTGATTGAAATATACATCAAGTAATTACATGCAATTAAATGTATTCTTTCCAATGCTCTTGCCTTGTTTCCTTTTTTCATTTCACTACAATTACTGCAAATTTCCTTTTACTAATCAACTTGCACTTTTCAAACAATTTTGCGTACATTTTATGCATCAAAATGGACAATACCAAGTTTCACTGCTCTTTCAGAACTATTACCTCTGTCATCACTCTTTACATCATAAACAAACCATCCGCAAAGCTATTTTCATACCAATCTTTCAACTGTTCTATTTATTCTAAAAATAACTTGGGTAGGGGCCTTTCAAAGAGGAGGATCTTTGTAGTCTGCCCTGATGGAGAGCTGTTGCACATTCCAAATTTGTTCTGTGCCTCATCAAGGGTCTCATAATAGGATCTACACAGGACAAAGAATGAAATAGTCAAATCACACTTTGAACTGAAGAATTTTTTTCTTTTACTTCATGTTAGCATTTACCTGAATCATTAACTTCAAAAAGGATCTTCATAAGCTGCAGTGTTGTAAAGCAAATAGTGCGCTCACTTGAGATAGTGACATAAGATGAGAAAAATACATTGCATTCTCCAAAAGAACGTATCACATCTCTGCTACATTGAATTACTTAGGTTTTTGGCTCTTTGAGGCGAGGACTGTCTTTTGATATGTTCTATGGTATACAGCCTGAGTGGGTCTTAAGAGCTAGGATACCTAGGTAATACTGCAATGCAAATAATAAACATGCATAAGTCAACATTGATAGGCATAAAGGACAGGATCTCTGCCCTTTATCAGGTCATAATTGTTGGTATCTTCCCAGTCCCAAACATTTTAGGAACACAAATCCTTTCCACCCCCCATTAAATAACACATTACTGACTTCTCTATAGACCAAAGAAAGTAAAACGTGCTACGGCCTCAGCTAGTTACAACAACTCCCATTTCTAATTTTCAGAGGTTACCAGTTCAATTACTGCTAAGTAAAAGAGAATAGCAGCTGTTACACCAACTGAAATATACGCAGAGACCAACAGAACTGCTGACAAACCTTTTCTTTATGGCTTCTTTCACAGAACATCACATTTGTTTCTGGTCTTTTCTGCAAACCGGTCGCCACCAAAAATATATTGGAAAACCATAAAGCTAGAAAAAACCCACTCCTCCATATACCTCCACGTTCTTCGCACATAACAATCCTCTTCAAGACTCTATTCCTGCTTGATACCTAACAGGCAAACTATTCAAATAAATTTGCCTTAACATCAGCAGTCCTGACCCACACTAACCACACCTCAGGAACAAGATGACTCTCCTAAAGCTTGCTTCTATACATAGCAGGCTAAAAAGCTACTGCTCCATCCAGAGCACTGCAACCAATGGTTGCACCACACTGTTTTAAGCTCACCTGTTTGATTTTCAGCTGAAACAAAAGAGGAGATTGTTAGCAGAGGCTGTAACTAGGCAGAAGGTGGCATTAGAATCAGCTGGGAGCTCTGGGAATTAGTAGCTCCCCACCTGAGGGCTCATGCTCCTCAGGTGTTTTTCACTTGTTTTGTTGTAAATCTAATTTTTTCACCTGTCTGGGAAGAGAAGTATTCTTGAGTCATTTTCAGCTGAGAAACAACTACTAGTCCCACATTATAGAACACCAAATGCTGTTATCTACATGTGGAGTGTGCCTTTGATTGCATCATAATTCTGAACAAAAAAAATTCTAAACTTGAGGAGGGCAGCTGGGGCATGGTCCTGAGTTCAGGCTAGGGTTGGTGTGAATATATCCTCAGGGAAGCCACTGAAGCACAGCAACTGGTCAGACCTATTCCACTAAGACAAAGGTGCTCTGTTCCTCCATCCCCAGGCGTATATGATCCTGAAAACCAACTATTTCATCTCTTCTTCCCAGGATGGTCCTTGCTTGGAGTCAATCCAGTAATGACCATATAGCCGGTCAGAAGCAAGACATTATGAAAAAAAAATACCAATAAATAGTTTTGTTTTATCTAAACTGCTGTGTACCAGCAACTTAATTGAGCTGTGTCTTCTTTTGCACACAGACATACTAGCAGCAAGTATTATTTGGGGTTAGAGTTAGCAAAAGTTTAGAAAACTGTATCTTCAGCAGTTGAGACGATGCTTAGATTCTACATGTGCCACAAAATAAGGAAAATGGATTATATTAATATATTCAAAATTTTTTTCCCCCTGCACTTCCCTGGCCATTTTAAGGTTGGAATTTCAGTTTGGTGCGAGTAAAGTCTTGGAGGTTAAAGACAACAGCCAAACTTAATACCTTGATTTTTCAAAATCTGGGAAATCAGGAAGAGATCTCTTACCAACAATTCCTAATAACTTCTTTTTTATTCTTCTGCTTGTCTGGATCTTCTGCCTGTATTTAAAGTTAAAATCAAGGTAGAGGTTAAAGTTTAGGACTTCAGCAGTGTAAATGATGATTAGATGCAACAGGCTGAAACACTAGGAAGAAGGCAGGTGTAACTTTCAGTACCTCATTTTCTATTTCACTGTTGATTTTGGTCTGTTTAGATTTTGGATAGAATAGGGGTGTCCTGGTTTCAGCTGGGATAGAGTTAATTTTCTTTCTAGTAGCTGGTACAGTGTTATGTTTTGGATTTAGGATGAGAAGAATGTTGATAACACACTGATGTTTTTAGTTGTTGCTAAGTAGTGTTTATACTAAGTCAAGGATTTTTCAGCTTCTCATGCCCAGCCAGCGAGAAGGCTGGAGGGGCACAAGGATTTGGGAGGGGACACAGCCAGGGCACCTGACCCAAACTGGCCAAAGGAATATCCTGTACCATATGACGTTGTGCCCAGTATATAAACTTGGGGGAGCTGGCCTGGGGGATCGCTGTTTGACAACTGACCGGGCATCGGTCGGCAAGTGGTGAGCAATTGCGTTGTGCCTCACTTGTTTTGTATATTCCAATTCTTTTATTATTATTATTGTCGTTTTAGTATAATTATTATTATCATTATTTTTCTTCCTTTCTGTCCCATTAAACTGTCTTTATCTCAGGGCATGAGTTTTACTTTTTTTTGCTTCTCCCCCCATCCCACTGGGTGTGGGGGAGTGAGCAAGTGGCTCTGTGGTGCTGAGTTGCCGGCTGGGGTTAAACCATGACAAGGGCTGAAGGAAAAGTTTGGAAAAGACAAAGCTTTTGTCCTGTACACAGTTCATAGACTAGGAAGAGGCCTGGTGTTAATACATGGTAAATTTTTTTTTCTCTTATTTTTCTCTGGGTATTAAACCGCATCATTTTAGTCTAAGTATTGCTTCCCTGTCTGGAGTCAAAATCATGGATAATGCTGTGGACAGTGGAAGCTAACAGTTAAACTAAATAATAGATGGATCCTGAAAATTCAGCAGAGTTAGACAGACTATTGGAGTCAAAAGGCTCCGATTTCTTACTTTGCATTTTAACCTAAAGAATGATACCCTTGTGATATTTAAGGTGAAAATTAAGGTCAGGATAACAATTAGAATTTGAAAAAGCAAAATGTCAGAAGTCCTCTACATGACTGGAATCTGCTTAGTCCACCAAGCTATGAAGAGGGTGATGTCAGCAGTAACCAGTTCCTAAAGTTGCTGTTTACTGTAGGGATCAGTCTCATGGGTATAATAAGTTATAGGAATGTAAATGCTCAAGAGTCAAGTTTATGTTTGGGTTCTTCAAAATACAAACTTTTAGGGCTTCTAAATAATGCTTGATTTGTTCCTTTCCCTCAGAGAATTACATTGAGTTGTAATTCTTCTGGTCAGGGTTAAGGTTTGGAAAACTGAACAGACCTTAAAAGCAAAACTTTGGTTAACTTCTATGTGCTTACACAGTTAGGAGGAAGAATGACATCGACACCGGCTAGTGCCCTATCTTGTATTTTATTTTGGGATTGGTCGCAAGCTACAGCTGTGGTTAGTCTTGAGACTGGGGTTAGAGCTAGGGTTCAAGGCTCAACACCTCACCTCTTTCTAGCTGGATGCCAGTGCATCCACAGATTTGGAGGTGGTTTTGTTTTAAAAGGGTACAACAGCAGTTTCCCGAGTTTGGCACACAAAGTACCTTTCTATGCAGACTATGCTGTGGGTGCACAGCGAGTCCTAGAGGTCTCCGAGGGCTGTACTTTGGCTCCTAAACTCTCTTTACCTCAAATGCAACTGATATATATGGGCCTGGCCAAGTGGCCGCCTCTCACCGTTGCCTTTATGATTGCTGCCTCCACAATCGCTGCCCCCAGTTCCTCCCAGTCTTTCAGAAAGGGTTTAACTCAGGACAACTACTCTCTCCTTGTATTTTGCTTTGAAAATTTATGCTTCTATTTTGCATCTGAAAAAGTCATCAGTAATGCTAATGGGCATAGGAAAATATATTCTTTTTCCCCACGAACCTACGATACCATTAAACAGCTTTATGAGAAAAAGTTTCATTTGCCTTTCAGATATTAGGCATTGGCCAGTGTTCAAGGAAGCGTACCCATCCAGATGAACATCGGGGTTGACTCAATACTGAGCAGCCAAATTCATCCCTGGAGTAACACCAATTAATATTTGTAAGGGATATATGGCAGACATGAATTTAGGCCACTGGAAGAGGCAAAAGTGGTTATCTTAAGTATTCTGGCAGGACATACAAGTAGATTATGTTCTACAGAAAACAGGTATATGTAAATCTGAGATACACAGGTTTTATTTTTAACAAACATAAAAAAAGCAATTGTGTTAGACAGCTCTATTAAGTGTAATTCTCCTCAAAAGAAAATTGTCAAAGTACCTGCATTCAGCATCTTTCCTCACCTCATTTCAGACAGCATACGGATGGATACATGGCACAAATATCTTTATCCGTAATTTAGACAAAAAGCGTTGAGCCTGTCTGCCTTGCTTCAGAAGTGTTTTTTTAGACCACTCATCCACCTTCAATATCAGTGCAGAAGCAAATACTGAAGTCTGAACCTCTGCCACTAAAGGCTGGATTCTTTATGGAGCCTTGTGATGACTCACGGTTGCCCCTTGAACAACAAAATCCACGGGGAAATCCATATGCTAGAGCTCGCTGTCTCCCATGTGGGGGAAAATGATCAAGTTTGGAAAAGGAAATTGCAGTGAAGGAACATGCCATGAAAAGGAAAATGTAATTGTCACAGGACTTGCATCAAGGGACTATTCCAGCCACTGTAATTTACAGCATCCCTGAAATTGTGCTAAATTACCATCTGGATTTACTCTCTGGTTGACTTATCCTGAGAAGGATTATTAAATTTTATTATTTGGGCTTTTAGGGATACTTGGTCACAACCTTAATGGCATAAACTGTGTTTTCATACTTATTGGGGAAAACTATAAGAAAATTACTGCTTGCTTTCTCTTACAGTGGTGGAAATTAATTTCAAAAACTGGAGACTGAAATTACATGCCCCGAAGACCACAGAATTTGTATTGTACTTCAAAAATTGTGAAGCAGTGAGGCACAGAGAATTTCTGCATCAGACTGACAATCACCCACAATATCTTGGAGTCACAGGGACGGAACATTCAGTCATGTTTGCTGTCTGGAAAATATCAATAAAAAAAGAGAGCTTAGGTAAATATCATTCACAAGCCAGCTGGCACTAAGTAGGACACCCATATACACCCTTAGGATTTCAATGCAAACTCTGACCCTGTCTCCAGCAGGAAGGCATCTGCTTCTTTGATATGAAAGCCCATATATGGGATTCCCAAGCATCAAAATTGTAATGCTTTGATAGTGACAAGTGGCATATTATACCTGCTTCAATTACCCAGCTTTCGTTATTGCTGACTACTGGACCAGAAAATATCATACATGAAATACCTGCATTATTGAGGTATCAAAAAAATGAGGGATAATAGATATATTTTGCTATAAAATGCTCTAAAACACATGACACATAGGTCTTTCAAGCATATGCCTCATTTTTGGTTGCAATAAAGAATTTCTGAATTGATGGTGTTGAACACGGGCAGCATAGCGTGGAACAAGTCTTTTGGAGCACATTTCTGGGCACATCAAGGGAAAGAAGATGATCAGGAACAGTCAGCATGGGTTTACCAAGGGTAAATAATGCTTGACCAACCTGACTGTTCTCTGTGATAAGATGTCTAGATTTGCGGACAAGAGGAGAGCTGTGGTTGCCATTTACCTTGACTTTAGCAAGAATTTTGACACTGTCTCCCACTGGAGTCTTGTAGCCCAGTTAGGACCTTACGGTCTGCATAGGGGAACAATTAGATGAGTAAAAAAAACCAGCTGGCCGGCTGGAGGGGTTCAGAGAGTAGCAATTAATGGTCATTCTCTACCTGGATGGAGTAGACCACCTGGCAGGGGTCTAGATGCCAAAGTGGTGCCTCAGGGAACTGTACTGGGACCTTTCCTGTGTAACATCTTCATCATTGTCCACTCACCTCCTCCAACGATGAGGAAGAGATGATGGAGCTCAGCAAATTTGCAGATGACGATAAATGAGGGACCAGCCGATACTCCCCATGGCAGGGTGGGCAGGGATGCCATTCGGAAGGACCTAGACATGCTGGAGGAATGGGCCAACAGGAACATCATGAAATTCAGCAAGGATAAATGCAAAGTCCTGCACCTGAGAGAAAATAACACCTTGCAACAACAAAATAGGCTGGGTACTGACGTGCTGGGGAGCACCTCTGCCAAAAAGGACCCGGGGCTCCACATAAACAGCAAGCTGAGCGTGTGTCGGCAAGGTGCCCTCGCAGCAAAGACAGACAACATCGTGGGCTATATCAACAGGAGCACAACCAGTAGATCAAAGAAAGTGATTATCCCCCTTCACTTGGAAGATTTTAGACTGCATCTAGAATACCCTATCCAATTTTGGGCCTCCCAGTTCAGGAAAGACAGCAACGAAGTGAAGAAAATCCAGCAGAGGCCTGTGAGGATGCTCAGGAGGCTGAAGCAGTGGTCCTACAAGAAAAGACTGAGGAACAGGGCTTATTCAGCCTGGAGAAGAGCCAACTTCTGGAGGACTGAACAGCAGCTTTCCAATACCTGTGAAGAGGTCCTCAAGGTGACAGAGCCAGGCTGTCTGCAGTGCTGCATGGCAGTAGGATGAAAGGAAACAGGTATCTGTCTCTGATGATATTATTTCTAGAATATGTGCTTTTGCAGGAAACATGAAAGGAATTAATCCTCAGGTTTTATTGAATGGGTGAGAAACCTTTGCATGGCTTTATAATCTGTCATGCATTTTTAAACGCTGTACTCAGGGGATTCCTGACAGAACTCCCACAGGCTGAAGATGTCCCAAGGATTAAGAAATTTTTTAAGTATCTTGGAAACACCTTTTTTTTTTTTCTTTGTCCCCTAATCCACAGTGCATAAAGTTTGTCTCTAGGTGAGGATATGATCCACAGTTATTACATAGATCTTACAGTGGTATAAACTACCAATTTTTAGCAAAAGAATTGCTTTCCATGGTCACGTCGTATTTCCTCAGTATAATATTTGCAAAAACATGCTTTAGGAATCATTCATCAATACACTTTCTCAGCAGAGGTTTACCTAAATAGTCTGCTTTCTTATAACTATTTCTGGTTTGGGAGGAAATAAGCTCTGAGGTCTCCAGGATTAGCATGCAAATTATTATTTTCACTTTCAAGTTTCGGTCCTTGCTTGCTCATGTTACACTGTTTTCCAGCTGTGAAGGGGCATTTCCTTCACCAGCCACCAAGCTGAGAGAGTTAAGATGCAAACTGTAACATTTGAGAAGAAAGCAGAATCATTTCAAAGCTCAGAGACTCTCTTACCCTTTCTCTCACACTTTGAGTTTGGCAGGAAAAATGTAGGCTTATTTGCAGTTTGTTAAGCTAGGGTCATGTCCACTATGTCCAAAGAACCACTTATCTGAGATCAAGTCACAGCAAAATAAGCACCACAAGTAGAGACTTTTCATTATTTGGAATTTAACAACAGTTACGTGATAGCAAAAGGAGAGGCCAGGGAAAAACAAATCTAGTGATTTTTACTTACCTTCTACACGTGCAACCACACCAACTGGGTGAATTAAGTGTTTAAATAAAGGACCGTAATAGGCATTATATCTCTTAGATTTCACAATTCTGAAATAAATGAGGGTTCTTCGATCAGATGTCTGAAATCCACTCTTCATTGTAGACAGGAAGCACAAATGAGGCGTAAGTGGAAGAGGACATCCCCTCTCTGCAGAGGAGAAGGTTTAATCAAAGGCAAGCATCTCTCAAACAGATGTCCAAAACACTGCTGTGGACGATTTTTTTGTATAATACTATTCCTTCTGTATGCTGTATGCATATTATATCATAAATGGTAGCTACTCCATAATTAATATAAGTTCATAATTATAAGGTTGCATCAATGCAGTACTGGAAATTTAAACCAAGGTGGCAGGAAAACAAAAAACCACAGAACATTATAAAGCAAAAGGCTACTTTTTTAAATCTTTTGCTTTCAAAAAACCAGTTGGTTTAGGGGGTTTTTTTTTGATCTTCAAAGACGACAACGGTTTTTCAGTCATGACCCTTGGGTGCTTACAAGAAGCTGCGCTGTTCTACTCCTGGTTAGAATCTCATAGCTAGTGTTGCCTCATCTACACTAGTAAATAAAATGGACAAGAACCTATCTGGCACAGTACGTCTCATGCCTGTATAGTTAATTTCTTTTACCTTCTGAAACAGAAAGGTTACAGCTAAAATACCCGTTGTAGATAGTATAGTCCCTAACTCATGCTCGTCCTCAGACTGAGTCTGGGAATTGTCTGGGAGATTCTTCATTGTCACAAGACGAGACCATGCCAAGAACTGTGCTTCTAACTTAGCAACTGTGGGAAACAGTCCAAGACCATGCCTTGGCACTGTTTTGTTTATCACTAAGAAGCAGCTGATGAGCTTAAGTGCATAAAGGCACAATAACAAAAGGAACATATACCATTTTCTTAATCTTTCTTGAGAAAAAAACATTAATAAATATTGTGGCCTATGTTATCAGGACAGGCCTGTGAACTTCTTACTGAACTGATGGGTACAGGCTGAAGGGGTCAAAGATCATATCTTATTTTGAACTGAACTATATTGATGTAATTTCAATTATTTGAGAAAAGTTATTCTTAATCTGCTTGGATAATATAAAGAAAATAATCCTATCCAGTTATCCAGCCTTTTATAAAGAACAATATCTAATTTCTTACCTTGCTATATTATTCTGATATTCAATTTTGTCTTTTCCCCTGTTAATGTGCCTCTCTCTGATCTGTTATCAATGGATACTGGAAACCTGGTTCTCCTTTAATTGATTTCTATCACAACTTCGTTACACATATCTAACAAACTTTCCACAGTACCAAGCATATTGTGTTATAAATTTCCAGCTGAGAAACCAAAATATGTTTCTAGAGTGTCAGATAGCATCTTCCTTAAGCTATAAATATAAAATATCTTAAGACATTTCTAAGCAACCATTTTGTCACCCACAGGACAATAGCAGGAGAAATTCACTCCCTGTGAGATTTCACAAAATCTAGAAAATTCTGCGTTTTCAGTCATGCTGTTGCACATCATGCAACGTAAAAGCTGTGCACAAGGTACCTCTGGGAAGCTATTAGCTCACACACTCTGAGCTGCTTTGTCTAAAAATTGTTCTTACACGTGCCTGAAGAATTCTGGTCCATTGAGCTGATGCATGTTGAACATGTAAAACAATTAAATTCTTATGCCTTCACACTGAACAAATCTTTTAAATACTTTTTGTCTGAAACTCCTCTTAGTTGGACCAGCTGCTGTCCCACAATTTCACTGTACATCTCCCAGGTTGACACTGGCAGAAGTGCAAGAGGGATTTATCTGGCTCTATGGACTAAATTTTCTTCTATAGTCAATGAAATGTGGGACAGTACATGTTGCTGAAAACTTTAACCTGGAGTACTTCAAAAGATAATTAATTATCTGATTGACAAAGTCTTATCTATACTTATAGATCATAATCATTGTTCCAGAACCAAGTGCTAAATTGGAGGAACACCCTTAATGCAGAGAACAGTCCGGCTACAAAGTGCAAACCAGCTGCAGATGCATTAAAACAAGCTGATTTATGCTCTTCTAATTGGAGTCCAACCCTGCTGCTCTTCCCTACAGTAGCTGGGACTTGGATCAATTGACTCCTCCAAACCCAGGTGGCCTTTATCAAATCTCTTAGCACTATCTGTCGGGCACTTCTAATCATATTAGTGATTTCCCATCATATAACATCAGTAATTGTATTATTAGACTTGGGGTTTTTTTCCCAATCTGATATAAGATTACTTCTGCATGTTAATAACTTTTCTACCATGAGACTTTAATGAAGCAGAATATCAATGAGATGTGATGGGGTGGAAAACTGTTAGTGATATAAAAGATGTTCACATTCTAGAATAGACATGTTCTGCACTATTAGTAAAGGTTTTCTTATAATGAGCAAAGGTCTCTCTCCTTTTTCTTCTTTCATTTCCCTCGATGTGGGACAACTGTAAAACTTTATTTACAATTCATATGGAGAATGATTAAATAGCTTTCATTCTCTGTGTGTTGAACAGCACTGCAAATCACAAAGGCATTCACTTGGTAAGAAGAAATTACAGTGATATTGTCTCATCCTCAGCATCATTTGTTACTTTAAAAAACATAAGAAAGTATGTCAAATTGTGGCAGAGACTGTAGTTTTATCTAAAATAAACTTATTAAAGAAGACAGATTTTTTTATTAACAAGTCAGAAACCAAATGATTAAACAGCTTTCTCTCTCTCTGAATACCAAATAGAAATCAATGTACATTATACAGCAGTGGCAGCTGAGATTGCAGAAGATCCAAGGACAGCATAAAGACTGTGATTTACTGAAAATATTTCACCAGGGCAACAGCCGTAAGATGAAGTCTAGTTTGCCCACAGAATGTATTCCCTTGCTCTTTTCAATATGAATTTAGAAAACTTACTTGCATAAACTGTAAAGAGGTGGTAGTCTTGTTACAAATCCATAACTGTCGAGCTAAAAAGAACTGTTTCTACATCCTAAGCAGGTGCTCTAGAAAGCCTTTTGAAACATCATGTATTGCTGCTCAACGGCACGCAATGTTAACAATTTTTTTTATTGCTGGTTGTGACAATTACAGCAATAGAAAATGTAACTGCGGAACGCTGTGTTTCTGTAACCTCCTTGCAACACTCAAGAGAAAACAGGATAAAAAGTCTATGTTCACCCAGTGATTCACCCACAGTGATTCACAACATGTCAGCTTCATGGAGATCTTCACGGATAGAGCGTACAGAGAATCTGGATCTACCCATCCAACTAATTAAAGGATGATTTCCATTTAACATTACTATCAAAGGACCTATAACATAAAGTAGCACATGTGACAGCTAAAGCACTTCAATAAAGCATGCAGGTTTTTCGATTTCTTATAGCTGTCTTTATCGCAAAGATTCCAAACTGAACACAAGAATTAATTTTCCCAAAACAAAAATATGAAATTTTTACATAGTTTCACAAGTTATCCTTGGTCTCCTTTTTCATTAGCTGGCTATAACCTGGTAGAACTGAAAAAAACAGAAAAATGCAGGGCATAGTGGCTGAAATTCAAGTGGCAGAGGTATGTCACAGAAATAAAAAGATTCTGGATGATATATACTAAGCACCATGAAATAAATAATTTTAAAAAAATCAACAAATTATTAGAAATCATATTCATTCCATTACTTCAACTTTAGTGATATAATTAGAAAGTATTCAGCATTATTTTTTAGCATACTAAACAACAACATAAAACAACATCACACAGAGAAACCAATGCTTTTCTGAGCGGTTTGGGGAAAAGATTAATGCACATCATACAGCTAATATACCTTCCACTAGGCAGTACCTGTGTTTGTGAGCCTAACAGAAGTAAATCTAGAGAAGCCCTGGATAAAATAATTGTACTGTAGGTGACAATTGGGTAGGAAATATTATGGCTGTAGACAGACATAAAGACAAGTTCCATCCTGATTTATAGTATGTAAAATTGTCCCGGCTACGATGGAGAACACTTATAATAAGTCAATGCAGTTTATAGGTGATGCAAAGCAGAACAAATGCTTGCTAGGTCTAAGTGATAGATTTTATTGAGGTAAAAATGCAAATCCAGAGAGCATGCAAACACTCAAGAAAATGTATTTAAGCTGCAATTATTTATATTGTGCAAAGATAAAAAGTTTACTAGGTATGTCCCTGATTCTTTCTCAACTCTTTTAAAACAATGTATTCACCATCTGAAGTTGAGTGAATACTTCCAGGCTGTGTCTACACTAGTTTAGAGAAACGGGTGAGGGATTACCCTCCGGCTCTGGGGTAACCCACAACAGCATGGTTCGCGTCCCTGTGGCTGAACTGCCTTATTTCCCAAATCAGGGTAATCGCATCTAAACTGCATACTATGAAATGGCCTTAGTCAGTGGCTGGGCATTTTTTGGGACAGTGCTACTTGGTCTAAGCCACCTCTGCTAGGAAACACACTTTAATGGTATGGATGATTTGGGGCAGTTCCCTTAGTACTGTGGATGACACCTTACAGCTCAGTTTGTTGTAAGTCTGTACCAGTCTGTATCACACACTATAACCGGTTGGAATGGGGAAAAGTAAATTTGGCTTTAAACAAAAGTGTATTTCAGGCAGCAGGTAGACTTTACAGCTTTTACTTGCAACTAGGAGCTAGCTAACTATTTTCCTCAAAAGTTTAGTGGGGTTCTTATGGTGTATCAGAGTTTATGGTACCCTTTCAGAACTTATAGATATATTACAGCACAGGTACAATATAATTTCATAAATGGGCATACCAGGTCTTATCCTGTCATGGCAGCCCACAGTAATTCCCAGTGACGGTCATGGAATTTGCATTCATATCTTGCAGTGGGAGAAGAGGGTTTTGTAATGTCAAATGATATCAGAATTCTTAGTAACTTAGGATATCCTCTCTAATTGTCAAAGGCTATCATAATCTATTTTATTACAGTGCATAGCCAAATAATTTCAAAAGGTTAGCCCCCCTCCTGTAAACTATAGCCATAATTTCTCTAATGCTCCTTTTGTTTCTAAGCACCTCATCCTATTAACGTCCAGGTAATCCCATCTTGTTCTGTATTTTTAATAGTTACATCTACTCTACACAGAGACTATGTCCAAAACTTGTAGTTAGTTAATCATAATCATGAAAAAGTTCAATATGTTTCTAATGAAAGTTTCAAACAAAAATGTGGAGCCTTGAAGAAATGGGATTATCTGGTGATATTTGTTTGGTTTGCACTACATACTATGAGAGCATAGGAAAAGCAATTGGAGGAAAGGCCAGACATGGGACTCATTCCTAGAAGAATACGTATGAGGAGGACCTCATTATTTTATTTGATATTTGACTAGATAGGACTGTCACCGGCTAGAATTTCTCCCAAGGCAGATGATGACTTATGGAGACATCATTCACATTATTAGATGAATGTTTAATATTATTTTAGGGTTAGGAATAGTGAAGGATTCATCCTCTTAAACTTTGTCAGAGAACTCTCTTTGCAGTTACAGCAACAATGTAACTGTTTAGACCAAAATGCTTGCACTACCTAGAAAATCATTTTAGTGTTTTTATATATAGATACATAAGAATATAGTTAACAGACAACTACGGATAAGTTAAAATATATTTGGGGACACACAGAAAGGGGCTTTATATTGTAATAATTATGAATCCCTACACTTTCCAGGTAAAATAAAAATCCACTAAAAACTTTTGCTGAGCAAGTCAAACAAAAGTAAAATTCATAGTCTGAAAAAGACAAGACAGGTAGAACACGCATAGGAAAATGAGACAAAATAAAACACTTACTTATCCAGAACACGCTGCAAGCCAGATGTGTGCAACAAGCTTATACAATGAAGCCAGCGTTAGCTGTTACTCAGGATGCCTAGAATCCATATTAGAGAAATATTGGGAAAAAAAAATTTAAATGGGAGCTCTATGATTTCAGAATTTGGAGAACGTAGTAAATGTGTCCGGCTTAAGGACTCTGTGTAGCGATGGGAGAAATTTGAGAGAGGGTGACTGCAGACATGGAAGGCACAATTGAACCAAATAACAACATTTTTAACAAGTTAAAAAGAATTTCTTTTAGAGTCTGCCACATTCCAGTGTTCTTTCTCAATACATGAAACACACTACTGAACTGGCGGATGTTAGCACAACAAGACTATATACAGCTAAGAGGACTGAATTGTAAAGGGGAACAGAGAAATTAGCGTACAAAACATGGCTAAGTGGTGACAGAAAGGTGTGAGAAAATGTGATAAGAAATGATTAGACCAGACCACCAATCTATAAAATCCTGAATTAGTAAAGGAAAAAAAAAAGAGTAGGTTAAAATTGAAAAAAAACCAAAGTGCAACATGAGGTCTATTACACTAAAATATTAGCCAGTTAATCTAAAACTAAAAAAAAGTACTTGAGAACATGGGTTCTCATGATGCCGGTGCTCGGTCACTCTCACAGTAAAAACGCATTTCCTGACGTTCAGATGGAACCTCCTGTGTTTCAGTTTGGACAGGACCATCCGCTGGGACAAAGTCACTGCAACCAGTTCTCAAAAGACAGTAGATATACATCCAGTCTGTTCTGCTGGGATTTTTTTTCCTCAATAGTAGTTAAAATATTCAGGACAACATCATGCTGTGTAGAACTACATTTCCATCAGAAAAGGGAGAAAAGGGCTCTCCTGACTCAGATTCATAGAAAGCACTTCTCAGCACGATCTTCTGTTGTTCATAATAACTACTATGTTGTGAAGACTAATGTCTGCACTCAAACACCTTCCTTTTTGTGAGGAGAAGCTCGTGCTGCTGATGGTAGTAGCTCTGTGGACTGTGCTCCTGTAAGAGATCAAGGTTCATAAGGTCAAGCCGCTATGAGTTCTCCATCCAGCTCTTATGTGATCCTCCTGCGAGGTGAGAGCAATGCAAGCCCAGAACAACCGTATTAGCTGCTGGGAAGATGGAAGCTAACTGACTTAAATGCAGAGATACACCTTCTATTGTTTGGTAAACACTATGCCTGCATCTCCATAGTCTCTAATGGTCTCGCTAACAGAAAAAGGCTTCCAGTTTACTTGTAGGAAGTTCAAAACATTTCAGTTTATAAAAACAGATCATAAGAAACTTGACAGCCAATGGAAGTTGTGCAATCTTTGATTATGATTGGTTTCACGGCTCATACGACCTCACTCTTTCTTCCTTCCTCCCTCTGCTTCGGTTTTATGGGGTGGAAATTGTGTTTTGTTTCTCTCCACTCTTCTAGGATTTCAGATTGGCTGAAATGAAAGAGGGACAGCAATGTAAGTTTGGATGACTAGAGAAACACCAGTGATACGAAAGAGGCTTTTAGGTGGATCCTGATATCTGTTCTGCTTTCTAAAAAGGAAAAAATAAAGAAAATATGTTCTCACACTCATCTTCTGGCATATGTGGAAACAGTTATTAATTTTATATGCTTTAATCACAGTAAAACATACATTCTGGATATGTAGTTATGGACAGGACCAGACAGAAGGACCAAGTCGCTGCAGCTAATTGTCAGAAGAAAGTATGTCTTACTGTTGATCCATCTTCAGAGTTTGTCCTGTTTCTGTTGAGGATTCACAAAAGGACAAGAGACATTTCAATAACAGTTAAGTAGTTAAGAACAAAGCTTCTAGGTTTGTAAGATTTTAGGCAAGAAAGAAAATAATGCTGTCCAGCTCTTAACATAGTTTAGTATTTAATATACTGCCCTTTTTGTTTGTTCAGTCAACAAAAATTAATATTAATGAACTTGATGTCAGGTACAATGATGTAACACTTAAATACCACGATAATCTTAATGGATCCAGGAACCTATGGGAATAAAAATAGTTGCTATTCACGGCTACAGTCTTTGCTTTTTTTCTTGGATCAAAATAAGATTCAAGGGTTACATACAATCACTTTTTCATTGTTGCATTGATCATTTAATACAAACGCTTCTCCTGAAAATTGGGCCGTTTTCCAGACATTGTAAATTAATCTTCCAGCTCCACAATTAAAGACATCACGCTGATGAATGAGGTAGTAATGCTGATTTACATTCAGCAGTTATGGGGCTCAAAGATATGATATGCAATATCTTTGCCTCCTCAGCAGAAGCAGCAGGCAGTCTCTGAAAACCATTGTCCGCCAGGTTTCTGTGTTATCACTCTCGCTGAAAAACCTGTAATGCTTCAGATAGCAGGGAATTTGCTAATACTAGAAATAGTTTCCTTCTTTATTACCTGTTATAAAAGCAAATGAAATGCTTATTGATGACATCAAACTGATGGTCTTGAAGACAGATTATTTATTTTACTCAGAGGATTGTAACATCAGAGGCAGAACCTGGACAAGTTTTCTTTCCTGCTACAGCAAATCAGCCTTGGCCAGAAACAGCTATTCTGAAAAGGATGGAACGTATTCATCTTCAGCCCTATTCAGTTCTGGATCTCACTATAGAAACTGCCAACAAACGTATTAATTAGAGTCTAATTCTGTAGATGCTGCTGCCGCCATTGGAATAGAGGCCTGAGAACTTGACAAGTGTCTATCATTTGAAACAAAATGATGGAAATGTTCCAAGAACAGGCACACGAGAACCTATAATGAATGTGTAAGGGCTTTCAGCTGTGACTTCTCCTTTTAGGGTAAGTCTCTTTACCATTTAGAGTGGAGATCTGCTGCGTTTTTAAAAAACATCTGGCAGCTTCCAGATTTGAATCAGAGTACACGGAGGGTGGTGGGAAGCAGGATGAAGAGGAGACTCCTACATCCTCTAGGTCAGAGTGGGGATTTACCCAAGCGTAGCTGTGGGTGGATTTCAGAGAGAGATGGGAAAACGAGACAGATGTCAGAACAAGTTGCTGGCAGGGATTTTTTCCTGTTTCTCCTCACCTGGGACCAAGACCTTTCAGTTCCAAGTCTGTTTGAGCAGAAGGAGAAGGAAACTCTTGCCAAGCCAGGCTGATCCTGGAAGGACAGGCAGCAGAATTGGGGAGAAAGGTGCAAATGAGTCAATTTTTCACAACCAGCTACGCTTTTAACAGCTGCTTCAAACAAAGGCACTGCAAATGCTTTTACTGAGAAAAAAAAAAAAACAACATGCAAACCAAACCAGATGTCCGCTAATCTGAGCAACCTGATCTAGTTGAAGATGTCGCTGCTCATTGCAGGTGGGTTGGACTAGTTGACCTTTAAAGGTCCCTTCCAACCCAACCCATTCTATGGTTCTATGATTCTAATGTATTAGTTACTTGAAAAGTGCTTGGTATGTGGTTTAGCTACATAGAACTTATGCTGTGACTGCTCACATACTCTCTCTGTCAGATATTCAGCATTTATTTTCTGATAGCTATGTTATGTGATTCATCATCTAAGTCTATGGTCTTTATAAACTTCCAGATTAAATAACCAGCCTTTCTTGAAACTAGGAAAGAGCAAAGAATAAATTTATGGTTTAGTAATTATGTATGTAGAACACGTGGAACTTCAAAGAGTTACAAAAATTTTTAATGAATTCCTCAGAGTTATAAAAAGTCCGTAAGTAAAATCAGAACTCCCAATGAATGAACACTGTGCTTTTGCTTGGAAAAAAAAAAAAATACAGGTGTAACTGATATAACTCAGTGAAGTTAGGAACATGCTATGTTAACAGTGAGCCTCAGTTTTTCCTGCCATGTGCAGTACACCTTCCCTTGTGCTTTTAAATGTCCTTCACCAAAAAAGTGAAGGAAATAGAGAATATTTAAGGATTGTAGGTATTATAATACCAGCATCATATTCAGATGATTAAACCTCTTCTTCACTGAGGTTTAAGATCCTGCTGAATAGCTCATCACTTGTCTGTAGTTAATATACAAAAGGTGCACTTTGATATAATTTTAGAAAGGATAAATGAAACTGTCATAAAGGGGTTTGGTGCTTAAGAACAAGTATTAAGCTAAATGCTCTAAAAATATTTAAAAGAGCTGAAGGTCACTTGCTGACCCTTCCTGTCTAAGCATATACTGCAGTTGGCCTCTGTCTCTTGACAATAAACTCATCAAGAACTGTTGCAATATCCAGATATAATGCTGTCTGCCAATGCTGCTGAAGTTATGGATTTATCACAGGATTTTCCTTATCTTTCCTCGGGTTTAGAGATTTATAACTCCATTAATCATCCTTTAATATTAATGCAGTAAATGTGCCATCATGTACAATGGGATTTAATTACTAGATTTTTTTTCCATTTGTGGAAGGGACAAGTCAGATTATTTTCAATTTTCAGAAAACTACTGCTTTTAGATTAGAGGTCAACATACAAACCTTTGCAGATGTCTAACACTCAGCATTACCCATCATTCCGCTTTCTTATACACAAGGAATACAAAAGAAAATCACAATTAGGCAGGTATTTAGTTCTGCACAGTCTTGCACATCTGCTAAGAAGCACTGACAAGCCAATAGATCTCTCTCATACCCAAATTTCTGTTTCATACTAGATAAATTCAGAGCCTAGGCAAAGCTGTCTATGTATGTCCCTCATTCCTCAAAGGGCCCTGGAGTCAGAGGTTTTGAAAAGCAGCCACTGCTTCCACTAAGATCATTAAGAGATCTTGGCATTTGGTACTTCAGAAAATCAGGAACTTTAATGTGGGGCTTTTGTGAGGCACAAGTGCTACAGGGATTCTTGAACAGCACCTTTGAACTGGTTAATTCTTCTGGGGTGAATTTTGCTCTCAGTATGTGGTAATTAGATTCTTAATGCTAGTATGCATATAAAAATATATTACAGATCAATGCACGGGGATGAATTTCACTCCCTATGCATGATGAATCTTAATTGCATTCTCCTCCGAGTCTTAGATCTCCCCACAGGAGAGCCGCAATCACTCACTCAGATTGGAGAAAGGAGCACTTTTCTGAATGGGTTTCATAGCAACAAAATCCTTTTAGATCCAGTCAATAATGCTGCCACATACTGGCCTAATGAAATACAATTTTGCATAAACAAGACGGCACATTTTAGGCAATATGTTATGTTCAGTTGTAAGGGAACACGGGTCACGATACGTGGCAGTTATTCTTTGCTTTGCATCTTCAAAGTACTTCAGAAGCAAACTAATTAATCCTCTAAGTAAGTAATACTAATTATTTAGTAGATGATAATTATGGTAGTCTGTTGCTTTAAACTAATTAGTTGTAAATGTTTTCATGATATACTATAATGTTTTATATGCAACTGTTACGGTCTGCTGCATTATAATGTGTATCTTATGATGTTTATTCCAAAATGGTCGGCTGCGCATTTATACGACAGGTCACAACCTTTAACGGATGATCAGATGAAAGCACACACAGGCTAAAGGACTAGGTTCACACCAGGACTTGTGTGCTGGGATTGCCATTACACTAACTGGAATCCAGAGCAAAGAGTAAAGTATTTCGTCCTCCTTACACCATGCACGGAAACAGCGAGGACTTCAAAATCAGGGGCTTGAGCTAAGGGTGATAACGCACACTCAGGGCTCAACGCACCTCAGCAGCTGTGCTAGGGTGACCGAAAAATGACAACTGCAGCCCTGTATGTGCTGTTTACGAATGGTGGGTAGGGCATAAATCAGCTGTAGGACTTAAAGACATATATTCATGTGAGCTTGCTTGCTTTTCCTTAAATCCAGGAAGGGCAATTGACTTGGGTCCATAAGTAAAGAAAGAGAGACTCACAAAGCAGTAATAGGTATGAACAGTCATCTGAGACTGAGAAGAAATGAGAACATCCTATGCTGCAAGAGGGAGGGCACTCTCTTGAGTGACTGGAGATATGGGCTACAACCCTCTTCGGAAAAGGGGAATCAAACTGGGTCTCCCACATGCAGAAGGGATGCTCTTGCCCTGACGCCTTGTGTGCGTGCTTTCGGCAGAGCTTTTCCAACAGATTTCATCAAGTGTTTTCTACGGCTGAGGTGGGCACTAAAATGCCCCGTTTGTGAAACACAGCAAGGCTTAGGGCTGAGGAAGGCACTGTGCTGCCCACGCTGCCAGGACCGAAAAATGCCTAAGCACGTGCTGGAGACACTGGCATCTTTTTGCCTCTGACAGTAAACAGCTTAGCACCATTTCAATGGCAGTAGTACTTCAACAGCACAACAAAGCAAAGTTTTAGCTTTAGAATGTGTTTCAAGTAAGAAAAGCACTGCGTCAGAAATTACTTCATAGGGCTCCGTGTTTTGTTCTCCCCCCAGTGACTCTACAGCAAATCCAAGAGGCTTGCAAAACAAATGATTTTTCTAAATGTCATCTCTAGCATACAGAATCCCCAAGATCTGAAAGTCAGCCTGCACTCATTGTACTTCTTGCACCATTACAAATAATAATTTTGCAGTCCAAATCTGAAATTGCAATTTTTGACAGAATGGAATTCAGCTCAGCTCTCTACAAAATCACTGGTTTAGTACCAACTATAATAAAAAGTTGGATTTCCACTGCAAATTAAACATAAAAAGTCAAAGACCACCAGGCTACTTTTTTTTTTTTTTTAAACATACACACATTTTGAGCATTCCTCTTCAAACACAGACATTCACCTTTTAACTTAGTCCAACATAAAAGAATTGTCATGAAAATAAATTAATGTAAGGCTGAAGCCAGAACTGTTGCTTACTATATATATATATATTTATAAAAGTACAAAGGGGATGATTCACTGAGTTCACAGTCAGGCATTGCAATGCTTCTTTCACACATTACAGCCTTTAAGGTTAGAAAAACCCATTTTAACTATGTATTCTAACCTCCTGTTTAGCACTAGCTGATTTTCATGCACTCATTCCAGCTTCACAGTCCAACAGCTGGATTTGAACAAGACATTTTCTTTCAGATATATAACCAGTCTTCATTGTATTATTTCCCAGTGATGAAAAAATACATCAGAACTCTTCGTAAACTGCTCCCATTTTTAATTATCCTTACCATTTAAAATATACACAGAATAACATTCTCAAAATTCTCTCTTGACTTTTAGCCTTTTGTTTTTCCTGGACTTTTCTGCCTGACCAAAAAGCCTTTTCTTACCAAATTTTGTGCTTTAATTATATTACTGTCCTTTAAGTCTTTATAAATAGAGTTCTGTACCAATCCATCCATTATTTTGCCAGAGATCACATTGTGAGATGACTGTCCTTTAACTTAAACAAACAAAACTATCATGGTACTACCTTGATTCTAATCCTTGAAATGTCTGCGTTTTTCTAATATGTATAGAAAAATCAATTTTAACAATCCAGAAAGCCATTTTGCTAGCTGTTTTAAAACTAATTTGATGAAGGTTAAGTTTTCAGAGTTCAATTTATGGAGTTAGTCTTGTAAGAGAAAGCGTGTCATCACCATTTTAAAATATAAATATATATTTTTATATAAATATATTTATAATATTACATATATATACCTATATATAATCTGTAACGGTATTTTAGAATTTGTACCATGGAGATTAATGGGACTTTTACAGCCACAGCTCTACTGTAAGCTGAGTACAGATGTTTAAGTGACACATAGATATTACCTACAAACAATGCTTTTGGGTGATTCTTTATTATTTTATTGTTTTTCCAAAATGTCCTATTCAATATTTTTCAACACTTATCAGCATGTCTGTAATGCTGTACGTTACCTGGAGCTCTATCAGTGGACTCTGTCAACTGAACATTTTCAGAGAAAAGTTTTAGATCACTGTAGTAGCTTTTAAGAGGCCCTGTAAATTACTGTTCTAGTCATATAGTAAAACTAAATCAGAGTTACAAAGTACCATCAGATGTCTTCCGGTAATTATTCACTTAAGGTCACGAACATTGGCATGCGTAGCTTTCCCGAGTACCCGCTGGCAAAATGGAAAAGTTATCTTTGCCTACCTACTTTAAAACACAGTTCAATTAACTTAGTTTAAGTGAAATGTAAAGTCAAATTCAAATGTGATTTCAGTGGAGTTCTGTAAGTAGTCAGTCAGTCAAAAATTTGGACCTTACTTATCCTCTAGATGTGTTCTGTGAAGGTGCATAAAGCATACTGTTATGCTGACTGTGTTGGCCTGAATATTTAGTTCTCCAATGAGCTGCTGCACCCTGAGGAGAAATTAGCATTCAAAACATATCTGAAATTCCAAAACCATGCTTCTAAGTATCCTTCTGGACTTTTTCAGATTATCTCCTCATTAGAGGAGTGTAAAGAATAGGCTGTGCATTTTAAATTTCTCTACTGAAGAAACACATTATAGAGAAACTTGGTTTTCCTCCAGATCCTGACCGACATTTGGACAGTGGTCCTCAATGAGATAACTGAACCGTGTGAAAGCAGGTGAAAGAGCCTGTAAAATAAGCAAAGAATTTGCTTTTAAATGGACAAAAATTATTTTCCCAGACATAAGAAAACTTTGAGTAAGTGTGAATTACACAGTTCATATTTTCATATTTAGGAAGAGATTTTTTTCTTCAAGGTACCCTTATGGAAAAAAAATCTACTGAATCTAATACTGTTGAATCCAGTTGGATGATACACATTTTAATAGTGTTCTACAGCTATTCCTCACCCCCCCACACCCAACGTACATTTTATACAGAACAATGAGTTTTCACACAAGCTTTATTCTTGTTATTTCAGGGTTTCTCTTTGACAAGTTCACTTCTGTTGGATGCTCAGATAGCAGTGGGAAGCCAAGAGAACATTTTGTCTCTTATCTAGCAAGAAAATTGAGACTGCCTTTCCAAAACAATCCTCTTTATAATAAACCATATTTTTCTTTGTCACAACAGGATTAAAGCTATTGTGTTAATTCTGCATAATATATAGGAGAGTTTTTCAGCAGGCAATTTCTTCTTCAGGCACAGTGAAATTTTGTCCTTGAATTTCACATCCCACACAAGCACTGTTTCTATCAAATAAACATTTTTTTTCCTCAGCAGTTTTGAAAGTAGTTTCTTCCTCTTATTCCATGCACACGTTCTATAATCTAGCTTCATCCTCTTGTGTGTCAAACGCTGAAGCCTCTTGCCTTTGCTACTTATTTTCCTTATTTTGTTCAAATTGCAGCTCTTCCATTCCCATCAAATCATCCTTTCACCTTGACTTGTCTGAGTGTCTTCAAGGCTTTCTGACACTTCCTATATCAGTATCAAACTCCTCATATTTATCTGAAAAGTTATATGTAGACCTAGTGACTTAAACATCTCAGCTTTCATGTCTTACTGACATCCTCCATATTCTTTATCTCCATAGTCCTTTTTCCCCCCTCTGCCATTGTTGTTACTAGCTTCCTTACACTTGAACTATCAACCTTTTTCCTAGAAAAGTACTTTCATCTTTGTTCTTCCAAGTTCCTCATCAAATACACTTTTTCAAATTTCCTAGCACAGAAATTCCCTCAATAGATAGTGAGAAGTACTGTCTATTCCTGTGCTTCACCATAAAAGACATAAAAGAAACTTCATGATCTCTTTTCACTAGAAGGATTATCTTCTTTTAAGACTAGTTTTCTCTTTCTCCATGATCTGTTCCCACCATGTTCTATTGCCATTCTCTATGTAATAAGTTTATAAATTTAAGCCTAATATTTTTAAATACATGAGGTGCAAAACACTTTTTTTTTTTTTACTACCTCAAAATTTCCCTGGAGAAGTATGGGTTTTTTTCTGAACAAAAGACTATCTGAGTGTCAGGATTATTTGGCTCTTTCAAATTTCAAGTTCCTATTAGAATTCATTGAGATATTAGAGCTCTTCAAAATAAGCAAAAAGAATTTCATAATAGAAAGTACAGAGAAACTAAATATAAGGTTTTCTCCCATTTACTATAGTAAAGTTTCTTGAGCTTCACTATTACCTTACAAAGAGGACGAATACCCAAAACACAAGCTGAATTTCACAAAAAATCATACAGTTTTAACAATAATAATAGTAGTGCTTCGTTTTCCTTCCACAAATTAAGCTTTCATTCTTTTCATTCCAAGGGAAAGTTACAGTTCTTTATAAACCTGAAAAGAATTTATTTTGACAGTGCAACAAAAAGAATGCTGACAACAAATTTGAACTGCTCGATATAGCTGCTGTTTTATAATAAATATTGTGTCACAATCACCATACATCCAAACCCACGGAAGCCTCAGCTGAGCCTTGAATTGGTATAGAAAAACATGAAAAAAAGAAAAAAAAAAACCCCCCGAATCTTTAATTGTTTTCACTATGAAAACTTCCACTTCACATTCTTGGGGTATGACCTTGCAAGGTCAAGGAAGTACATTGCAGGTGTGGGCTGTAAATGCACGGATTATATATGGCTTTACCTGCAACGATGGATTTGTATGGTAACTCTAATAACTGCAGTAGAAATAGCCCATATTTCCAATATTCTGTAGTGTGGCTAGTGGAATTTCTTCATTAAAAATATTACTTTTCAAAAAAAGCTTATTGCTTCAGCAATTCAGCTGAGCTGACCACAACATCACGGTTCTCTACACTGAGTATTACAATTTGTAAGAAATGAGTTGGAGAAATAAACACCTTTCAAGTAGGTCACTAAAACAGACAAACTGAAATTAGATCATTTTCTTTACATGCAGATAGCTCTCTTCCCTAGTCTAGACTGCCTTAATCAATCTGCTCCTTCCAGTCTTTCAGAATCACATTTATCAAAACTCAGTCTCACTCCAAAAGGCTAGGCCAGTAAAACACAATATATTTTTGTAAACTTGGCTCTACAGCTGGCTGCTTTTCACCCTCTTTTTCCCATGTACAGAAATACATTGCAAATCACTGTCTCTCTTTGCCACCTAGCGGGTAGCCTGATTTTACAACTGTCTTTGAGCTACTTCCCTGTAAAAATATGATCATGGCATCCTACATAAACCTAAAACTGGAAAAGTATCTCTAGTGGGCCTTCTGGAAGCATGGTCAATGTATGAAGTATGCCTGTGGTCTAAATTACAGGGAAAGTTACACAAAGGCGGCTTTGAGGTATTGCATTGCTGCTCCAAGGGTAAATGTATTTTTTGAAATAAATCAGAGCTTTTTTCAAATCCTTACATAGCATGTGGTATCTAAGTGTGATTCATTTCTGAAAGAACCAGAAAGTCCTGGCATACTTGCATTGTTAGTATACGTTTGCTTGTAGGTTCCCCTGTTCTGAAGTTATGTTGGCATACCTTCAAGTCTGTCTTTCCTCAAATTATTTTTGCATGCCAAAATTGGTATGGATAAAAATGAGAAAAATTGTTAGAATTTGATTAAAATTTCTTGGCCTTATTATGGAAATTATGATGTTTGCAGATCTATTCATTTAAAGAAAACAAAACCTAATTTAGGTCTTTCCATGTATCAGTTAAAGTCTTTCGCTTTCCGACTGGGCCAACACTAGCCATCAAACCCTGGCAATTGTCGCCAGTGCTGTAAGGATGCAAACAGTAAGAACTCAAGTCCTGAGCTGTTACATCTCCTGCTTGTGCTTTGCTGAGGCACAAGTTAGTCAAGCCAATGGCCATTTTATTTTTCAAATGCCTGGAATTAAACTGCTTGCAAATGGCCCAACATCATGCCAACTGAACCTATGCTATCAGTATTGCAGGCTATTTTTTTTTCTTATTTTTTAAAATTATTTATTTCCTATGCATTTGATCTTTAAGAGACATTACCAAATCACGGCAGAGCTAAAACCACAGATTGTTAACAGCTGAGCATTCTCCGCTTCTGGATGGGCTAACGCACAACACAAGATCAGGTAAGGACACAGATTTGTGAAGCTTGGCCGCAGAGGTTGACCTGGCAGCTTGACTCTCAAGGTTGGCCTCAATTGCTTCAAGACATATCTGCGTGGACTCGGCCAGTACAGAAGCGTGAATGCAGTGGGACCACTGTTCCTTGTGAACTATACATTCAAAACTATGAAGATCAAAAGAATCATGAGATCTTTTGGGTGTCAGAGTATATAACTACTAGAAGAGACTGACTTCAGGGACTAAAGAAATGTATTAATCAGGAATTCGTACTATTATTTGCAACTAGTACTTGAACCTGTAGTATATCAATAAACAGCAACGTTAAAGATTTACAGAAACTCTGCTATATGCAATAAATAAAACTCTAGTTTGTGCAAAAGTTTACAGACACGAGGCAAATAAAAGCAAGCATCTACTGCCAAGTGGTGAATATTCAAGAGAGCCTGAGTTAAATGCTTTATATATCTCTACTCTCTACCATTCAGAATGGATGTCAGAACCTTAGCTATTTGTTACCAGTCTTCTTAAATCAAGTCAATAGAGTTTGGCATATTCTATAAGAGGTACTCAAATGTGCTCTGTTATTGCTTGTACTGTAACAGGTAAACAGGGTAACACAGCTCTCTCATCTGCTAGCTAACATGAAGCATCATGACATTTTTCAGGCTGTTACACACAAAGAAAATTACCCATGTCCTCATGTCCCCCTCCTACAGAACAGATTTATTTAAACAGAAATATCTTCTCCAAATTTCCATCTTGACTTAATATCCTTCTGATGCTGCATTTTCTCTAGAAGAGGAAATCAAGCAGTCATTCTTAATTCTTAAAATTTGATAGAGATGGAAATGGTGATTCATAACTTTGTCAGCTCTGTATCAGCTCTTGGGTTTGGTACTTTTCCAGTATTCCAGTGAAGTTAAAGACAGGGGAAATCAAAGAAAGTCCTTAATCGTGTTCCAGAATATCACAGTTATTCTCAGCTTGGCATTCATCAAAATATTACTGGAATGAATTCATTGCCTGAAGATGCAACTTGCAAGTGGAAATGGGTCAAGGAAGACCCACACTTGATTTGCCAAAGGACTGCTTTGATGAAAAGACAGAAAATGCATTTGATTCATCTTTCATTTCCCCAATGTCAATTCAAGTCCATTACACAAGGGTAAGTGATTAGAGAAGGAAAAAAAAAAAAAAAGCCTAACAGCTTTCAGCGTTTCTGCTGAGCTCAAGAAATGTCTGTATTCTGCTGAATGGTACTAACTTTTGGAGACTTTCCATCCGCTAAGGACTGTTTCGAAAGCACTTTGACATTTGTAATAATTTCTCCTTCCCTAGCTTGTTTCCATTCCTCAGGCAGATATCCATATTTAGATTACACACACCATACAATATAATAATCAATGTGATTTTTATAAATGCTAAGCAAATAGTTTTCTTGATCTCTGTAATATTGGCCTGTACCATTACTATGAGTTGTGGCATCTTCCAGTTACATAAAGCATATTCTAAACAAGGACATAAAGGAATTATGCAGTTGTTGTGATTTATGGTGCACTTATTCAAATTATATCAGCTCAGGTATGACAGTTAAACATGATGCGTACTGTGAGAAGTGATGGACTGGCATAACATGAATAGGTAAGTCAAAAAACGCAAAGCCTACATCTACACAATAAGGGCTCCCGTTATTGCCAGCAATGTAAACATAAGCTGGTGGTATTATGAAACTCCAAGAAGTCATCTTTTCCTTCTTCCTTTTTTTTATGTTATCCCAGTCAAGCAAACTGAGTTTTTACGTACATAACTCACGAGATAATTTCTCCATACCTAACACAATTTCTAAATTACTTTAAAAAAAATTTTTATGGCAATTTCCACACCACACACGGTAACTTAATATGCAGCCCTCAGTGAAGAGGTTCCAGATTCGTAGGATGAAATGGCAGCTGCAGGCAGTTAGGCTAAGACCTAACAAAATAACAATAAATTGGTGAAGGAAGTCCTGAAGTGACCATGTGCTCCGTAGTTCCTTATCAGTGTTGTCCAGCAGGCTAACCCTCAAAGGCTTCCTTGCTTAAATGCAGCATATCAAAAGTTTCCATAAGAAATGAAAATGTTAGTCTCATAGCTGCATTTCTAACCTCTCTCAGTTTAGTTTCTATACTAGTCTTCCTGGAGTTTACTAATAGCTGAATAATACAATTAGGAGGAAACAACACAATGTCACATGTTTATCACCTTTTTCCTCACCAAGAGAGATCACAGTTTAAAGGACAGCTTTCAGTTTAGTTTACCAAACTGTTCAAAGGACTGGAGTGAAAGTCATTGCAATCCATTGGAGCTAAAGCAATAAAAGAACGCTTCTTCCAAAATACAAGCTTTATACACCTAAGTGTCCTACAGCTATCTGGAATATAACACGGAACTGACGAACCGTTAAACTGATCTTGAAATGCACTAATGGAAGAATATCAAGAAATAGTAAGAACGTAAAGAAAATAGAGATTGAATGAATAAATGTAGATAATAATAAGATGAACATTTAATCAGATTAAGATGTGCAATTCAATGGCACATCCTTAACTTAGCTATAAGATTCAAATATATTTTCAAGTATTTCTGAATTGTATTCAACAGATAATTGATGATAGCTTCGTACACAGAACAATAAAAAGTTATTAAGAAATCAGCATTGGTGCAGAACATACAACCATAACACCGAAGAATTTTAGGATTAATGCTAACATTGTCAGAAAAGAACCATCCTTACCAGTACCAATTCCTGAGAAGATGTCAAAGCATGGACAGCTAACCTAGAACCTTAAAAAGCTTTAATGCTATAACATCTTGTAACAAATATTTTTTTTACAAAGCATTACTGTTATAGTAATTTCTGTATTTTGGAATTAAACTGCTCCTTTTCCCCTGCATTTCAGCATCTCACCTAATTCAGTACCCTGAAATTATTACTCATTCAGATACTCAGAAGATCTGATAGGTACTATCACCTATACAAAAAGAATTCTGTAAGAAAGTAACGAGCTATACATCTTACAAAAATTTCCCCGACATACAGCTAGCACTATATATAAACACAGATCCTACAGTAAATCTTAAAGCACCATTTTCTTATGTTGGAGAATCTGGGGACCCCAGTGCCTAATAACGCAAGTACAATTTAGGACAGGTCAGAGAGAAGCTTTATGAACTATGACCATAGTGAGAGAACATTCAGACTGCATCTCCCAGTTGGAGGGACTCAACCTATATACTGTTTCAGAAAAGAAAGAAAGAGGTAAGGAAAAACAATCGTGTCGATGTTAAAGCCATGTATTCATCCCTGGGAGGGATGGACTCTTCAAGTAGCTTGCTAACTGCCAAGGAATCAAACAGTAAATAAAATGACAATATGGAGAGATGGCTCTTGATGGAGTCTACAGCAGTGGCACACCCAGCGTTACCTTAGCTCAGAAGTGGGGAGTTGGAAACAATCACAGACTGTTAGCTTTTAGTCAGAAAGGCATGTTCTTTTAGTAAAGATAACTTCTCAGCCAGACCTTTCTGTCTTAAATATTGATAATTTTACCACCATACTCATAGAGCCTCCACTTACGTTTTCCTTTCTACCGTACAACAACTGGATAACCAAGACATGACATTTCAGACTTTGAAGCTTTATGTCCATAGCAAGCACTAACCATGGAGGTTGTAAACATGCATGAAAAATTATTCTAAGTGTTACCATGCTAAAAGGACAAGCAGAATAGAACCACAAAGAGGTTATATTTCAAGCTAGTATGGTACAATTGAGAAAGAGTTATATAATTATACTCACAAAGTATTAATGACAAATAACCACAGATTACTAAATGAGAAGTTATTAAGTACATTATCGTTGATGAAGAACATGGGTAAATTATTGGCTAAGGAAAAAAAAAAAAATATAAAGGGTTACGGCAAACTGACCACTACATTTGTACATAACGATATCAACTGAAACTGTTAGCCATCAGAAGGAAGGAGCAGGCACAGAGGGCAACTGCATTTGATAATGAATCTAACAGAGAGGAACAGTCAATACAAAGCAGGAGGGCAATACAATTTGGAATGGTTTAAATTCACCTGAAGCATGGGCACACTAAGCATTTCAGCATTGAGATGCAGAAGGTAATGAGCCTGTGGGAAAAAAAAATTGGATGGAAAACTTATTCTTAAAGGCCATATGTTGCAAAAGTTTGAGCAGAAGTAGAATGTAGCATGGTGGTGGATAAAACTAAATACTCTTGGCACTGTGCTTGAGACTGCTAAAAAGAATATCAGAAGAATGCAAGATCAAATTTCAGAAGATATTGGAGTAAGTTCAGCTCCGGTGTGAGAAGGTGAAACTCCCAC